>NC_136729.1:34201850-34801850 GCF_936440315.1 Barbus barbus
CGAACCAAGCACACCAATTCATGGGGGAAAAGTGGGTTCATGCTACATCATCACCATCCCACAGTGCACGGGAACTGGGGGACTTGCGGTACCAGATAGGAGACCTATGGCCACCTCGTCAAATCAATGCCTCACCACGTGGATACTGTTTTGTGAGCTAAAGTAGTTCCTACAGGTTATTAGGTAGGTGGCCATAATATAATGGCTCATCAATACATATATTCATACTGTATGTGTGTATATATGCATGTATATATGTATATAGGATGTTTAAGATCATACAAATAAAATTACAGCATATTATTCATAAATTATTCTGTTCCATGTCTAGTCTTTTTTCCCTTGTGTCACTATTGCAGTTCAAACAATTCCCTGGAAATCCTACAGTCAACCCAACCTGAAACAAGGCATCTGCAATTCTTTGTACTCCCATAATCGAATGCCTTTCCCTGTGAAAAAAGGAAAAAGCAATGTGAGACTTAAATTTCTCCATGTGGAATTCAC
Organism: Barbus barbus; assembly: GCF_936440315.1. Classification (NCBI taxonomy): domain Eukaryota; kingdom Metazoa; phylum Chordata; class Actinopteri; order Cypriniformes; family Cyprinidae; genus Barbus; species Barbus barbus. Next base: position 34,202,355 of record NC_136729.1, read on the forward strand.
CGAATCTTGAGAGGCAATTACAGTACTAGAATGGTGCAAGAAGGTAGGGGTTTCTAGGCAAGAGGAATCGTTACATTGGGTAAAAATAAAGTTGCTTCACAGTCTTATTGCTACTTATATGAACACTTCACACAAATTATTTTTTTTTTTACTCACCCACAGGTTATTCCAAACCTCCATGACTTTCCTTCTTCTGTGAAACATACAAGAACATTGTTTGAGAAATGGTTTGGTCCATAAAATGAAATGAAAGTCAGTCGAGATTACCAACATTCTTCAATCATTTTCTTTTATGCTTTTATGCATACTAATGTTATAGAAATGTCATTGGAATGACATGAGGGTGAGTAAATTTGAGAAAAACTGAATTTTAATTTTTGGGAAAACTTTCCCTTTAAAGTCAGCATTGAATCCAAATGGACTGGAACATCCAGCCACCAAAACAGACAAATACTCTACCGGCTTCTCAGACGGTGGTGGCGAAGAGGAAGATCTGCAGCAAGGGCATCACCTTCAGGGTTGACAGGTCTGCAAGAACAGCCTGCAAGAAGAAAAGAATTGAAAATGCAAAAACGAAGACTCTTTCTGGCCATCTAATATACAAGCACGGCTGTAGATTTAAGCTAGTGGTGTCCATTATGGTAAATATTCACAGCAGAGGGATCTATTCAGATTACCTGGCAATAAAAATTAAATATGATCCTCCCATTACTTGTTTCACCTCTGCTGTGTTTGATCAATTTTCATCAGTTTCTCTTAATTCTCTAGCTGAGGTAGTTGGGCAGTTAAAACCTACAAACTGTGGTTGTGATATTATTCCATCAAGTAATAATTACTTAAGAACATTTTTTATATTATTGGTCGCAGTTTACTGACTTTAATTAATAGAAGTTTCAAAACAGCAGTAGTTCAAATGGATTTTAAGCATACCATTGTACAGCCCATTTGGATCCAAATGTTTTATCTAATCACAGGCCTAATCCAAAATTGCCATTTTTATTAAAATTTCTAGAAAAAAAAAAAAAATTGCATTAAAGCAATTGCAGACCTTTCTAGTTAAAAATGAGATCTTTGAGAAATTTCAGTCAGGGTTTAAAGCAAGTCATAGTACAGAAACGGCCTTGAAAGTTTTAAATTATATTTGTATTTCGATTGATTCAGGCAGCTCAGTGGTTTTAGTTATACTAGATCTCAGTGCAGCATTTGATACCATTGATCACAATATTCTTGTCTCTCGTCTAGAAAAGATGAATCTGGAGTATGGCACTTGAGTGGTTTAAATCCTCTCTTTTTAATAGAACGTTTTCAGTCCATTTTGGTCAACATTAATCTAAAATAGCCCCATTATGCTTCTGTGACCCTTCAATGAAGCATAATGTTTTTCTGAACTCTTCCCCAGATGTGTGGCTTGACATAAACCTGTTTCTGAGCTTGGGCTTGGTTTTTGCTCTGATATGCATTATCAGCTGTTGAAACCTTTATTAAAACGTGTGTGCCTTTCCAAATCATACCCATTCAATTGAATTTGACACAGGTTACCTTCACTCAAAATCTAGTAACACCCACAAGCAATATGAATGCTCCTGAGCTAAATTTCAACTATCCCAGATAAGGGTATGAGTACTTATGCAATGGAATCATTTAAGTTTTTTATTTTTTATAAATTTGCAAAGATTTTAAAAAACTTTTTTTTTTTGCTTTACCATTATGGTGTATAACTCCATACACTATAATGGTAACGCAAAACAGCATGTAACACCGATTTTACCATCACTTCAGTGGTTGCCAGTGCAGTACAGAATTGATTGTAAATTATTGATTGTTGTATATAAAGCATTGCATAATTTGGCAATTTCTCCTTCGTATATACAAAACAAACAGGTCTCTCAGATCAGCAAATCAAATGATCCTAGACATTCCAAGGACCAGATTGAAACTGAGTGGTGACCGGGCATTTGCAGTAGCCGCTCCGAAGCGCTGGAATAAACTACCTCTACATCTCAGACTGGCTCCGTCATTAGGCTATTTTAAACGAAAATTGAAAGTGCATTTACTTGAATTAGCATTTAGTGTTGTTGGTCATTGTTTGTCTGAAAATTAATATTGTGCTATTTTATTTAGAGATTGTACAGCAAATTGGTCAGTGTTACGTTGTTTTAATTGTGCTTTATAAATAAAATAAACAAACAAAAAAACACCAGGCACTTAAGGTGCGGTGCGGTCATGTTTTGCGAAAGATTTCTGAGAAGTTCAAGTTGATCATACAAATTTGCCGCACTCACCAGCAACCTCAGTTTGAAACTGACAATGTTATTGACTATGAATAATGACCTTTTTTTATGCATGAGAAAATTTGCTGATGTGACCACACCTTTAGGCGAACAACAAAGACGCATAACCGTCTATCCAGTTCCACTAAATGGAGTCTGCTGCCCACACTTATGTGACTCAAGAGCTTGAAAGGTGCTAAGAGTGCATCCGCCTCACAGGAGACGTTTGGGTGGGGGCCTTCAGAAGGAATCAACTGTTCTCAAGCTTCGGTCCATATGGAATTGGAAGCAAATAAATTTAGAGGCCCCTATCAGGTTAGCACATCTCCTCTAACGTTTCATGACCAGGCCTGGGCACTAAAAATACAACGTGTTATGATACTTTCTCCTGTAGGGACCAGGTGGTACATAAGCAAGCAGATACTGTCCAGCAGCATCTTCACAGCGTATTGGGGCCCAGGCCCGTGCGTCACTGCGGGTTACAGCCAGAATTAATGAAAGCAGGTCAGATGCACTTTTACTACAGCTGTCAATCAAGCAGTTGAATGCGACAGCATCCGACAGTGCAGACCTCAGGATGCTTTCATACGTTCAAGTTTTAAGTTTCAAGTTAAATACAGAAATTAAGTTTAATAAGGATTTTGCATATTAAAATATTTAGTAGGTAAAAATTAATTTTATCAAAATATACAGTGCCTCTGATTTCAAGGCAAGACATTTTCTAGGTTCAGTACAAGTTAAGCAAAAAATCTGAATTTGTAGAATGATATTAAATAATTTAGATTTGTCTCCTGTTTTCTTAAAAAAAGAAAAGAAAAAAAAGCATAATCTTGATTACGGTATACAGACTTTTCAATGAAAGTGTAGGGGAATCTTCACCTTCATACAAAATTCCAAATGGCATGGATTCCTATTGAAATAACTGGACTGCACACGTGACCACTATTTAACGTGGTTTAAATCATAATTTTACAGTTGTTATAAGTTATCACGTTACATTGTAATGGCAACAAAGATGTAAAATTGGATGTAATTCACACAGAAAGGTTAGTAAGCCATTTATTCCTAACTAAAATCAATGTTAACACTTATTGTTTACATTTTGTCCCTATTTACTTCCATTGTAAGTGCCTCAATGGAACAGAGGTTTTTGTGTTTATAAAGAAAAAAAATTAAGGACAATTGGAAACTATTTTGTGGTAATCAACATCATGCCACAAATGCTTTTTTTTTTGGCTTTAACTTGCACTAAACCCAGAATATTATTTTAAGTAATGAGTTATAAACTGTTACACATACAAAGGCACAGAAGGATACAGACACACACATATACAGTGTTGACAGTTAACTGTCATGCTAAAATTCCCATCACATCGTCAAAACATTTTAGAGCTGGGGTGTGGGGGACTTGGTCCACTTTTAAAAGTGGTTATCCCAGCAATTTTGAAACATGTGCCTTGGGTAGACTGGGTTACTAGTGTTGGCTGTGAGTGAAGACACTATTTTTGTATTGTTTAACACACACACACACACACACACACACAAGTAACAACCTCAGCTGATGCCAGTGATGTCACTTCCATTAGGTTTTCGGCTCGGAAGGCAAAGACAGCAGCGGCCAGGACTGAAAAAGAGGGACAGACAAACAGTCATCATCCAGGAAATTGGATGTATGCCATATAACTGACTGACCCTTCTTATTTAAGAGTGCCCTAACATAGAGGTCACATTTTCAAAATGAAGGTAAATTAAAAACAGTTTAACACCTCCTAAACACAGCGATTAACTATTTATCCATTAAGTTTTTAAGTAAAATTATATATTTCATGTTCATAATAGTTAGCAAAAGGTCAGAAAATATCGATCTACCTGCTACTATCTCTAAGGAATCATATCCTAGGATACGGTCCCATAACAATAGGAGCTGGTCAGTGGACAGGTATCCTGAGAAGGACCGGACTATCCACTTAAAGGCAATACGCAACCTAAGAAAGATATACACACACATACTGAGAAACACTCCCCAAAACATACACACAGTATAGACCTAAACCCTTATTCAAAGTTTGTTATTTGCTTTCGCAAAAGTTGAGGCTTGAGACTTGTGTGTGCATAATTCTTCCACTAGATGGAGCTGCCCTGTTACAATGTAACTCTCACTGAAGTGACTTCATAATTTCAGCTGGAAACTAAAGCAACATAAACTTCATGTGAGCATAAATGAGACATTAGTGAACATTCAGACATGAGAATAATAATGTGTAATAAATGAAGCCTTTAGTTGGTTTTTAGCCCATTGCTATGAATTTGCTAATGTGCTCCTTGGTGGTGTTTAGCCTGTTGCTATTAAGTTAGGTCACGAAGTGTTTAAACACTAAGGTGTTTTAGCATATTGCTTTGCAGCTGTTAAGAGGTTTCGGGAGGTTTTTAACCCACTGATGTGTGGTTGCCATGATGTTCTAGGTGGTTTTAATCATGTTCCTATACAGTTGCTAATGTGTTCTGGGTGGTTTTTAGCCTCTTGTGGTGTTTCTGGTGGTCCCTTAATATTGCTTTGGTCTCTCTTTCATTGTAAATTGATCTTATTATTCAGCAGGTTGAAATTTCAACTTTGGAAAGTTTTGCAGAGACTTTTAATAGTTAAGGTTGGGGGTTTAGAATAATATTCTTGCCATAAATATAAGTTTATTAAAAACATTATTTTGTTATTAATCTAAAGATAGTACATTTGTTAAGTACATGGGCTCAGAACCAAATTAGATGAATCAATTGTCAAGAATAATTATATAGATGCTACTACTACTATGCGTAGGAGCAACATTACTATTTAAATATAGCTGCAAGCAGCAATTAAGGGTCCAAGCACAACAGAGGTAAAATAAATGGAGCTAAAAAGCTGTCTTTAATTACTCAGTAAAGACCAGGGTTCGCTAACTTAAGTTCCTGTAGACTTAAGTTCCAGCCTTGCTTCAACACACCTGTCTGTAATTAAGTAGCCCTGAAGTCCTTGATTAGCTGGTTCAGGTGTGTTTGATTAGGATTGAAGCTGAAATCTGCAGTATGGTAGCTCTCCAGGAGCAGAGTAGGAGACCCCTGTTAAGCCCGAAACACACTGCACGATTTTAGCCATCCTGTAAGATCATTGAATGCCACGCTGTGCGACATGGATCTAATAAACCTGGCTACGACACATGTGTAGACTGTACGATGATGATACCTATTGACTCGTAGGCTACGACGCACATTACTCTATAAGATTAAAACGTTATCAGCATGTGAGAGTGGTAAACAAAAAGAGCATGATAAATCACACTTTAGCAGTTGTAGTTTTTGTGTGTGCTGAAAAAACTGGAAGCGGCAAAAGAGGAAGGCATAAGAGCTTGAGGTAAACAGTTGGCTGACACCAAAAAAGGCTAGGAAAATTATCTATCGTCCAATTTGGTTTGTCATTCCAAATCTAATGAGACCAAAATTATTTTTGGCCAAACTGTACAGAAGTTATAAACAGAAACGTCAATTTTTTTCAATACTTTTTTTTAGTAGTGCTGAAACTACTCATGTGCCATCAGGTCAGGCTTGTAATAACACATACTAAGTTTTATCAGAATCCACTAACGTGTTGCAGAGATAGCATTTTGTTCTTTTTTGCACAAACTTCGAAAATGGTTTGATATATCAAAAAGCTTTGGAAAACTTTTTGCCAGATTGCTCTGAATATGGTCTTTTACAGTTCAGAAGTTATTAGCAGAAACATTAGCACAAATGTGGTCTATTGGTGGCGCTAGAGAGTTTGAGTTAGAGACTCCAAATTTTCTGTTGTTAATGATGAGACCGTCCTCTACATGTGTGCCCAATTTCATAACTTTACCCCCAAGTGGTTCTATAATATTCATAAGAGTCATAACAATAAGCTAAAGCGTATGTAAAATACAGACTTTTATTACAAAATTTCAAATGGTTCAAAATGGCTCACATAAGAAAATTGGGTATCATCTGATTTGGTATGCTGCTCCAAATCTAGTGATATCACTCTTATGATTGATTAAACTGTTCAGAAATTAAACAACATGTCAATTGTTTATATCTTTTGACCAGTAGGTGGTGCTGTGCCGATACTACTCATGCGCCCTCAGAGCACGCTTGTTATAACGCGTGCAAAGTTTGGTAAGAATCTGCTAAAGATATAGCCTAATGTCCATTTTTTTCGTGAATTGCGTCAAATTCATTAACACGCTTTACGAGAATGGTTTGGTCTATTGGAAATCTTTTGAAGACGCCAAGTATAAATTTACATTTTGGTATGCATTTGACTCACCATGAGCAAAGGAAAAAAAACATTTTTGCATCTAGACCTTACAGTTCAAAAGTTATTAGCAAAACTATGGGTGCAAATTTGGCCTATTGGTGGCGCTAGAGAGTTTGAGATAGAAACTCAAAATTTGCTATGGTTAATATTGTGACTGTCCTCTATCTGTGTGCCAAATTTCATAACTTTCCATATGGGCTTCCATAGAATTCTAGAGTGGAAGATGAAGAAGATAAAGACGAAGAAGAAGACTAACAGGAGGACTACTAGGAAACTAGACGATTCTGTGCTTGGTCCCTAATAAATGACAAATAACCAATAAACAAGAATAAAGAATAAACAATTTTCATATTTTTTTATATATTGTACAAGATACTCTATAAAAAATTTATTTGAGTAATCTGCAATGTGAACTCACGGCTGGGCTCCAATCTCTCTTAGATGGTAGAAAAGCTGGGGAAGATGAGTCTGCAGTAATCTCTCAAACTGCAAGCACAAAGACACTATACCCTAACACACACACACACACAGGTTTGGTGAGCTCAGAAACAGCCATCATCCTAAGGAAACTGACAAGGCAATCAATCATGTTACATAAACATCATACACACACACACACAGATACTCACAGATGGATGTGAGGCGATAGAGTGCAGTCTGAAGAAGTAGCGAATATACATCTCTCTAAACACGCTGTACAGCTTCGAAGGCTCATTATATAAGAAACACAGTGGTGCAACTGCAGCACAGGATACAGATAGATGCTTGTTTACAAAATAGATTTTGCTTTTTGAGGCTATGTGCTTTATTCTTCATACTCACCATACATTGAGAAGCCATGGAATGGAATGACACCTATGGGACAGAGAGGTCATTTTCTGTTAGAACGATTACTGTTATTACAAAATTATTTCAGAAAACTGAAAACTAATAAATCATCTATTAAATGCATTGGCACTGGTTTCTGACAAATTTCAGAGAATTCAACAAATGAAGACTATACGGTGCATGCTGTGTTGCAAATACTTTGCTTGTAAAAGCTTCCTTCTCACCATTCGGTGGGTAAACCACAGCACACTGCTCTGAGCCAGACTTGCCTGAGAAAAAGAAATTTTATAGACTGAAAAGGATTTAAGGAAGATATTATATCAACAATGATAAACATTTCAAAGACATTACTTTGGATGCAAGATTTAGGCGGTGTAGCGCAGTTGTAGTTGAAATGCTCCAGGACTGCAGTGTCTCGAGAAAAACACAGCAAGACCTGTGCAGAAAAAAAATGGAAAAAGAGAGTGACGATGATGTAGGCCAAAAACAGGAATTGAGTTAGCATTTTAGCACTTCCAGTTCTATCGCCTGAAGTCAATGGGTTTTTTGAATAGGTTTTTGGTTATGTTAGGTAATTGCTGTTATGTTATCACAAACTGAATTTTCATGTTTTATTCTATGATATAATTAAAAGCTTTTATTAATCTGCTAACTGGTGCTAGCAAGAGCAGTAAAAGCTTGCTAGCAAGAGGCTTAACAGGACTACAAATGTTATCGGGAACATTATACATCACACCGAACATTTAAAATGATCTACTCACTAGTCTGCTTTTACAGCCTCATTGTGTTTATCACACTCTTGCAAATTATTCTAAAACTTGTATGAAAAATGGTTTTAAATAAAGACTGAAAATGTTGTCATAAGCTGAATGCTAGTGATTACAGTCTAGTTGTTTATAGCCATTTCTGGAAAAAAAAAAAGCTAAATGGGTTTTAGTTGAGAAAACCAGAGTGATACTAACTTCTGGGTTGGCCTACAAAAATACGTCATCACTGCAGCTCTCTATAATTGCCAGCACACACAGACATGGATTACGCAGTGTGCACACATTGTATCTTTGCTAAATTGATTGTTCCCTGGTCCAATTACATTTGAAGAGCCTCTTAGAGCTGTAGCCAGCAGAGGTCAAGCAGATGTGTTTTTCTTTTTTATTATTTGCCTCAAAATGGAAATATAATTAATTTTAAAAACAGCAATCTTTTTCAAATCAGTTATATCTGCTTTCTATGATGCAGGTTTCTCAGTAACTGCATTTTCTTTATTTGTTTTTAATGTATTTCTAAAGCTTTTATAACCATAAGTGGCCAAATTCAGTGCCAGTGACCTAAAAGCTCTTACAACATTGTGATTGCCACTTGTGCTCAGCCAAGTTCCACTCACATTTTATTCAAAAATATATTATTATATTATATTATAATAAAGCAATGTCAAATTAAAATGGAATTGAAGTGCTCTAAAATAAAAATAACAGACAACCTTTAGAGTTTGAATATCTGTTTAACTACAAAGAGCCGTTATTGGACTGAATAGTAATTATGAACCTTTTCACCCTACTTTTCATAAAATTCACCCCTCTAATCATCATATCATGACCACACAGCGTCTGAAATTCTTGAACTACCCAAAGAGTTCACACTAAACCAATATTTACAAGCAGCCCAGCTCTTTTATCACCTCACACCTGCAACTCATATTACTGTTCCATAGTGACAACACAATGTGCTTGTGAAGCCCCAAACAACTGGCTATATTTCTGTTGAATATTTCAGAGAAAACTCAGACACAAAGAGTCTCAGGACTGAAGTAAAGAGGAATATTGATGGTTGTCCAGAGGATACCAGCTAATGAAACACAAGTGAACAGCAACTTTAAAAATCTCTCTCAAATTGCTTGCTCTTCAGGATTAATATCTGAACTTAATTGTTTTCATAACCATTTATGAAACTAATTTAGGAAGAGTGCATTATTCCCTAAAACGGCCTCATAAAAAAGGCAGTGTGTCTCAGCATATTTAGCTATTTTATAGGAAAAATGAACCCGCAAATTAAACTTGATTATGATTTTGTGGTGAAAGTGAATATCAAGCAGTGGAAATATAATAAAGCTCATATGACTCATGAATAGAGAAGTCTATTTAGAGAGGTCTATCTGTGAGACTCCACAACAGTCCTATCTGGATCTATCTGGTTTTAGGTACATGAAGTCAAAGAGCTTGATTTTGCATGGGTAATGTTCTCACGACAGTTTAATCTACAGCCATATATGTTTACAAAGACATCTATCAACGTCAAGTTCAAACTAACTTGGGAAATTGTTCTCCTCCTTTGATTATCAAAGCTTTTTATGACTCCGTGAGAATTCTCATTTGTAATCAGCTGACCGAAAGGTTGTGTTGTAAATGTGTAACAGAGAGTGACATGCATTCACTCACTTGATATAAATAGTCCTCAAACACAAAGTAGTCGTCATCATTACTTGCAGTAAGCTTCACATCCTGAGAAGAAAAGGCATTAGGCATTTTTATCAGAAATGGGACACTTTTTAAATATATAATAGCATTGCAAACAAAAACAATTCAATCCTCTTGACATTTTATCTGTTTATTAGTTAAGCAGCTTAATCTTGAAGAGATGGGTCTTTCAGAATTGTTACTCTATTGGTCAAAACCTATTATAGAATATTCAACAGAACAAATGGTGTATACAAAACCATTTCCATCAAATAAACTATACTGTAAATGTACCTTATATATTAGGTTGTCCACCAGCAGGTCATGGTGTATGACTCTAGCCTTCAGCTGTTCATAATGTGTTATGTCCTGTTTAATGAAATAAAAACAAAAGAATTGACACAGAGTCAGTTTATCTCAGTCAGCTGAATTGAATTAACCAATACATAATGGATAACGAAGCACCTATATGCAGATCGAACTATGCCCAGTCATTACAGCTAAGTTAATTATTCTAACTAATTAACTAATTAAATTGCTATTGTAAGCAGCATGTTAATAAGATTGCTGGGTCAAAAATGTTAAATGTCACAAAAGGCTGTACTGGAACAGATCACTGCAGATAATTAGAACCAGATCTAAATCATATGATTAGATGTTATGCTCTGTTTTTTTTGCTTAAATATTCATTTTTTATAGTAGTGCAATTTTATTTTTTTATAAATAAATGCCCTTTTCATTAATAACCTTACTGGCAGAAAGATAAATGAATGTGATATAGATATATATATATATATATATATATATAACATGTTACATTAGTTTTCCATAATTAACTTTGATTATCGCTTCATTTTAAACATTTACGCCCTAAGACGGTCTCCAATTATGAGTCTTTTTAAAAGCCCATTGCCCTCCTGTTACCTGGAGGGACAGGTGAAATTTTTCCCATTTTTCTGAGAATAGGTATTTGAGCTGGTCACCGTCATCCAGACAGCTGCTTTATCAGCAGTTACATAATTGTTCCACCTGGAACATTTAAACATCTTGTGATTTCCCCTCTTCCCCTCTCTGTCATTCCACTGGCTCCTGTCCTGCCCACATCTGCAGCACTAGCTCAAAAAGTGAGGGATTACTCTACTGGTTTAAAATGTCGCCCCACGCCAGGTGTTTGTCTTCTTATTAACACATAGAGAAAGTACATTCTCCAGATGCTGTTTCACTGCTATAATGAAGGCCCAAGGACCCATCAGCCAACTGGGAGACATTGCTTCATCTCCGAAAATGGCAGCTATTAGACGGCCAGGGTGAAAAATCACAGCAGGTACCTGCTCTGTCATTTCTGCCCCACAAGCAGCTCAAAGCTAATTGTATTAGGAAGGATTATGTATTTAAGACAAGTTTTCACACTTGATTGGACAGCTTGGTCTGGACCAGAGTACAATTTTAAAATGTCTTTTCACATTTTAAAAGGCATTATGCTATAAAAAGAACGAAAAGTATACATCATTAATAGCAGCTGCCAAACCACCTTTTAAAGCAAACTTAGATAAGCCTCAAATATGGTACACATCAGCAAAAATTGCTTTCACACCAACCAAACATACTTCATTCTGATGTCAACTTGATTTGAGCCTTAACTAAATCTCTACTGTAAAAATATGTTTACATCTTATATTTAATTTTTATTAACCCTCACAAAACATTGTGTTATGCTTTTACGACTTGTACTCTGAAACTGTAATTTGCACAGCATATGGAATATTTCAGCCATGAATGTGTCTGATAAGTACAAATAAATATCCATAAAATGTCAGTTCTGGCACGTTCACAACAACTGCCATAAATGTCAATTAAGATATACAAACAGTTTCATCTGTTTAAATGTACATAAATATTTATGGTAGTTTTTATATACAGTGGGTACGGAAAGTATTCAGACCTTTTTGATATTTCAGTTTTTCTTTTTTAATAAATCTGCAAAAAGTTTTTCTGTCAATATAGGGTGCTGTGTGTACATTAATGAGGAAAAAAAAAGAACTTAAATGATTTTAGCAAATGGCTGCAATATAACAAAGAGTGAAACATTTAAGGGGGTCTGAATACTTTCCGTACCCACTGTATGTTTGAGGGTCTGTGCATGACTGTGTGTGTATGAAAGGGAGAAAAAAGTATATACACTACCGTTCAAAAGATTGGAGTTTGTGAAAGAAGTCTCTTGTGCTCACCAAGGTTGCATTAATTTGATTAGAAATACAGTAAAAAGAGCAATATTGTAAAATATTATCATAATTTAAGAATTGTTTTTAAATGTTATGTATTCCTGTGACGGCAAAGCTGAATTTTTCAGTCATTACTTTCACAAATCTAATATGCTGATTTTGTGCTCAAGAAACATTTATTCTTATTATAAATGTATTACCGTGATCCATTTGACATTTTCTTTGGGATTCTTTGATGAATAGTAAGTTCAAAGAATAGAGTTTATTGGGATTTTGTAAAAATAATTGTCACTCATGTTCAATTTAATGTGTTCTTGCTGAATAAAAGTAACAATTTATTTTAAAAAATAATAATCTTACATACCCCAAACTTTTAAACAGTTGTAAATATATATTTTCCCTTTGAAAATGGCTATTGAAACTATTCCCACTTTACTCTGAAGAAGCACTTCAAGTGAAGACTCTGATAGGTGCAGGGCAGTACCATCTCATATACGCACAAAATTCACTGGCTCACTTTCATCTGGAATAACTGTCAAAACAGTGTGCCCTTTCTAAATGCAGTTTGAAATGGAGTCATTACCTCAGGATCATTAGTAGTATTCAGGATGAGAGACCATAGCTGGGCCCTGAGACCGGTGGGGCAGCCCTGCCTGCTGTACTGCTGCGCCGCTGCACTGTCTTGCTCGCTCACCACTACAGAAATGCAGAAAAACAAGTGGCACCCTCACACATCTTAGTAAACACTTTTAGAGAGAATCCTTCTGGATGTGTCTAAAACCTAAAGCAGTCTGTCACTGACAAAACAAGCATTGTTTTGTATATAAAGGTGCAAATCTGAATGTTCAGCAGCCATTAATCAATTTTTCAGTGTCACGTGATCCTTTCAGAAATCATCCTAATACGCTGATTTAGTACTTAGGTTACAATTACAGTCTTGGCCAAAAATATTGGCACCTTGCAATTCTGTCAGAAAATGCAACCCTTCCCTCAGAAAATTGTTGCAGTTGCAAATGTTTTGGTACTCACATGTTTATTTTTTTGTTTGCATTGGAACAACGCAAAAAAACAGAGAAGAAAAGTCAAATCTGATTCAATTCCACACAGAACCCAAAAAATGCACTGGACAAAATTATTGCCAATATTTTTGTCCATGACTGTATCATTATTATCAATGTTGAAAATAATTATAATTTCATTAAATTGAAAAAAAAAAAAACATTTACACCATTCTGTTTTATGAATGTGGCATCATGGGAGTGGAGGAAGCATCTATGCTGCCTTCAAAATCTGACCAGACTGTATTATTTGAGGGAAAATGGAATGGCAAATATTAAACAAATATTCTCTACAAGACCCAGAGATAAAGCAGCATTAAACAAGCATTCGTGTCATGATAACGACAAAAAGAGTTTATTTTTACCTTTTTTTCCAATGTAAATGTGCTCACTCTCAAACAAATCTGTGTTGAAACAGCGGAGAAACAGAACAGAAGAAAGAGGGCAAACAGACCATACAACACCAATATTTAAACATGAGCAATGAACCTCTTTGGTAACATTAAATACAATACATAAACACAATACATAGAGAGTTTATAGGGTCAAAACTTTACAAGCAGGAGTCATACAGTAGGTGAAGCCTCTGTTGACTTGTGACGTGACAGTAAGAGAAAAGCTTATCAAAAACAGGAGGAACATCCTATTTGGACTAGTGTGAAAGGGATCTTGGGGTAGCGGAGCTTAGCCCATGTAACATTACTCCATTACTCATCATGTTATGGATGAAACGTGTAAATAATTACCTGAAGGAACATGAGTGTGATCATCTATACCAAGCTGTCCATAAGTAAGGCCTAGTTCTGGATACATTTCCCTCTGCAACAAATACAAATATCTGGTTAAAATGATCAAAATATCTCATCCCTACCAATGGAGGAGGGTTATATTTATGATCATTGTGAGACAATGTAACAAAAATTCACATAAATTTCACGTAACATCAATATTCTGGTAAATATTTAGGTCAGATAAATTTTAGAACCGGTTATTAATTATGAAACATTGGTTTAAATACATTTTTGTACTAATTTTGCATGTTTTTTTAAAAGATATGTTGCTTTTGCAAGGATTGTAAGTTTTTGTAACATTCTGTAATATTCAGCATGTCAAACTCCACAAAAAAAACATTGAAAATCACAAGGAAACTGGTTTAAAAAAGCAGTGAGCACCAAGATAGTTTTCACAATTATTTAGATTTTTCTCTACCTCTTGATTACTGTAATCTGTTTAGAGAAATGGCTTCAGATGATAATCAGCAGTCACGATGCACATCGTTTTTGTCTTGACATGAAAACAGAAGGAAGTGAAATAAAAAAAGGGAGACTCACCATTTGAGGAATGTCACGGATGTTGAGGGAAACCTGGATTAGTCCCCAGTGGCTTCTGACTGTGAGATCTTCACTGCGCTCGTTATTTGGGTTTTTTAAACCAACCAACACCTACACAACAAGAAATATTATGTTTCATATTACCTAAATAAGAATACATATGTACAGTAAAAAGTGAGACATGATAAATGCTACAACCTTTGATAACATTTTCTACAAAACCTGGATATGCCAATTATATATAGCCAACAATAAATAAACCATTCATAAGTGTAAACACAGTGGCTCTGTGGTGCTATCAAAACAACCTCTCAGTCAATTCTCACTTTAACCAAACATTTCCTGAGGGAATCCAATCAGCTGCTTCATATCCAGGCCTATCTTTCTCATTTGGACCGGATGTTTTCAATAAACTGATTTGATTATGTAAGCGAGACCCACCTCAAGGAAGTCTTTGGGTGCGTAGACAGGCCTGAATTTGCTTAGGTCTGCAAAAGGAGAAAACAGATCTGAGTGCTTCCAAACTTGTATATTATAATAGCCTACCAATTAGTGTCACTGAAAACATGACAACGAAATTCTCTTCAATCATGTCAAAGACATTCTGTTATAGTTTGTATAATGCAGCAGACATAATAGCTCTTTTAGTAATGGGTGCCTTAACTTGCAACATCTGTATCTTAATTTCTCTCTGTTATCTGTGGCATTTCACAATGATTAATATTGATAAATAACAGCTAAAAGATGCTGTCAGTTTTTAAAACTCTGGCAATGGATCAGAAAAATTTTACAAAGTACACAAAGAAAATACAGTACTGGAGTCTCACACAGAGCTTCAGAAGATCTGGAATATGGTTAAAAATACATGATTTTATGATACTTTCTGTGTATTATTTGGACATACAAAAATTCCTATTCACTTTCATTGTATGGAAAACAGCATAAATATCTACTTTTGTATTCCGAAGAAGGAAAAAAACAAGTTAACTAACTAAATGTGATGGAGTACTATAAATGATGACCAAATGTTCATTTTGGAAGTAATCCTCTAACACAAACAAACTTTATTAATCTGGCAATATTACTGTGTGTTTTGTATGTTTACTGTGTGTTTTACTGTACTGCAAGTCATGCTGAAATTGTAAGTCAGAACAAGAACAAGAGAAACAAAGTGCAAGGAGAAGGAAGAATGCAAGAAAGAAGCTAAGCAATAGCTTTAGTAATTGGGATGTGGTCCAGGCATCTGGACATGCTCTGGATTCACAGGAAGGGCTGTTTATGCCAGTGTCCTGCACAATGCGGTGAATGTTATCATATACACTGCAAACTGATACCATTGTTCTGGAGCTGTTATACTGCTCAGGGCTTCTGTGTGTGAGCCAAACCTCTGTGTGTAAACATTCTGCAATGCATGAACACACACCCACACTGGGATGCAACCTTGAGCATGTCAGAGTGGAAGCACAGACTGCGAGTGTTTTACCATTACCTGATTCATCAGTTCCCATCTCGTTCCATTTATTTGTCAGCTCTTTCTGCTCTGGGACTGGCCGCTGTATAAGAGGAAAAAAAAGACAGTTTAATTGCTCAAATGCACATGTAAATGAGTCATTGTACATACACTGAAATAAACCTTTACCTTCCGTGCCAATGGAATTCCCAACTCAGTGCACATACTGTTCAAACTCTTCAGGATCCTCTTCTCCCAGTTCACCTACAACAAACACACAAGACAAACTATCAGTCATCTATGCACTCTGCATGGCTCCAAAATGTACTTAGACACTTACGCCACACTTAATGTATGAATGTCTTTGAAATTTCACCAAAACAAGTTTGTTAAGTCATGTTACAAATAATGATTCAAGATTTGAGAGTCAGTTAGATTTTTATTTTCAGAAAATGCATTTAATTGATCAAAAGTGACAGTAAAGACCTGTATAATGTTACAACAGATTTCTATAACAAAATACATATAAATAAATACAAAAATCCTGAAATAAAACATATCCTTACAAATATTAAGCAGCACAACTGCTTTAAGTAATAATAAATATTTTTGAGAATCAAATAACCATATTAGAATTATTTCTGAAGGATCACGTTTAGGATTAAGACTGAAGCAATGGCTGCTGAAAATTCAGCTTTACAATCACAGAAATAAAATGCATATTTAAATACAATTTATATATGTATTTAATAAAATTAATATTACGTATTTAATGTCATATGTATTTAAAAATATATATTATTGGCATTTTTTGTAATAATATTTCACAATGTTATTGTTTTTACTCTATTTTTGATTAAATAAATCCAGTCTTGCTGAGCATGAGAGACTTCTTTCAAAAACACTGAAAGATCTTACTGACCCAAACATTTTAAATGTTAATTTATTTTTACTGAAGGATAACCAGTTATCAACATGTTTATACTGTAGTTAATGTGATTAACTACATCTGTAATTCCTCTGCACCTTTGTGAACTTGAGGAGAACTTTCTTAATACAGTACAGTGAGTGACCTTAACACCAGATGATTAAAAATAACGGCTCAGAAAAATGAAGTTTGTTCTGAGAAAGTGTCATTTGTCTGAAGAGTCAAATGCAACATAAAATTCTGTTACTTAAGCAATGACATTCAGACATTTAAAATGAGACTTACAGTAAGAGCTCAAAAGTGTTGAAATACTGTTTTATGCCACTGTATTCGAGCATAAGCAGAGAAATACAGTATATAAAGACTAAAAATGAGAGAGTCGGAATAATAAAGATAAAGACGTAAGAGAAAGAGGGTTGTACCTGGGCTTTGCGCATATACGCCAAGGGCTCTTTGGTGTGTTCAGAAGGTGCTCTAGGGTGCCCAGAGGGAGGCAGACTGTACCACACAAACATCAATGAATCACATTAGTTCAACATGGAATAATATAAATAAATAATAACTACTAATGATGGATTCAACAAAAGCATATACCATTGATTAACAAACACACAGCTGAGAGTAGATCTGTCTTTAAATGTTTTTTGTTAATTCTTCTATGAAGAAAACGAATGGGATTTTTACTTGTATTCATATATTTGCTCCTCCCACTCTCAAACTCTGACATACACCAGATCTTCACATTAACGTCTACACAAAAAGACATTCAGCAGGGACACCTGTACTATAACACACCAAGGCATCAAGGCACCATACTCCATTATCAAACTTTATGAAGCTCTTTCTTTCAGTCCCTTCAGTCTTTCCTCAGTCCCATTAACTTAAAACACTCATTTAAGGATAAACACATCACCAAAACTGACAAACAGAGAACGTGTATCTACAAAACAACTCACAACACTGTCCATTTTCAAACAAGGGGTCATATGTTTAAAGGTATACACATATATACATATATATTGCTTTTTTCTCATCTGGAACAATGTCCAGCTCAAACTATTTTATCTGTAATCTGTATTGTACCTCAGACTCTCTTGTCAGCCCTGTCCTGTATTTGGATCTGGATAATTTTAGGCTTAATAAAATTATTCTGTCTCTTGTCATTTTTACATTTGGCCAAAAGGAGTTCCTGTCATAAAACTGTATAAATATTAAAACTGGAAGAACAAACATTATAGAAACTTTTAAAGTACCTCTGTCTCTGTCTGTCTGTCTGTCTGTCTGTGTGTGTGTGTGTGTGTGTGTGTGAGAGAGAGAGAGAGAGTATATCATCTTGTCTAAATCTCATGTCATCTTTTAATTGCTGATGATCTCAGTATGGTAATACAGGAATAAAATAAAATAGAAAATACAAGTAGAAGAAACCAGTTAATGTACGTAATGAACTGCATTAGAAAAAACATAATTTTATATTCACAATATATCACTTACATGTGTAATTCCCTGTAAACGGCATTTTGTAATTTTCTCTCCCAACCTACAAGAATGAAAGGATCAGTGACACACAAGAAACACATTTATCACTTCACAGCAATTCATCACTTGATAGAAGTCGAGATCATATATTATATGTTCAGTCACATATTCATTAAAAAACAGGTAACACTTTATAAGTATACACTACTTATAATAATTTGCTAAATATTATTTTATAGTTAATTCATAGTTCACAGTATAAACTGTAGTTTAATACATTAATAGCCTCTAAACAAGTAATGAGTTCTTCATTCATTGTCACTGTAATTAACACAATTATTATTGTTTAATTACCTCATGTAAAGGGTTAGATAATGCTTTGTCAACAACTTATTAACCATAAATAGTTCTCACTTTAGATTAGGTCACAGAAAATGGGACAATTTCATTAATTAAACCACCCTATACTTATATACCTCCATAGTTTTACACTGTACTGTATATTCTTTTCCTTTCCCCTAACTCTAACCCTAAACCTACCCATCACAGAAACCTAGAGAGAGAGAGAGAGAAGGTTAGGTTTAGGGGATAGAATATACAGTTTGTACAGTATAAAAACCAGAGTCTCTGGAAACTGCATATGCAAATGTGTGTGTGTGTATATGAATGCGTGCCCTTAATGTGTTTGTAAACATTTAAAGGGACAATGAATATGAATGCAATTAATGTTCAATATGTAGGCTGGTTTAACGCACTTAATTAATTACATTATCCCAATTTCTGTGACCTAATTTAATGTGAAAACTATGCAATCCTTATTACCAATGAACAATTCGGTAATGAAAGCATATTAATTGAGATAATTACAGTGCAAATGAATGAAGAACTCATTAATGTATTCACTACAGTTTATGAACTATAAATAAACTATAAACAGTGTTGGGGTGTAACTAGTTACATGGAACGGAATTACGTAATTTAATTACAAAATAAAAGTAATTGTAATCAGTTACAGTTACTGAGATTTAAAAAACAAAATGACAGTTACTTATGAAAATGTTAAGGATTACAAAGGGGGTTACATCAGATTGTTTTTTTTCACACACACTCCCACATACAGATTTGATTTATTTATTTCATAATTTGCAGTGACTGCTCTATAATACGAAACACCAATGTTTCAGGAGTTTAGAACGTGCTTATTCGATAACTCTTTTATTTCCTATATGGGTTTATGTATAGCTATACTTCATTTTTTAAAGATTAACTATTTTTTCCAAGGCATTGTCAGATTCCACTGTTTCCTGTCATAGCTATGCAAAGATTTGATTTAAAAAAACAGTATCATAGCTAAAAATATATTTCTTGCTTATCTTTCTGAGGTTAAATATGTATTTAACCTCAGAATGATCTCAAAGTAAGTCTGATTTTGTGGTGGCTGTGCTTCAAAGGGCACATTGATCTGTGGTTGGTAAGTTGGTATGATTCTTTAGGGTCTTCATGAACAGTCTGCAACATACTTTGGTCAAAATTCCTCAGTGGTCGTGTAAAACAACACCCTTTTTACTTTCCTCTGTTCACAGCGACTCATTTTGGGGCATGTCCCTTTAAATGTTAATGAGCTCTGCTCATCCGCCCCTCTCTTCCGTGGAAGAGCAGAGGCGATTTGCAAATAATCATAAAAAAAATTAAGATTCTTATGTTCTTCTACATCCCAAAACTACAAAACACCTGCATTGCTTACCAGACATTGTCGCTACAGCTGCTGGAGCATAGAGAAAATGATGGACTTCATACAACTGGCTGAGGGCGAAAATATGCTAATATTGGACAGTACTTCAGCGGTTGAGGGTGGGGCCTAAGCAATATGACCTCATACTGCTCAGAAAATCAAAACGGTTTAATAATTGAGACTGTTTAGGATTTTGGGGGATTAAAAAAAGGAGAGAATGGATTTTTATCATTGTAGGGTGGTTGTGTCCACACACTGCTAAGATACATGTATATGCAAACACCAAGTGAAAGTGAATTTTGCATCCAATGGCTACTTTAAAATTGAAATATAATCTTAATTCAAGTGGTGAAAGATTTCGAAAGCGTGACAGTAATCAGTGTTAAGTACTACTGTAAGGTTCAGTCTGCCTGGTTTACATGTTTGAAAATGATTAACAGTTGAAAACATTAGAAATTTAGAAAAGTAATTAAAAAGTAATCACATGTAATCAGTTACATTACTTTTAAAAAGTAATTGAAAAGTTACGCTACTTATTACATTTTAAGTAGGGTAACTTGTAATCTGTAACCTATTACATTTCCAAAGTAACCTTCCCAACACTGATTACAAACTACTAGTTTGTTAATGATTTGTAAGTACTTTATTATTAGTGTATACTTATTATAAAATGTTACCAAAAGAGACTCTAATATGCTGATTTGCTGTTCACGAAATATTTCTTAATATCATAAATTTGTGCTGCTTAATATTTTGTAAAAAAAAGTAACTATTTTTTTCACTCGTTGATTAATAGAAAGATCAAAAGAACATTATTTATATGCGAAATAAATATTTAAAAGAAATATAAATATTTAACAATGTAAATGTATTGATCAATTGTTGCTGAATAAAAGAAGCCTATTATTTAAAACAAAAAGAAGAAAAAAATAAAATAAAAACACTTAGGCTACTGACCCAAAAACTTTTGAATGGTAGTTTAAAAACTGTACCAATAATTTGGTTTTATTTTGAGTAAAAGATGCTTGAAATTTCATTCAAAATATTCCTCTACATCCGACAGCCATGACATACCTGATGCCTTTAACAATCTTCTCACATCATCTTTCAGCGTTTCCAGTTTAATTTCAGGTTTGTGCAAACATTCCTAGGAAGAAAGACACATTTCTGCGATGAAACACAAGCTGCAGTTTATACTGCAGTGACCGTATATCGTGTTGCACACTCTGCAGTCATTTAGCTGAAGCTGCTCACTTTAGCCTGTTTCTCCAGCTGAGAGTGTAAATGCGTCCCTTTGAGCCGCTGAACAATCTGCGTTATAGAGACAGACAGCTCTGCGCTCTCGTCCATCATTATCATCCTTTTAATGTGATGTCGACGGGATTATCTGATCATCTGTTAGCGCTGCAGCATCACAGGATGAAGCACCACATCCAGGCAAACCCTTCAGGAAACACTGGCTTCAACACAAGGTTCCGACATGCCTTTATGAACTTTAATAATAAGAGTTCCTGTTGTAAAAATCGAAATAATGAATTCCACAAAATGAACTTGTGTTTTTATTAGGTATTTATTTTCTTTATTATATATTTATTTAATCCACCTGAAAAAATACTACAGTAATTTATAGTGTTTTTGAACCATACTAGCCTAGTAAAGTGCATTATAGTTCTGTGTATATTATAGTATTTACAACACTTTGTTAATGAATGCTACAGCATACTGTAGTATAGAGAATTAGGAGTTACGTCACATTCTCATTCTCTATTAACTATAGTGAACTGATAAACTGTAATACATGCTGGAGTATACTTAGGTGTGTACTACGGTAAACTGTAGTGTATTGTAGTATAATATACCCAGTAGTTGTAGAAAACTTTACCCTACAGTATTGGGTAAAGTCGTTTGTTTATATTACTAGTTGTTAGCTATATTACCACAGCAACTATAGAATTACCACAACAAATGAATTCAAGAACTTTACTATAGTATGGTTCAAAAACACTATAGTATTTACTATTACTACAGTAGTTTTTCATGTGGGGGAAAACATATTAAAATAATACATTTAAATAAATGTAACTTATTTATACATCATGGTAGGATTTCATTATTTAAATGACTTTGTTTGATTTAATGTTTACTTCAAAACTTTAAAAATCAAAAAATTCTAAATGGAAAAGACAGGGGTTTCAGAGAATAACAAGATCATTATGTGTTTTTTGTTTTTGAATTCAAAAGATAATATGTGACCCTGGACCACAAAACCAGTCATAAGTGTCAATATCTGAAAGCTGAATAAATAAGCTTTTCATTGATGTATGGTTTGTTAGGATCGGACAATATGTGACTGAGATACATCTATTTGAAAATTTGCAATCTGAGGGTGCAAAAAAATCAAAATATTGAGAAAATTGCCTTTAAAGTTGTTCAAATGAAGTTCTTAGCCATGCATATTACTAATCAAAAATTATGTTTTAATATATTTACGCTAGGAAATTTACAAAATATCTTCATGGAACATGATCTTTACATAATATCCTAATGATTTTTTGGCATAAAAGAAAATTGTATAATTTTGACCCATGCAATGTATTTTTGGCTATTGCTACAAATATACCCGTGCTACTTATGACTGGTTTTGTGCTCCAGGGTCCCATATGTCATAAGCCTTTAGGTGACAGTCTTTAAATATGTTTAAAAGGAGAAACAAATAATAATAATCCTTCTTAACAGGTTGAACCTGAACATGTATAGACATGATCAAGAAAGCAGTTTCTATTCTCTGTTTCTCTTCGCAGGAATGCTGATAATGTTTATCATGCACAAATACACCTGACAGCAGCTATCAGGAATGAAAGCTTTTGGCCAGTGCTATTTTTGAGTTACTTCAGAAGACTTGCCCTCTAATCTTTATGTTTTACAACAATGTTAGTATGGCTGATAGTAATCTTAATCAGTTTTGATTGTATGTTATGTAGTAGCATAGTCACAGTAAAAAGGGCATTGCCATCCAGAACAGTATATATACTGACAGTGTGACTTCAGTGTGAACTGTCAGGTCAGAATTAATAAGGACAAATTGACACAGGTCTGATACATTGTTTTGTGCAAGTATAGATGTTTAGAAGCATTCAAAGTGTGTGTTTATTTCACAGACTTTTTTCTCTCTCTTCTTTACTCTCCAAATCTATAAAACATCTTTCAGGCTGTTTAAATGTGTCAGTGCTTTGTTCGGTGGAGAGGTCAGTAAATTACCCTAAAAAGGCCCTTAAAATCTGTCTCAGCATAAACTGATGAAGTCAAGACAGTAAAACTTAATCCAAGAGCATAATTAGTCAAATGGAAGCAAATGCATTTCAATAGTATTTACAATTTTATAAAGTCATAGTTGCTCAATTTTATTGAAAAGAATCAACAGAATTAGTAGCACATTTCGTGTGCTAATTAATAATCAGCGTTTTAGAATGATTTCTGAATAATCATGTGACACTGATTACCATAGTAATGGCTGCTGAAAATTAAGCTTTACCATCACAGGAATAAGCTACATTTTAAAATATATTCATCAAACAAATGCAGCCTCTTTTAGCATAGGAGAGTTCTTTCAGTACATTATAATTATCAATAATTATCAAACCTTTGACCTGTAGTGTTCTGTATGTACTCAGCAGCTATGAATGCAGTACACTAAAACTGTGGGGGGGGGGGCATTACTTGTCTTCTTGTCATGCTGTAGAAAGGGTCCAAATTATTTCTTGGGTGTCAAAAAATGTAATGAATATTGCATTTTTGAAAGGGAGGAAATCTGAATTGCGTAACTGAGGTTAACTGAGTTGCGAGTGGAATGAAGTACCAAGAAAAGTATAACACATTATTATTATTATTGATAATATTACTATCAATAATAATAATAATGTGTTATACTTTTCTTGGTAGTGGAGAGGTCAATAATAATAGAAGATATTCAATGTATTATTTTTATGTTATAGACAACATTTCACAAATAAATAAACAATTAAAATGATGTAATGATTGAGGAAATGTGATGGGGGTGTACTTTATTCATAGAGGGTGTCTAGTGAGAAAGTGAAGGCGGGGTCTGTGGTTCTGTGGAGGACAGCACTGATCAAATGCATTACTTCACATCACTGCTCATGAGCTGGAACTTTTGATGATATACTGGGTTGGATGTACTTAAATATCCATTTGATTTTTTTTCTATTTTTCTTTGGACATCTCAAAAATGTTTACCATTTTGTGTTGAATATATAATAATGAAATAAGATAAAAGCATGTGTTTTAATATAGAGTGCATATCTCTGGCATTATGGCAGATCAAATGTTGGTGTTCTTTCACCTGCAAGAGATGAGGAGAAATTCATTTGGATAGATATATTTCTATATTGCGAAGGACAGTGAGAGGCCATAAGAAACAACAAGCAAACATGGAAACGTTTACAATTCACGATATGCTCATCAATTCCACTGATATTTATAAAATATTATGTGGGCTGGGAATCGGGAATTTGTCGGAGTGCAAAAATGACAACAACGGCACGTCCGAGCCAAAAGGTAAAGAAATTCTTACATTTTTATTGCATATTACTTAATTTTATGCGCATATTCAGCACTGCAAAATTGTTAACATCTAAACTTAAAAAAAGTGATTTAATCAACGTTTACCAACACATGTTTTAATGAGCTATCTCAGTTTTTTTGTTTTTGTTATGTTCTTTAAGGAACCAGTTACAGGTTACCACAGTTTACAGTGAGGCTTTGTGCTGAAAAGTTGTGAACGAGTCTAGACAGGCTTTGTACAACTTTGCATATCTGAGTAAAAGCTCACTGTATAGTTTGCTTGTTCAATCTTGTCAAATAACTCATTTCTTTCTTACTTGTTCGACAGACATGAACCAGACGGTCCGGATCGTGCTGTATGTGCTGATCTTCCTCCTGAGCTTCATAGGAAACAGCCTCATCATCACGGTTCTGGTTCGGAACCGGCGCATGCGGACGGTCACGAACCTGTTCCTCTTGTCTCTGGCCGTCAGTGATCTGATGCTGTGTGTCTTCTGCATGCCCTTCACACTCATCCCAAACCTCATGAAGGACTTCATCTTCGGCACAGGCATGTGCAAAGTGGCCACGTACTTCATGGGTGAGTCAGTTTCATATTTGTAGTTCACACTTCATTTCTAGAATAGCCCTATATCTATATATATATACTTTGATACATTTTTCTGAGTTCACTGTAAGTATGCTGGAAAGTGTTACATCCCTCCCATATGGTAAGGCGTGATATTTATATTTTTAAAATATAGAAAAAAGGCTTGCATAATTGTTACATACACAATTAAACTACAGAATCTGTTGATTCAGATGACAGCAAATCATTTAAAATACATAAATCGAATACAACATGATTTTATTTTCTTACCTTAAAAATAATACATTTAGACAGAGACTTGCAACGTATATTTGTCAGAAAGGTTGTGGTAAAATACTGTAGTAAATTGTTCTTCAATTCATTATTAACTTTCACTTTTTTAAAACAATATTTTATTATATATAAATAAATAATAAATAATTATTATTATAAGAATTAGGCTATTACCGTTTTATGAAATATAAATTCATGATGTGAATGTGTGTGTGTGTGTGTGTGTGTGTGTGTGATAGTAAGATAAAATTATTAAATAATTTGTTAAATAAAATAGTTGAATGGTTTTTGCTACTGAGCAAATGCTAAAGAGAAACATGAAATTTTACTGGTATTGGGACTACTTTAATTATAATAACGATGTTATTTTACCAGAAAATATATCTGTATTTGATGCATCAGCATGTTTTATGTGTTTGTTCTGTTCTGTAATACTTGCTCATGATAAAACTGACTTAATTTACATACTCTGTTGTTATTGCCGTGTGGGTATCAACATTCATAAGCAATCAAGCGCTGTAGATTATTCAAAGGGAGCTGGAGCTGCGCTCTTACTTGGTGTAAAGTGTGCAGTGTTTCGCCGGTAAAGTGCCAGCAGCCATTAACTTTATTAACAGTTCATGCTTTTGTTATCAGGGCTTGGAGTTGGTTTGTTATGAAGTTTGCATGTCTGTTTCCATTTTTGCGTTTACTGTTGTTTATAGAAGCATATATATCAGACCTTCTTAGAATCACAATACTTTAACAAGGCCAGATTTATTTTTGTATGTGCAATTGTGTTCTGTGTGTCCAAACACACAGGTATTTCGGTGAGCGTATCCACATTCAACCTCGTGGCCATCTCTCTGGAGCGCTACAGTGCCATCTGCAACCCCCTTAAATCCCGCACATGGCAGACGAAGTCCCACGCTGCAAAAGTCATCACAGCCACTTGGGTCGTGTCTTTTCTGCTCATGCTGCCTTATCCGATAGGCAGCACCCTGGTGCCTTTCATGCGCAGTAACAACAGCACAGGCAACATGTGCCGCTTGGTTTGGCCCAATGATGTTATGCAGACCTGGTAAGATTTATTAGGACTGTGTTTTTTATTTTTATTTTTGAGGATAGGGTTTTTAACAGAATAAGGAGCAGAATATAAATTCTGTCATCATTTACCCTCATGTTACCTGTATACTGTTATGTTTCCAGCAGCAGTTATTTACACTAAGTGTAAAAAAAGCTCAATGTTATTTATACTGAGTGTAAATAGTGGTAGATATTGTTTGCAAGAAGTATAAGTGCAAATAGTGATAGATGCTATTCACACAAAGATGTGTAAATAGAAGTAATATACTGTTTGTACTAAAGGCAAAACATCTGAGCAGTGGTGGACGGAGTTAGTGAAAATTACCTTTGCTAACAGGATTATTTGCACTCCTCTTTTCTTTGGAACACAAAAGGAAAAATGTTGAAAAATCATCATACCGCTCTTTTTAATGCAGTAAGTGTTTACACTGACCATGTACGTTAATACTGAAATACACTATGCAACTTCTAAAAAAAACGAGGCATCATACATTTGCCGATTTTGTAAATCATTAAAACAGACCATAATAGGATCACACAGCAAAGTATCACACAGCAAAATTGTGCAGAAATATGTATGTTGTTGCTAGCATACATATAACGAATGGAAACAATCTGTTCTAAAATCAGTTCAAAGTATCAAACGTTCATAGTTTAAAGCTAAAAAACTAAATCTGTGCCCATCTATGCGATTTTTGATTAAATCTGTTTTGATGAAACTCTGACTGCCCAAAATTATAAGTGAAATAGTGTATGAATCAGAGCTGCAAGAATATAAAGTATATATATATATATATATATATATATACAGTGCTGCTTGAAAGTTTGTGAACTGTTTAGAAGTTTCTATATTTCTGCATAAATATGACCCAAAACATAATCAGATTTTGAAAGTAGACAAAGAGAACCCAATCAAACAAATGAGACAAAAATATTTTCTTTGTCATTTATTTATTCAGAAAAATTATCCAACATTGCATATCTGTGAGTGGCAAAAGTATGTAATCTCTTGGATTAGCAGTTAATTTAAAGGTGAAATTAGAGTCCATCTGTGCCAAGGTGTTTTCAGTCAGTGCAATGACTATCAAATGTCAGTATGTGACCTGATTTATTCAAAGAACAGGGATCTATCAAAGTCTGAACATATTTATGGAAGTGAATCATGTCACGAACAAACGAGATTACTGAGGACCTCAGAAAAAGTGTTGATGTTGCTCATCAGGCTAGAAAAGCTTACAAAACCATCTCTAAACAGTTTGGACCCCACAAATCCACAGTCAGACAGATTTTGTACAAATGGAGGAAATTCAAGACCACTGTTACATTCCCGAGAAGTGGTTGACCAACAAAAATCACTCCAAAGCAGAACGTGTAATAGTCTGTGAGGTTGCAGAAGTTCCCAGGGTAACTTCTAAGCAACTAAAGGCCTTTCTCACATTGGCTAATGTTAATGTTCATGAGCCCACCATCAGGAGAACACTGAGCAACAATGGTGTGCATGACAGAATTGCAAGAAGAAAGCCACTGTTCTCCAAAAAGAAAATTGCTTGCTAAAGATCATGTGGAAAAGCCAGAGGACAATTGGAGAAAGGTTTAATGGATGGATGAAACCAAAATAGTTCTTATTGGTTTAAATGAGAAGCTATTATGTTCGGAGAAAAGAATAAACTGCATTCCAGTTTAAAATTCTTATCCCATTTGTGAAACATGGTGGTGGTGGTAGTATCATGGCTTGGGCCTGTTTGCTGCATCTTGGCCAGGACAGCCTGCCATCACTGATGGAACAATGAATTCTGAATTATACCAGCAAATACTAAAGGAAAATGCCAGGACATCTGTTTAAGAACAGAGTCTCAAGAGAACGTGGGTCATGAAGCAAGACAACAATCCCAAGCACAAGTCATTCTACCAAAGAATGGTTAAAGAAGAACAAAGTTAATGTTTTGGAATGGCTGAGTCAAAGTCCAGACCTTAATTCAATTAAAATGTTGTGGAAGGACCTAAGCAAGCAGTTCATAGGAGGAAACCATCAACATCACAGAGTTGAAGTGGTTCTGCTGCACTAAGGAATGTGCTAAAACTCTTACATGTTATTGTGCAGGACTGATCATCATTAACAAGAACTTTACCTTCAGTTACTGCAGTCAAAGGGGGTCACACCAGATACTGAAAGCAAAGATTCACACACTTTTCCAACACACAGATATGTAACACTGGATAATTTTTCTCAATAAATAAATGACAGATAAAATATATTTCTCTCACTTGTTTGATTTGGTTCTCTTTGTCTACTTTCAGGACGTTTTGGGTAATATTTATGCAGAAATATTTACATTTACATTTAGTCATTTAGCAGACTCTTTTATCCAAAGCGACTTGAGGACAATAGAGGCAATCAAAACCAACAAAAAAGCAACAACATGCAAGTGCTATGACAAGCCTCGGTTAGCCTAACGCAGTACACGTAGCAAGGTGTTTTTTTTGTTTTGTGTTTTTAAATGAGTAGATAGAATATATATAACTTTTTTTAAAGAAACCAGTAGATAGAATAGAAAAAAGAAAGCTAGTGTTAGTTTTTCAAGAAAAGCTAGCAGTTAGAGAATAAATATGCAAATGATAGAGGGTCAAGTGTGTGTGTTTTTTAAAATAAAAAGAAGACAGATAGATAGATAAAATAGAATTAGAACTGAGAGTGTTAGAGTTAGAGGGTCAAATAAAGATAAAATATAGAAAACTCTAAAGGGTTCACAAATTTTCAAGCAGCACTGTATGTATATGTATATATATTTACAACTTCTGGAGACAGGTTTGGAACAGCATGAGAAAGAGTAATTTTAGTCAACTACAAAGCTACCCAGCATTTACATTTTTTTTTGTTAAAAATACTGTGAAAACAGACACAAATATGATGATGATATTCTGCAGTTGCCAGCTACATAAACTAAGCCTCTATGTAACTGACTTTATAAAGTTATGACCACTCGTAAAGAAAAGAATGAGACGACAAACTTGTAAGACTGGGCATTATATGCAACCGGCCAGCTCTTACTTTCAAACCAGGTCTGACATTGCAACTGACCTCTCTGTTTGTTTTTTTCTAGGTATGTTTTCCTGTTGCTGATACTCTTTCTCGTGCCTGGGATCATAATGATGACGGCTTATGGCCTCACCTCACTCGAACTCTTCAGGGGTATCAAATTTGAAATGGCTAACAGGAAGTCAAACAGAGGTATGGGAAAATATGATTTAATACTTGACCATAATACTTCAGATGTGGACTCATTTTATAAAAGCCTTTTAAATAAAACTGTTTAGTCATGATGACAATTTGTAGGACAAGCCAGAAGGCTATGTGCCCTTCAGGTGGAGTTGGAAATATCATAATTATGAGTTCCATGCACATAAATGAACAAAAACAAGCTGCCAAGCTGTGACATTGAAATGGGCATGTCGATGTGACCATTGTGGAAACACTTATCTATAATATCATATAATGTCTATAGAGAGATCAATGAGCAGAATGCAATTCTGTAGTGAATGGTGTTAAGTGAATCACTAAATATTCATGTTTTTTAAGTGTTTTACCATGTACAAATAAATATAAAAATCAATTTGAATTCAGATTCAGTAGTTTGGGTTTACTGATTACTGTATAATTCTATTGTTTTGTATGCGAATATCCGAGATAATGCAAAAGTTTCTGTAGTATTACACATAATTACATTTTCATCCTCACTTTGTTCACTAGAGAAAGAAAATGGCACATCCAATCTGAAAAATGGTGACAGCAATGGCTGCTACCTCCAACCCTCCAAGAGAAAGCGTCCCGAACCCATGACGCCCGGCTTCAGCAACCCAAAATCCAAACTGAGAAGGGTTTGCAGCAACAGCCCTACAGCAAACCTCATGGCCAAGAAACGAGTCATTCGCATGCTGCTGGTGATCGTGGGGCTGTTCTTCCTCTGCTGGACGCCGATCTTCGTCGTTAACGCCTGGCGAGCCTTTGACAGACGTTCAGCCGATCGTCTCCTCTCAGGAGCGCCGATATCCTTCATCCACTTGCTGTCATACACCTCGGCCTGCGTCAACCCCATAGTCTACTGTTTTATGAACAAACGCTTCAGACAGGGCGTGCTGGCGACGTTCAGCTGCTGTAGGGATGATTTGGATGAATTGAGCAGGAGCAGCACCCGGCGTAGTGCCAGAGGAGCTTGAGGGCTGGGAACGCTGTTTGGAGGAAGCAGTGGGACCGGACAGGCTGACGGTAACACACAAAGCTCAGGAACACTTACGAGGCTAACTGACACCAGTATCCGTGGCTCAGCACAAGCATAACTGATACTCATTTAACCCTGAAATTTTCAGTATAAGAAACCCAGCACCAAGTAAAGTGTATAGAACAGTGTCAAAATCCTTCAAAGCTTTGCAATGTTTAGTAAAATGGCTGCTAACGGAAGAGAGAGACTCGTACTGGTGATAAATGAGAGCACAGGCATGCAGACAATGACTGCTAATAGCACTGAAATGCTGATAGAATCCAGTGCTTAATTTTAGTACGTCACTATTAAATAAACAGCAGCACCAAATGGAGCAAGACTGTGGCTTCCAGTCCTCATTAGAGCTATGACTTACAAACTTACAGAGACTTTATAAGCCATAAGTTTTTTTGTCCTTTTGGCTCTTTAATTTAATAATAAAGAGAGAGAGAGGAGAGGAATTAATTAGCTTTTCTTGGTGTTTGATTTTTGTGTGTGTTACTGTCAAAGCAATCATCTAGATGTTTTTGAGGACATTCTAATATTGCTTTGAACTACACTACCATTCAAAAGACTGGTTGAGATTGAGATGTTTTAATGTTTTAGAAAGAAGCCTCTTATGCTCACCAAGGCTGCATTCATTTAATTAAAAAATACAGCAAAACAGGAACATCGTGGACAAATTAACAACATTTAAAATAACAGTTTTCTGTTTGAATGTATTTTAAAATTTATTCCTGTGACATCAAAGCTGCATTACTCCTGTCTTCAGTGCTAAATATTTAATGCTAAATATTTATAAAAGTTGAAAACAGTTCCACTGCTTAATTATTCTGAAACCCATGATATATATTTCATAGTGTAAATGTCACTTTTTATCAATTTAATGCATCCATGCTTAATAAAATATATTAATTACGGACCCCAAATGTTTAAACGGTAGTGTAAATATCTGACATCAGTTCTGAGTGTACGCTGACCTATATTTCATATTTTGTTCGTCACATCTGCTTTAGTAATGACTGCACAGATAATTCTGTTTGATAAATATATGACACGCATCCTTAAAACCACTTTGTATTCTTTGCCAATACCACATAAACATGCAAATATGTGTAAACTGTGTACAAAATGTAGCAACTGGTAATTGTGTAATGTCCATATGTTGATGTGTAGCATTAACCACTTTCTTCTAGGAAAGTAAACAGTGATGTCTTTATCTTGTGTATCTCACTGTTTGTACATAGTCTGTCCTTATCATTGCATGAGACTTTTCACACCTGTTGTGCACTTCAAAGAACCTACTCAAGGCTGCTTCTGACATCTGGGCTATTTTCACCAGGACACGTAGTCTAGTTGTTTGTAATATTTGTATATGCCAAACTCACATTTTTATTTTCCTCTCTCATTGAGATGAACAAGTTCACAGCATATTCATCAAATAATAGGACGTTACAATGCTGTCGAGATGCCGCACATGTCCATACGCTCTCTAACACTGACTGTATGTCTGTACAATACTGACATTGACACATTAAACTGTGTAAAGTCTGAATCCAATGTCTAATGTCTATACCTGCAGATTTAACCACTCCAAAAAATAACTACGTACTACCTAGAAAACGTTTCAAAACCCTGAGGAGATTCATGTTATATATCATCAAATGCATTAATATTTTAGGAGTGCTTTGTATGAAATGCAACCTGAGGGCCGGTCCAAAAGTTTCCTGTTTTTTTTTTTTTTTTTTCTTCCTTTTGTTTTACAGTTGCGTCACTGTATTCTGCTGAAGTGCACACGTTAAAACTTAAAAATGAGTTTTTATCAGACAGCATTTAGGAAGTTATGCATGTTTTATTTTTTTAACAGTTGATGTGATGATTGTCAACTTAAAACATAAAAGACGATAAAAGACAATATTTTGAAATCAGTGTTAGACTGACTTCCAAATAAGGACAAAAACTGCTGAAACGTTCTTTAAAATATCTTCTTATAGGTTTGAGTAAATGATGACAGAATTATTTTTGGACGAACTACCCCTTTAAGAAAAAAAAAGAAAAGGTGCAAATTTGCAAGTTCAACCCAGGCTACAAAATAACTGAGATCAGGCTTGCTTTATATCATCTATTAGCCATTACGGATAAAAAGAAGTCTGTGAAATGACATAAAACATGGAATGACCCAATAAAAACATTTGTGGTTAAATGGAAATATAGTTTGCTGACAGTGCGATGCTAAATATTTGAGCACACTGACAAATTCTTTCCAAGACAGTACAGCAACCTAAACAAAATGAGGCATACAATAATTTTAAAATGTTTTGGTAAGCCTAAAGTGATCAAAAAGCCTGTTCAGGGGGTTTTAAGAAGTTGCAGTATTACAAAAGGAATATACAAGAGATTTAGACTTTTATGCCAATATTGCAGTTTTATTATTTAATGACATATGGAACTGAGCAGGTGCAATATGTACAAAATCAAACAAACAGAACTAATGTTTTTGTTTTTTTCTGCCCCCTTGTTTCACATTAGGGCACATGATCCTAACATCAGCTGCCCATTAAGGACTGAGATTGCTACCATACTGATACCTCTGAATATTATAACTAGAACAGACCAAGAAGGAGAAAGGAAAGAGGGAGCAATAAAAGAAAGGGGAAGTGAAAGGTTAAGGGGGGTGAAGGACAAACTGCACATATAAAGCCTAGCACAGAGCATCAAATTAGGCACAGCAGGATTGCTTTACATGAAAAGTGACCGTTACACTCTGTAAGCAACAAATCTAGACAAATGTGGTTTTCTCTAAGTGCAAAACCAGCAGAGAGGGTGAATTACCAAACTAAAACCGTCCTAAAGGCATAATACACAGTACAACACATGTGGTCAGTCTGCCACAAAACTCTC
This sequence comes from Barbus barbus, assembly GCF_936440315.1. Lineage (NCBI taxonomy): Eukaryota > Metazoa > Chordata > Actinopteri > Cypriniformes > Cyprinidae > Barbus > Barbus barbus. Next base: position 34,236,071 of record NC_136729.1, read on the forward strand.
CAGATGGTAAAACAGAAAAAGCTACAAGCCTTTGATTACACATTTATGTCCAAAAGGCAAAACAAGACTTTGTTTAAAAACAAAGCTCTTTGTATGGAAGTATGGAACTAGAAAGTCGCTAAAGATTACCACTGTGTTTGTCTAAGGTACATTTTCCCATCCTCTTTTTTTTAGAACTACTGAGATATCTTTGAAAAGCTGCCTCTCGTGCCATGTTTGATAAGCAGTGCATGAAAATGTAAGTATAAGACATTTGGCATATCATCTATACATTGATCAGAGCTCAAAATAAGGAGTTTTTGGAAGAGCAAAGTTAATGAAGAAATATAAAAACCAATAGATACGTATAAATGACACCAGCTGACTTTGATTTTTAAAGAAAAAACTAACAATTTGTTCACTCGGATTGCCATTAAATGTGTTTTTTAAGGCTTGGTACATGACCTCTACATACATGCCTCAGACGCTTTCAGAGCAAAGCTCTTCAACTGATTTATAACTGACAGAAAAATTATATAATGCAAATGTATGGATTTTGTTAGAATGTATCTGGTGTAATTTAAACACACAGTTTCAGATATGGGTCAGAACAAATCCTTCATTCTAAAGCTCAACACCTTCAAAAAATAAACATGTAAACAGTAAAAAACAGCAAGATTGTCAATCGGTTTGTTCAGAGAGCAACATAATGCACTTTACCAGCATACCACCATAGTAAGTGAAGGGCAGAACTGAGCGAATCCACAATGTAAACAAAACGTGGAACAGAGGCAGCAATCGGAGTGACGGAGCGGTTCAGAAATGTTGATATATTGTGCTACGCTAATGAAAACATGATAAAGTCACACTGAATTTACAGTTTGAATTAATCGCTTTCTTTAGTTTGTGTAGGAATTGTTTCAATGATGCTGTATCATTTCAAGGCGGACTGGCTTAAAGCACTTGTTTTTCTTTTTGGGGTCATGAAGCTATAAATCAAGGGAAGAAAAATAGAAAAATACAATACCACATTACATGGTAAGCTCTGACAATGACAATCACTTAAATTAAAAAGCATCAAATATTAGCAATTAAATGGACTGCTTAATGTGGGCATAGTTAAATTTGCATTCATGCTTTTGCCCAGTGCCATCTTCCTCCAAATGGAAGTGTGCGCTTACATGATACAAGAATATGATAAAATGGAAGAAGACTGTTATGTTACGCAAGAATTCTGGGAAACCGAGTGCAAGAGCTTCAGGTTAAACCACCTCATGGAAGATTTTTGCAAAGAGGCCATCAAGGACATGTTTAGCAAGAAAGAGAGATGATGTTGTTGAAGATGGTGAACAGAAAAAGCTAGTGGAGGCAACAAGTGAACTTTTTTTGCAGAAACATTCAAGTTACAGTTTTTTCCCGAAATATACTACATTATAGGCCTACAATGCTGGGGTATTGCCTTATTTGACGGGTCGAGTACTACTACACTACAGATTTTCCAAGTAAGGAAGACAGTGGAGGATCCACGCAAATCTACCAAAAAGGTGTCTGATTAAATTAGTATGAAGTGTAAAAGAAAGTGAAGATGACTCTAGTTGAGCCAGCTGTTCTTCAAGACCACATATGCTGTGGATCAGGCTGGTGAAAAATCTGTGGCTATTTCCACAGACACAAAAAGTGACCTATACAGTATTGCTGTATGTTTACATCTTTGAGACACTTATTTAAAGGCCATTTACTTCCATGTTTCTAGTCCCATGATGTCCTTTTACTATCCAGACAATAGCATATAAGATAAGGACAAACTCGGACACTAAACACCCAACCGTTTCGACGAGAAACACCAAGGACATAACTGGGTTAAGAGCCACAGACACACGAAAAAATAACAAAATGGCTGAATGGTTTGTCTTTTTCTTTCTTTTTTTACAAATGGACGCATAAAATTCAAAAGTTAAATTACTGTACATAAAAAAGAAAGTCACAAAACACTATTAGTGCTGGTTGATGAGTTCATTACAGCTAGGTTTTTTTTCTTTGTCATTAATACTAGCCTACTAGTTGGTGAGACACCAAGGCCACGATAACACATCAATGACCAACGGAGTAAAGCTTCCTACTTTTGGTGTGCGAGAGGCCACAAATCCCGACATACGCTTATAAAAACAGAGACAACAAATGCAATATAATATCTTTGGGTATGTTTGTATCTATTACAAATTTAAATCTTCGAAATCCAAACGAAAGTTTAAGGGAGTTTAAATATCAAAAATCGCATGTAAAATGTTCAAAATGCAAGGCTTGGTTCCTCGGGTCACGTTTGTACACCTCCTTTTGAAGGAGTGAATTAAACGGGGAACCTTTGTTCCAGTAAGGCCACATCTAATAGAAGAGCACGTCTCCAAATCATCCGCTTTTGAGACCATTTCAAATTTCAGAAAATGCAAATGGAGATTTAGGAAGACAAAAAACTGAATTTGAGAAAGGAAACTAAAACTGTAGGAGTCTAAACTCGTGTCCGAACTTTAACATTACAAATATCCAACAACAGCGAACTTTCTGATACTGATATGTGAGATCCTACCAGTGCTCTAAAACAAATTAACTACACTATGGCTACTGTATCGAAGAGACACGTTGCATCTAAAGCCTCTATTTTGTGTTTGTTTTCTGGTTTAAATTCCCAAATAAGACAGAAAGATGGCATTGTTCCTTCTGTGAGATCTAAACACATCGATGAAATGCTTAAAGGAAGCGTAGCGCATATTGTAATGGAGGCAAGGCAGAGGCATTGCTTAAAGCTCTTTTCTTTTTAAAGACTTCATAAAAACGAAGGATAAAAAAAACGCCCTCTGAGTTTCTTCCAAATGAAAAATGAATGGAAAACAAAAGGGGAGGGGGGAAATAATCGTTTTACAAAATACAAAGTATCAAAACTGTCCAACCGAACAGATGTATATGAAAGTAGCTATATACAGAAAAAGCTCAGAGGAGGAATAGAACCTATTTGGTAACAAAAGCGTACTATAATGTTTGATATAAAAAAGGTATGGAGAAAAAAAAAAAAAAAAAAGTACCTTTACTAAAGCTTATACAATATCCTTGGTCCATAAAAACTGTCATCTCACAATTTCAATGTGACCCTTTTCCTAAGAGTTTAGACCTCCCAGGATATGATACATCGCACACACTCGCACACACAGACCGGAAGGAAGAAACGTAAGAGACTGAACATCATTTTCAGTCGACGCATTTTGTACATGGCTGATGTATCACTGCTGTGGTCTGTTCTCCGTGTCTTCTACACCTGTTGACAGGTGCTGGTGTTTCCTCTCAGGCATTGTCTATTGCTAGCACCAGACCGGATCCTTAGAGAAAACCACAAGAGGGCACAGGAGAACCATTCTCAAATATTTAGTCCTCGCCACAGGTTTTGCCTTTTTCGCCCATCTATCCCTCATTTTTCATCTCTGGGATTTTATATTGAAATTCAATATGCAGCACTTTTACAAACAGTTTGTAGTCTGTTGAATTTGTTTCACGCATAGCACATTGTGAGTTTGTGAGCGCTGCTGCATGTGTTATAACACCACAGCCGCGGCTGCATTAGAGGACGAGGCTGTGACGGCGTTAGATGTGCTGTTGGCACCGTAGGGTGCCGTTTCTCCGTTTCCTCCCGCGCTGTTGCCGGTCGTGGAAAGCAAGCTGGTGTTGCCCGCTCGGAGGATGGCGCCGGCCGCGCTGCAGTGCGGACGGGGACCGGGTTCAGGCGTGTATGTGAACGTGAGCGTCGTGGAATAGATGATACCGTCGTTACGGACCAGCGTTACAGGGACTTGCACCGGCTGCCGCACCCACCGCCAGCCCTCGCGGAACGCCGAGATGTCTGGGACGACGCACAGCATGCTCTCGCCACACCTTTAGAGGAAATATAATGTCTATTAATAATTCAGTCCGTCACTGCCTGCAATATGTTTAACTGACAGCAGTAATAAAAGTACATATTTTTCCTTTAACGACCACATGAGGCTTTAAACAATACGTGTGGGGTCTTGTTCACTTCGGTTTTACTAGGCAGACGCACTTCACTCGACTTGTGTCCTGTCAAAGCTTAACATGTCACTTACTGCTGCATTTAACAGGTTTATAAGGATTTAGGACTCCCTTGTGAAAATATAGTGTGCTTTACTGTATTGAATGTACTTCAAATCTTAAGGGTTTTTTTTTATGTAGTTGCAGATTATATAATATTAAATACAAGGACTTTCTTAACACAGACCAGTACACTTTTTAAAAATTTTCAAGGTTTACAAGGTTATATATTATATATTTATATTTGTCTTGTATACAATTTTTAAGTATATTTCAGTTTACTATAAACACTTGTCAGTATATTCTCTTTAACCATATTTCAAAGACAAAGTAAATTATGATATATGAAAGATATACTTAAGTGGGTCAAAAGCACTTTACAATTGCAATTGACTTTATAAGCAATACATTCGGTAACACTTAATTTGGATAGTCCACTTTAGACATTCAACTAACAGTAAGTAACTTTGCAACTACATGTCGACTAGCAGTCATTAGAGTATTAGTAGACCGCCTGTGTAATATCTTCTAACACTTCATTTTGATGGGTCTACAACATACAACATACTGTACTATGAGAAACTTTGCAAGTATGTCAACTTATTCTACTAACCCTAAACCTACCCTAACAGTCTACTCTGATAGTTAGTACACATGTAGTTGCAAATTAATGAGAATTAGTTGACATGTAGTTGTAAAGTTACTTATAATTAGTAGAATGTATAAGTGGATTATCAAAATAAAGTGTAACCCATTCTTCTTTTAAAGTATATTATTTCTGTAATTATTTATTTTTAACAAGAGCCACATCAGATGTTAAACTAAAACTTATTAATACGCAACTTATTTTACATTTTAGTATAGAAATTAAATTTTACACTGATATGAATTTCATTAACTGTAAAATGATTGACTTGTTAGATGAATAAGATGAACTAAAAGCGCTTATAAACATTTGATTTAAAGGCCTTTAGTTGCCGGTTTATAATCGTATTCATTAAAAGTCCCTCTATAATTGTATCTGTTCATAGATTAACAGAATTTCAAAACCTCTTGGATTTATATTCCCTTTTGCCATATATGGATATCTTTTCAAATAACATCCATACCTGTACATGGTTTCTGCCTCTACATCACCAAACCACACCCGCAGATTTGGAGTGAAGTTCTGTCCTGTCAGCTCCAGCATTGCTACGTCTCCTCCACCATTTAACTGCTCACATACACATACAGTGTACACACATTATCAACCGCAGGCAGAGACTTGCGAGTGGACAATGTAAGTAAGACATGTAAGCTTCCGGAAAAAAGCCTGTGTGTGTGTTACCTGTAAGCTCTCGACCACAGGCACGGGTGTGACAGGGGTGTGTACAGGGCCCATGCCCTCATAGAAGGTGTATTCTGCTTTATCAGTGCTGATGATTGTCCAGGAGGCACCATCATTTATCATCTCCTTATTTGGTTCCTTTGGGCATGGAGTAGCCTAACCACACACACACACATATAAAACACACATCAAAACTTTGAACGCAAAAATAGCAGTTTACAAAGAAAAATATTAGGTATAATATACAACGAACTAGCCATTATCGCAAAATAAACTCACAAATCAGGAGTCTTGTATCACCCTGAGGGAGTTTATTTTGTGATATGACGTCATCCCACTTCTTAGATGGCTATTTACATAAATAAATACATACAGGGATGTGAAACTTTTAAAAATAATTGATTATCTTACTAAATAAACAAAAATAATGCTTCCACTAAGAAAATTCATTACAACATAAAATCCATATATTAATATTAATCGGCCATCAAATTAACTTTTAATGGAGTAGTTAGTTAACATTTGGCACATATTGTGTGACTGTCTTTTTTGTTTTGTTTTCTTAATTTACCTGCAAGCTTCTAGCCATCAATCAAAGATTTATATACACTGCTCAAAACATTGGGATCAGTACACACACACACACACCCACACATATATATACATATATATATATATATATATATATATATATATATATATATATATATATATATATACATATACATACATATACATACATATATATATATATATTTTTTTTTTTTTTTTCCAGCAAGGACTTTACAGTTTTAAATTACATTAATATGACCAAATAAATGCAGCCTTGATGAACATAAGAGACTTTTTTCAAAAACATTTCAAAAATCTTTTGAACCTCCCAAATCCCAAACTTTTAAATACAAGTGCACATTAAAAATTTGCATTGGTATGAAAAAGGAGAATGAACCTAAATAAATCTAGCCATTGACAATGGACAAATATTTAGTTTGGAGGTCATAACAAAAAAAACAACTACAAAATGCTTTCAATACACAAAGAAAAGTGTACACAAGTAATGTTAATAGAATACATATTTCCAACTTTATACAATAAGCATAATGCAGACTGGCAAAAAATAAAACTCAAACTGCTTTTAAAATTCTCTTTATGAACATTATTGAAGACACCATTATTAGCACAGTGAAATGCATTTACTCCATGTATTTACTCCAGTGAGCGACTCACTTGAAATTGGATGATCCTCTCTTGAGATAGGCACAGGTACATCCTCTCCGTATCCTTCAGGTAAAAGGCACACTTATGCAGCTGGGAGACGGGGTCATCTGCATCCAGCAAGGCGGTCTGCTTATCCACCTTACGGATGATCTGTGTGTGTGTGTGTGTGTTCGGGAAGAAGACAGGCAGGGAAGAAGGAAAGGAAGTGAAGTTGATAAGAGTATTAGTAGAAGTATCATAAATATCAGGATGACAACATTGTGCTGTTTTAATGTACCCAAACTGCTTTCTTCACAGCAGTGACTGATCATGACCCCAAAGACTTATTTATATAAATATAAACGGTCTGTTAATTATATATACTGTCATCTGACACAAAAAAACAGAGACACACATTGACATGGGCTTACCAGTCGAGGAAGAGCCATGCCCGTCACAGAGCACACTAGTTTGACAGTTTGGCCATAGTGAATGTAGCCGTCTCGCACAGTGAACTCCTCTCCCTCCGACTCTTCATCGTCCACTAAAATATAATTAACAAGACTAAGCTTATCCTGTGTGATCAGACCTTTCATGATTGTCAAAACACCAACATTTCAGTGTCAATAAAACAATGGCATTTTTACATTGGCATGTATGTTTTAACATTACGTCCAAACACACTTTCAGTAATAAAGAACAGAGAAACTGATTCAACATTCTTTCTTGTCAGAATTGTTGTTGGATTGACATAACAGACAGCAACAGGTCTGCTGCATTTACACCACCTAATACACAACACAATCATGTTTTCCTAATGACAAGCTCTGCTCTGATTGGCTGGCTTTATGGAATTAAAGATAGAGGAGTGGAGTTGCACAGGTAGTTAATCAGTCTGCTGTGGCTGCTGTTTCTAATGAAGAACAAGTCTTCCTTAAAAGCAAATATTTGTAATTCACAGTATTGACTCTGAAATAAACTGCTTAAAGTTCTGTTTAAGAGACATAGTAATGGTAAACAAGATTTCCTTGAGCAAACCTGTAAAGTCAGTTTTGCTCTCAGGTTTATATAAGATTTCAGAGAAACTTCCTTATAAACATTACATAAACTAAGCGAACTTTGGGCCACTTTGTCCTTAAAACTAAACCACTGAAAACTCTGGAGTCAGAAAGAATGATCTCTCTCTCTTTATATATATAGCAAATAAATTCTGTTCTTTCTATTCATCTAAGAATCCTGAAAAAAATCCTGAACAAAAATATTAAGCAGCACAACAGTTTAAAACATTATAATGATGAAATGTTTCTTGTACACCATCTCAGCATATCAGAATTATTTCTGAAGGATCATGTGACACTTGAAGACTGGACTAAGATCGGACTGCTGATAATTCAGATTTGCATCACAGTAATGAATTACATTTTAAAAATATATTAAAATAGAAACAGTTATTTTATTGTTATAATATTTAACAATATTATTGTTTTGATAGGTAAATAAATAATAATAAACAAAATGCAGACTTGGTGAGCATAAGAGAGCTTTTAAAAAATCTTATCAACCCCAAACTTTTGATCAGTAGTGTATATCCAAGTTATGCCAGGGATTGTGTCCCTTGAAGAGTTCTTTAACAATTTGGCAATCAACATTACCTCACAGAAATGTGCAGAAAGACTTACAGAGGTGGATGTAGAAGGCTCCCCACTGCAGTGAGCTGGCGTGAAAGTTTCCTCCCTCTACGTGCAGGTAACGTGTACTGACCGTCTGCGAGCGAAGTCGGTTAAATAACGCCACTTTCGTTCCTGATGCTATACAGACTGCACACAGGAGAAAGAACAAACCATAGAGACTTCAGACAATGTTGTGTGAATCAAAAGCCATGTCTACTATCCCATTCCCATATCTCTCATCTAGCAGGGTGTCATCATTCATTCGAAAACTGTCCAACGGTCGTAAATGCAATTCCTTTGAGTGTAATGTGGGTGGTGAATATACTCACGGTCTGCGTTTTTAAGGGACTGTTTTTTTTTGGAAGGTTTGGAGATGACCTTGATCCTCTTGCTGAGGAAGACGCCGATGTCTGCGCTGTTCCCGTAGAACATCTTCACCGACAGCATGAAGTGCTTGCGTTTGTCTGAGTCTGAGATGTACAAGGTTTTGGCTGTGCAATAGTTCTGCAGGGAGGAGGCAAGATTTGTGTATTCATGAGAAAAATAATGGGATGCTAATGCTATTGTTTTGGCTCTGTGTGCTCGGCTGAGTAGCTCTTGTCATTTTATTCTGGCAGCACATCTGTGTGTGTGTGTGTGTGTGTGTGCGTACCTTCCCCTCTAAGTTTAGTTGCTGCATCTCATGGTCACTGTTGCCGATGCCGATGAAGGCACAGGGCTGAGATTCCTGCTCCGAACAGCCGTCTCGCTCCATCTGCTCCCTCTTCTTCTTCCATCCACAGCCCATCAGATACACACAAGGGGGAGGACAGAAAAACCTAGACAAACACAAAACACATTTGCAGAACAACATTTGAGTGATGCTTGACCATGAAAAACTCACTGACATAATGCGAGTGCTATTTTTGGGCAGGAATGAATGAATGAATGAGACAATCAAACAAACAAATAAAATGCTGCTTTGGGGAAGGAATGCAGGAATTAAGAAATGAATGAATGAATGAATATTTAAAACAACTGAACAAACAAATAAAATTCTGCTTTTGGTCAGGACTGAATGAATGAATGAATGAAATGCTGTTTTTGGGCAGAATGAATGAATGAATTAATTAATATTTAAAACAAACAATCAAAGAAACAAATAAAATGCTGCTTTTTGGGCAGGAATAAATGAATATTTAAAGCATAAATGAACAAACAAATAAAATGCTGCTTTTGTGAATGAATGAATGAATGAATGAATGTTTAAACAAATAAACAAGCAAACAGACAAACAAACAAACAAACAAAATACTGCTTTTGGGCAGGAATGAATGAATGACTGAATGAATATTTAAAATAAATAAAATTAAATTAATAAGTAAAATGACTAACTAAAATGACTAGAGTGACTATAATAAAGGAATGAATGAATCAATGAATCAATCAATGTATGTTTAAAAAAAGCATCTAGGCAGGATTATTGAATGAATGTTTTTTAAAACAAAAACAAATAAATAACATAAAATATTAATTCTATTAAAATATTCAACTTCAACAGATTCTGCAAGATGTGCATTAATTAAAAAAATATACAATTCTGAACACAACTGTTACTTGAATGAATGAATGTACAACAAGTGTACATTACACATCAAATGTAAATGACCAATCAGAATGACTTCAGATCAGCACTAGGTGGCAGCACGTGTAGTACTGATACAGCTCTCACTTTCAGGACAAACTCAAGTAACCACCATCAGATGGTAAACAACGCACAAAATCCAAACCTAAGCTAACCTGAGCACAAGGTACATTTCAGATCCCCACCAGAGTTTGAGGGCTATGTTATCTTTGCTCATCTCATGTTTATCGTGGCCTACTACATCAACAGAGAGATGCTGGAGCAAACAGACATCAATCAGCACGACCTTGAATGCAGAAACACTTGACATTAAAGCCATGGTCTCTGTGGTTGACGTTATCAGCTCACTGCACCTCATCTTGGAGAGATGCTCGTCTAGACATGAGGCGGGGGAATACTCATGACACAACTGCAGCTAATATCTGAAAACTGGTGCAATAAAAGGGGAATAACAGCAGTTCCACATCCAGTCAAAAACATGCTGTAGGTATGAGTTAGGGGGCAGACCCAACCCCAATCATGTTTCACCTATATACATGACGACCTCATTTGTACTGTTTAGCATATTCTGTACTGGTGCTTCTGAAAGGAAAAAGGAAAATACAAGTCTGAAGTCTACTTTCACATCCTATTAGTGAAAGATCATGTCTTAGACTCGACCACTAGCCTAGGGAGTTTGATCTGTATCAATTTGTCATTGACAAGATAGCAATGAAACCGCAGTTTTAATCTTCCTACCTTATCACATTGTAAATCCACAGCTTTAGTACGTACAGCTACAAAGACATCATATTGCATTAAGGCATAGGGCATTGCTATGGGGTTAACAGAGTGTTCTGGGTGGTTTTAAGGGTGTTGCAATAATGTCAGGATGGGGATGCTATGGCGTCTACCAGGACGTTCCTAGAATGTCCTGGGTGGTTATCAAGGCACTGCTGTGTAGTTGCTACAGTGTCTTTGGTGGTTGACAGGGCATCATGGGTGATGGTTAAAGTATTGTTATGCAGTTGCTAGGCTGTCATAGCTGGTTAGTGCACTGTTATACAGTTGCAAGGGTGGTTGCTGGGACACTTCATGGTTTTATTGTCTGCTAGGCAAAACTGTAAATGTTAGTTCCACAAGTAGGAGCACACCTCTCCTTAACAAACCACATGATTTAATGAACCACTTATGTGCGTAGCACTGGGACTGGGATGAGTTAGCAATATTAAAAGTAACAATTAGCTGTTTTAAAAGTCAACGGGGTCACAAGGACATTCAAAGAAGCAGAACTGGTGCAACAAGTCAAGTGCTTCACATTCATTTTCAATTGAAGCTAAATGATACACTTCCTAGTCATAAACCATCTCTGATTACAGAACACATGTATATGATTTCATGGAAGTGCACACTTTTGTTCTCATCTGGTATTCTGTCGCTCTTGACATGTGTCCAGGTTTTGGCTGTGCTGTTAACGAATAACAGTGCTGTCTCTCTGCCAAATGAGGCCGAGCGAGCTGTAACCGCGACATCAGTTCCCCAGACACTGTGTTTCTCTACAGTTATCATCTTGTCTCGTTTTCTGCTGACCTTCTCTCCTTTACTTCCCTGTCTCATATCACCTTGCCTCCTTAATCATTTCTTTTCTCTTTCCTGTCATTATTTGGTTACTTTTCTTATCAGCTTCTCTCTCACTTCTTTTTTTATTTCTAAATGTTCTTTCCTCCTCTTGTCCTTTCAACTCTTCATCTTACTGCATTCTTCCCTAAACACTTTCCTACCTTAGTGAAGAGATGGACGGTGTCAGGGTTTTCACATAGCCATGGGATACGTTTTTGTGCTCAAAAACAGATAGATAGAGAGCTAAGAAGTGGAACACTGATTAAAAGTGAAACTTGAAATTGCAATGCTCATGGCGTAAGATGCTGAAAAACAATGAGAGACAATGCAACCACCAGAGATTAAATAATAAATATGGTAAATGTTAAGTATTTACACTTAATAAAAGGTCAAAAATCATTTACCTTTCATCTCATGAATTCATCATGAATCATAGTTGTCATTTACCTTTTTTCATTGCCGTATGATTTCTGTGCAACTTTAGCGTGTAGGATGAGCACAGTTTGGTCTCCTCGTTCCTTCAAGTAATTCCGCATGGCTTCTCTGAAATCACAAAAGGAAAAGAACCACATAAGACAGAAAATATTAATAAGCGATAGGGATTTTGAGTAATTCTATAGCCAAGTATTAAAGTAAAACATTTAAAATGCAAAATTAATTTTTTTACTTCACAAATCAACTTTGAAATTCAATTTTGCAAATTTTGAGCAGTTTTACAAGTCGACTAGTTGATGATGTACCTAACTAGTTGATAACTTGTGCACATCCACCTCACCAACAGATATCTATCTCAAACTGAAGTGGTATAAATAGAGATGGTCCACATATAAATGTGAACGGGAGGAATCGTAATGCTCAATACGGTGGCTTTAGGAATGAAAGTCCCGCCTTACAGTTAAAAGAGCCAATGGTCTGTTTGTTTACACTAGAACACACTTGCAAATTAGTTGGACCCGCACATTTTTAAGCATGATTTGAGTTGAAGAACCACAATATATGGAGACATTGTTGTCAGTTTTAACCTTGAATTTAAGTATGTTATTGAAACATAATTTCGACAGAATTTGTGTCCTTCCCCTTTTAAGTTGTTGAATGGAGCTGTACTTGCATACACAATTATGGCTGCCAAGTGACCTGACTTAGACTTTGGTATAAAGTTATCATAGATAAAACAAAAATCCATAACTGAAACAGGCAAGATTACATTTTTTATAAATATTTTCATAAATAGCGCAACTCTATACGACTTCTATTTTGCTTTTAACTCATGTGCTTTAACTCCAATGCCACAGTTTTGAGTTTTTAAAACACATCCTTGTGTTTCAGACCTGTAAAACCACTTTAGATGTGCTATTGTAGAGGGCTCTGGTGAAAGCATGTGGTATATGCGTGTGTGTTTCTTTAAAGAGAAAGCTTTCTGAAGGCCTGTATGCGCTTCAAAACCCAAATCTCCCGAGCTTGACTAGAAACACAGGCCCAAGTTTGATTAGCCAATTCTCTGGTGAGTGCAACTATGTGTTGCTTGCAGAAAGCACACAAACACTGTGGCCAAAAACCTCAGCTTTCCAGCTGGGGGTCTTTAAAATAAAAAGAAGGGGAAGAGGGGGGGTAAGAAAAAGGGCAAAAGGACAGCAATGTGTGTGTGCACAAGTCAAACGGCACAAAATCTCTTAGCTCATAATCAAAGAATTTCGATTTCGTGTCAGTGTTCCAATTACCTCAGTAAACTAACGAAAAACATCCCAGCATGTGCAAACTTAATTTAGCTTGCTAAATGTGGACAATCTGGAAGTGTGATGCATTTCAAGGAAACATAAAAAAAAAAACATTGCTTCAAGGTTGTTGTTTAATATGATAACATACAGAATCCTCAACAGAAATATTCTGCAGGAAGATGAAAAACACTGATCTGTAACAGACCGTGTGTATTGGATAAAAACGCTCACATAGACACTCGCACAAAAAAAAAAACGGCCCATCTGCACAGATGTCAGTGACACCTGACACGCCAAAATGCTCAGGGGGACACAGAGACGGGGTAATTGTGGGGGGCAGCTTACACACACACACACTTCCCAAGCAGCTTCCCTTTGCTACGCAAATGTCTCACACACGCTCAAGTTAGACAGGCTTTTGTTATGAAAAGCAAGGGGGCCATGTGACATGAGGATGGGAGGGGAAGTATGAGAGGGAAGAGAGGTGAAAGATAAGACAAGTCTTTCTCCTACAAGACAAGAGACAGGCTCGATGCACCAAGACTAACAGGAGGACTAATGACTAGCGCTTAAAGTAAATGTAACTTCCTATTCCTATTCAAATTACCAGCAGCAAATCTGTAAACACAGAGCAAAATGTGCTGCCACACAAGTGTGTCATTAAAAATAGAACTAACTTCTTTAAAATAAAGATGAATTCGGTAGTCTTCTGCTAAAGTATTACATACTAAGAATTGTTTTTTTTTTTACACGACTAATGCTAATACACTGTGTTTTTGAAGAGAGTCTGAATGTTGTACACTGACATGAGATGAAGTACACGTAACAGTTTTGTAAAAAATGTTTTGTGCAGAGCACTTCCCTCAATGCATTTCGGCATTTTGAAATCTTCGACAGAATCTTTACGCTCATTGGTTGCCGCTTCTGTAGGCATGCTAGTAGCGTAGTGTTGTTTGGAGATTCAAAAATCTAAATTAGACAGAACACACTTATTATTGTGCTTTATCAGCAGAAACAATGAATCTACAATGAAACAATGAAACATGAGTTATTGTTCCTTGCTACTGATGCTTTTGGCTTGCTCAGCTGGGGTTTAAAATACAATCAAAATTTAGTAATAATATCCTAAATTATTATTGATTTAACTTCACTGAAAAAAACTTGAGCTGAATTATTACACTATTGTCTTCTGAAGAGCTGCTTTATAGCTGAATCCAATTTGTTTCATAATTAACTTTGCAACACTGACACTGTTATTGAACTGAACTGTATCAACACTGAACTAATTTCAGCTGAATAATGATACTATTGTAGAGCTACTATACAGCTGAAACTGAAGTCTTTGCATATTTGATGAATTTTGCATCAACATTGTTATTTTACGGTTTATTATTGTGAAACAGTTTGAAATAATCAGAATTGTATAAAGTGCTATATAAATGCATGTGACAAGACTTGGCTCATACAAAAAACATAGGCTTAATATACCAGTACAGCATACACAAAATGAAAGGATTTAATGACAAAAAATCCTAGTAGTGATGGCAAAGTTGCTTCTTTTTTGTTGGACAGGTAATTATTAGTGCTGAGCAACAATTATTCCTGATTAATCGCATGCAAAAAAAACAAACAAAAAAAAGTTTATATAATGTGTGTGTGTATTATGTATATATAAAGACACACATACAGTATGCTATGAAAATATTTACATGTCTTCACATGTATATATTTATATTCATATAATTTCTATTACATACAAATATATAACCCGAATTCCGGAAATGTTGGGACGTTATTTACATTTGAATAAAATAAAAATTAAGACTTTCAAATCACATGAGCCAATATTTTATTCACGATAGAACATAAATGTTTAAACTGAGAAATTTTACACTTTTATCCACTAAATGAGCTCATTTCAAATTTGATGCCTGCTACAGGTCTCAAAATATTTGGCAGGGGGCCAACAAATGGCTGAAAAGGAAAACATTTTGAAAAGATTCAGCTGGGAGAACATCTAGCAACTAAATAAGTTAATTGACAACAGGTCTGGAACATAAAAGGGATGTCTTGGAGAGGCAGAGTCTCTCAAAAGTAAAGATGGGCAGAGGCTCTCCAATCTGAGAAAGAGTGCGTAAAAAGATTGTGGAATACTTTAAAAGCAATGATCCTCAACGTCAAATTGCAAAGGCTTTGCAAATCTCATCATAGTTTTTCTCTTTTTTCGTATTCCTCATCCTTTCCTATCAAAATGCATGCTACGAAAATGCAGAAAATCGAACCTGATCCGAATTTTTTTATGACGGACGAAAGTTTCGAAGACTGTTGGATGCCCGTGGTCTTCGGGCCCTCAGACGACACTGCATCACTCATCGTAATGATTCTGTCATTAACATTACTAAATGGGCCCAGGAATACTTCCAGAAACCACTGTCGGTAAACACAATCCGCCGTGCCATCTGCAGATGCCAACTAAAGCTCTATCATGCAAAAAGGAAGGCATATGTGAACATAGTCCAGAAGCGCCGCCGTGTCCTGTGGGCCAAGGCTCATTTAAAATGGACTGTTTCAAAGTGGAAAAGGTTTCTATGGTCAGACGAGTCCAAATTTGGCATTCTTGTTGGAAATCTTGGATGCCGTGTCCTCCGGGCTACAGAGGAGGGAGACCTTGCAGCGTGTTATCAGTGTTCATTTCAAAAGCCAGCATCTCTGATGATATGGGGGTGCATACGGTATGGGGAGCTTGCATGTTTTGGAAGGCACTATGAATGCTGAAAGGTATATAAAGGTTTTAGAGTAACATATGCTCCCCTCCAGAAGACGTGTATTTCAGCAGGACAATGCAAAACCATATTCTGCAGCTATAACAACAGCATGGTTTCGTAGTAGAAGAGTCCAGGTGCTGAATTGACCTGCCTGCAGTCAAGATCTTTCACCTATAGAGAACATTTGGCACATCATTAAACGAAAAATACGTCAAAGACGACCACAAACTCTTCAGCGGCTGGAAACCTATATCAGGCAAGAATGGGACCAACACCAAAACTCCAGAAACTCGTAACCTCGATGCCCAGACATCTTTAAACTGTTTTGAAAAAAAGAGGAGATGCCACACCATGGTATACATGCCCCTGTCCCAACTATTTTGAGACCTGTAGCAGGCATCAAATTTGAAATGAGCCCATTTTGTGCATGAAATTGTAAAATTTCTCAGTTAAAACATTTATGTTATGTTATTTATGTTCTATTGTGAATAAAATATTGGTTCAAGTGATTTGAAAGTCTTTTAGTTTTAATTTTATTAAAATTTTAAAAAACGTCCCAAGATTTCCGGAATTCAAGTTGTATTTAATATACAAACATAAAATTTTTCTTAAATATTTACATGCATGTGTGTATTTATATGCACATAATAAATATACACAGTACACTACACACACATATATTATGTACACAAAAACGTTTATTATGGATGCGATTAATTGTGATTAATGGTTGCCCAGCACAAGTAATGATTTATTTCTGTGGGTGGAGCTACCCACAGAAACAGAAACCAAGTCATCATCATGGATAGTTATGACAATGAATAAATTAATGAATAAATAAATGGCAGTTTATTACGGATTATTGCTTGTCTTATGACAGTAGCCTACATCTAGTTAAGACACAGTGTTTGTCTAAACCTTCAGTAGTTTTAGTGTTATGCCATACGCTGTCAAATTTGTCATGCTAAATTATTTTACTGTCATTAAGAACGCTAAAGATAAATCTTAACTGAGAGGTTGTATACAGTTTTATCTAAGATCATGCATGTCAGTGAGCGTTGTGAAGCGAGTGAATATTGAACTGCGCTGAACCTCCCAGCCTCACAGGACACACACAAACGGTGAACTCCTGCAGATCTGGTGATGTCATCTTCCTCAGGCCCATGTCATCTGATACCTTTGATACTTCTAATAACCTGCCGTGTGTGTGTTCAGAAAAAGAAGACTCAGTGGCCATCTCTGACATGGATTTGGCTTATGTACTTCAGAAAGGACAGAACAAAATCTCTACTGAGCAGAGTCCTCTCCTATCCACAGATAAAATGTACCCGTTTCGCCAAATGCAAGCGAATTCCCTCAACACTGCAAAGACAAGCATGTGTGGAGCACATGAAATCAGCTGCACGTCTGATTCATGATTACAGGCACCAAAGCAAGAACATTCCGAGACTTTCGACATTTCCCTTCAATGCTCAAGTGTTTTCACATCAAGAGGGTTCAACTTTGATATCCGGCAACCTGACAATTCAAAAAAACACCAGCAGTGTTTACAAAGCATCTCAGAAAGCGTTTATTGATGGCCCTCACCATTTGCAATGGTGCTGGGAAAACCATAACACATCTTCTGTTAACATTACAATCAAAGATCTGACAGTATAGCCCTCAGCTAAATTACGTTATACCATTTGTTTCTTCAAAGCTGGGTCAACATGGTAAGTTAGTCAGCAAACCGCTGACTATAGTGAGTTTGACCACTAAGACTCTATACATTTTTTGGGCTTTACTAAAAAAAATTTTTGAATTTTGATTCGGGTGCAGCTTATTAGAGAGGGTTTTAAAGTTTCCAGAAAAATATGAATGTTTTCAACATAAGAAATGTTGCTTAAGCACCAAATCAGCATATTATGTGGGATCATGTCACACTGAAGACTGGAGTAATGGTTGTCATCAGAGGAATAAATAATATATTATTATTTTATTCTATTATTATTATTAATAATATATTTTCACAATCTTACAGTTTTAGATCCAGCCTTGGCAAGCACAAAAGACTTTCAAAAACATTAACAAAAATCTTGCTGAGTTTTGTCCAAACTTTTGAAAGTTCTTGGTGGACGCAGAACAAGCCTAATTACACAAAGCTTTCCAAGTTGTTCTGACAATCTACTGACGACTTGATTTAAAATATATGCAGTTGTGCGTGCGTTTCACAAATACGATTAAGGATCAAAGATCACTTAGGATCCAAAACATACACCACCCAAATGCTAAAGTGGGGAACATATGATAGTAGGTTTGAGATTTATTCCATTGGCTAACATCTTATGAGGAACATGTGAACCAAAATTGGCGTTATTTATGTCATGGTTTATTGCACCTTGCAGTGCTGGTAAAATAAGGTCAGAAATAACATGCAACTCCATGCAAGCGGTCCTGGAGATCAATCAAAGTTTTTCTGCACACGCAAATCCACTGGGCCATCTGTCGTCGTATGCTTAAGAGAAAAACCACAGACCTACAGCTTCCTCACGGAAAACACACAAACTTAAAAAAGTGGTGATTGATTGAGAAATGTTTTATTCAAGATTCAGATAGCTTATGTCCACCCAACTGAAGAGAAGAAAACCTTACTTAAAAGTATATAATATAAAATTTAGAAACAGAAAGACATAAGTTATAACAAGCAACCACAGCATTACACAGATGCACATAAACAGAAAGCCAGACACATAGGGGAAAGAAGTGGACAAGCCTTTGTGAGTCATCAGATTTCAGCAACAGCATGATAAATATGGGCACTTCAACAGGAAGAGCTTTTGACACGCACACAAACACTGAACATGCAACAGCAAACCCGCAACAAATGCAATAATATACATACACACATTTTAATAAGTTTCAAAACCACAGGACATGAAAGTCAGAACACCACATTACACAAAACCTGAAAGATGAACATTTTTAGAAAGGGAGAAACTTTACAATGGGAAGACCACAATGTGACGTGGGCTACATAAGTCAAGAACCATATTTCCTGTGAAATTTCTCTTTGTGTGTCATATGTGGAATTTAATCACTAAACTCTCTAAATGAATGGCTCCCATAAGCTCGTCTCAATGCATAACTCGTCAAAAAAAAACTTTTTTTGAAAGGTGCACAAGTCTGACATAAGCCAAAATATATATTTCAATATTTTTCAGGTTTTTAACAATATTCAATATATATTTTGATATTTGTGAATTTGCTCTGAAATGGCTTAAAAGTGGATTTTTAAATCACAACCAATAGGACCAAGCCATGGTCCAAGTAGTAGTCAAAATGGTTAGGTTATTATTAACATTTAGGGTTTGGATTTACTTTTTTTTATTGATTTTTGAAAGATGTCTCTTATTCTCACAAGGCTGCATTTATTTGATCAAAATACAGTACAAACAGTATTATTTTAAAACATTAAAATATATTAAAATATTTTTAAAAAGTTAAATATTGTAAATAAATATCCAAATATTTATAAATAAGTTCATAACCTAGCTATGTGTACTGCGTTAGATTAACCAGGACTTGTCACATGCACTTACATATTGTTGCTCTTTTGTTGGTTTGATTGCTTCTATTGTCCTCATTTGTAAGTTGCTTTTGCAAAAAAAAAAGCGTCTGCTAAATGATTAAATGTAAATGTAAGGTAAATGTCACATTTTAAAAAGCGGTTTTCTATATCGAATATATATTTATAATGTAATTCTGTGCTGATGAATCTGAATTTTCAGCAGTCATTACTCTAGTCTTTAGTATCACATGGTCCTTCAGAAATAATTCTAATATGCTGATTAGGCGCTCAAGAAACATTTCTAATTATTACAAATGTTGAAAACAGTTGTGATGCTTAATATTTTGGGGAAACTATCAAACTTTTTTGCAGGATACTTTGATGAATAGAAAGTGCAAAAGAACAGCATTTACATTATAAATGTCTTTGTCACATTTTTAATGCATTTCTGTTGAATAACAAAAATCTTACTGACTCCAAACTTTTGAATGTAAACAGATACACGTTAGAAAAACACTTCCAAAATGAACAGTTGGCAGATATACGCATTTAATTTTCACTTCAAATGAAAATGATTGTTGATTCATGCACTAAGGGACATTCATAAATTTGAGTCTAATAAAAATCTGTCTAGAATTTGCTGGTATATAAGAATATAAGATATACGAATATATCTAAAGAGATGGAGAGACAGTCCGGTCTTAAATCACTTTGGACAATTAAAAAGCAGACAGGGAGTTAACTGTAGGAGAAAAGTAAGAAAATAGTTAAAAGAGATAAAGAAGAAAAGTATGAATGACAAACTGCTCAAGTTAGTTCATGCCCAAATTTTGCAGAATTAGTAACACTGGTAAAAACAGTTACTTGTGCCAAAGCTGCATGTTTGAATGTGCACAAGACGAGAAGGAGAAGGTTTGTATAATACTCTGCCAGTTAATTGAGACTGTAGATGTTTAAAGAGGTTCATCTTCCTCTGGGCATGTCACATTATCTTTTGCAATGGGCTCCCCGACACACACACATACACACACACTTCATCACTTTATCCCCTAGTCATCACACCATGGTGCACATCACATTAAAAATAGCCAATGTCTACAGAAAGCATTATCCAAATAGGTTTGACCCAAATGAATCTGATCTAAGCTTCTCCTAACCTGTGACTGAACAACACCTTAGTGAATTGTAAGCAGAACATACAAACACGGCAGTCTTTATCTAATGACACTCAGATTCACAGGATGGGACCAAGCACAGACAGGGGCCGTGAACCAGTGGCAATGTCCGGCCAGGGCGTGTGCTCTCTGCCAGAATGCAGTCGTGCTGCAAGTTAACCGCAGGGCGTGCGGCATGGGTTGGGCGGCCAGCGCTTAACTCTCCCCTCTCTATCATTTTCCATGTCCCTCACTTCTCCACTCAAAACACGAACCGCTGACTGGAGCTGCTTCACAGAACGGATCGTCTGAAACATTTCGTTCCATATTTTTTGGACAAATTCTTGGCCTCTAATTTTGACTCTTCAAAAAAGGATGGCTGGAGAAAAAGAGCATTAAATAGACAGACAAGAGGGGAAGCGAGTGAAATAGAAAGAGGTTGGGAGAAAATAGAGCGAAACGATGGTGACAAATAGGGACAGCACAGCAGCTATGGAAAAACTCCACAACAGTGTCGAGAGACACTAAAACTAAACCTCAGTGGGGACTACAGCTCAGGATGTCCTAAGCCAACAGTACTTTTATTTTCAGATTGGCCATTAAATAAATTGTAATAAGGACAGGAAATGAAGGTTTAAGTTGTCTGTACTCTCCAACATAAAATAATTTAAAAAAAAAAAACTGTTAACTATGTTAGAAATCACATTCACATTCGGGATAGTAAAGTGGATCACATCTGATTTATATGCATCTTAATTTTTTGTGCTCAGAGAAAGTTATTCAATGGTGTAGGAATACATAAAATCTCACAAGTCTATTTTCACAAAGTTTCACAGTTTTTCTAGTTACTTACGTGAGATGACATATGTAGCCTAAAAATGAGATTTCCAATTAAAGTGCATACTTTTCCAATTTAAGTGCCTTTAAAATATTGATAACAAATATATATATATATATATATATATATATATACACACACATACATACACACACACTCTATATTTCTGTCAAAATGACTTAACTAACTATTGTAACTTTCATGTTAAATTTCATGCCAAAAATTTATCATAAAAATATGATGACAATGTTTCAGCTATGGCATACTGATGCCTTTTTAAATGTATTTTAAATATATATATTTTTAAATATATGAACAACCAAACAAAACAACCTAAAATGTAACAAAACATGCTAATGTACATTACTAATAACAAAAATAAGGCAAAACAAACCCATTTAAATAAAATGTAATCATATTTAATGTGACATGCAGGGACTTGTGGGAATGTCCTTTTAGTGTTTCACATCATGAACTATGTGGTAAATAATAGTTTTTATTTACCAAAAATCAAACATTGGAAAGTATTTCACAGTAGAATTACATGTTACATGATGTTAAAACATTTCAAATTTTTCCCCAGATATGGTAAAGCAATTTGCAGTTAAACAATAACTGCAAGATTTGTCTTTAAAATTGACAAACTTTTTTTTCAAGTGAAAACTCATGTGCGGATAGTTCCGCTGTTGTCACTGTAAGTCATGAATTTCACATATTGTGCATGCAGAAGTGTAAGCCGCACCAGAGAGAGGCCTTTCTCAGCCTGTTTGTTTGTTATTAGCATGTGAAGGTGATAAACGTACCTTGTCAGGCGCTGTGGTTGAGGGCGCTCCCCAAACTTCCTGTAAAGAGAGAAAAACACACTTTAGCAGAAATTCAACCACAACACAAACAAAAACACCATTTTATGCACACAAATATTTGAGGACACACCTGTGTACTATACTGTACCACTGTAACACACACAAGCCCGTTTCCCATCACTCAACGAGGGGCAAACACATTCATGCACTCAAATGTGCCGCGACGGGCAAACACACGCACCTGCCTGCTATTTGAGATTAGCAGGCTCCCAGCTGTTGTAGTGACCTTGTGAGAGCACGCTCACATGACCATGTGTACAAGCACACACAGGTGGCCAAACTAAACCACTTTCCCATTCTGATTACATCCACCAGGCTAATTATCACAGGAAAGCTGTCTAACAGCACAGTTTAGCGATACCTGCTGCCAAACATGCATTGCTTTCCCTTTGACAGGGATTTAAAGGAATGTTCCGGGTTAAAAGAAAGTTAAGCTCTCGCCACAGATGCTGTTGATTACCGCAGCCCTCACTTTGGAAAAACAAGCATAAATCACATTTACAGTAACAAACGTATAATGGAGGCCTACAGAGCAAGGCATTCTTTGGGATAAATGTTAAAATATACAAAGTTTTCAAAGTAGTCTTGTGTTAACAAATACCATACAATCAATATAGTGTGATTAAATTGCTTGGTAATCTTTAACGATTAAATAAATAAAGTAACATTTTGTGAAGGATTTACTTTGAAACCACTTTCACTCAGAAACTGATAGTAAAGTTCACAAATGACTACAAAGAATTGGCAAGTAACAACACATTGAATTAAGCTAAATGTGAAATTTTGAAGTAGAAAAACTGAAATGTGAAATTCTCTTGTAAAATATATTCCAATCTGAAAAAAAATGTATGGTAACACTTTATTTTAGGGTCTCTTAACTAGTTGCTTATTAGCATGCATATTACTAGCAAATTATTAGTACTAATTAAGCACATATCAATGCCTTATTCTACATCCCTAATCCTACCCAATACCTAAACTACCTTCCTAACTACTAATAAACAGCAAATTAAGAATTTATTGAGGGAAAAGTTGTAGTTAATAGTGAATAAGTGTTCCCTGTTCTAAAGTGTTACCGAAATTATATGTAAATAAACACTGACAACCAATCAGAATCCATCGAGCTTGAAAGTATAAAGCGGTCGATGAGTGTGTGCTTTGAATAAACAGACGATATTGTCTGCTGGTGTGGACGCTAATATCTCTATCTTTATAGTTATCATTATAGTTATTGTTCTTGGTGTGAACGGGGCTTTAGGGTTAGATCAACTTTTTGAGTTAAAAAAAAAATAATTTGTGCTGTCATCACGATTAATCGCATCCAAAATAAAGGTTTTGGTTTACATAATGGGTTTACTGTGTATATTTATTTATCTATATGTAAATACACACACACACAGTATATATTTAGAAAATATTTACATGTATTTACTTATATATTTATATTCATATAATTTATAATATATATAAATATATTTAATACATAACATTTTTCTTAAATATATGCATACAATTGTTTGTATTTATATATACATAATAAATATACACAATACACACATTTATATTATGAAAACAAAAACTTTTATTTTGGATGTGATTAATCGTTTGACAGCACTACACAAAATACACAAGTTCGCAGACGTGCATCACTGTAAACATTTTTTTTTTTTTACAAACTGAATTATTATTCAAAATCACAGACACGGTCAATAAAGCTTGGATCTAATCCCATAACATTTATTAAAATGATCACGATCAGAAAAGCAATGCAGCAGTTTTAAGAAAAGTCCAATGATGGCCGCACATTCCCTCAGACGTGATATTTCACGTCAAGCAGAAAAAGCCTTGTTTCTCCTAAATGTCACAGTGATTTGTAGAGTAACAGATCATTAGAGTACAGTAATGTGGAACACTGATTGGATGGTTTCACTTATGCTTGTGACCTCAGATGGCAAATAATGAAAACCGTTGCCTCATTTCAGAAGAACCTGAAGGCCTGTCATGACCCCTTCTGTTTGAAGCTGTTACTATAGAGACCTCACAACTGCTATTACTTGAAATCTAACCGAATGACTACAGTGCCCAAGACAACACTGGCCCCGGTCCAATTAGTTAAGACAATCCCAGAATGCACTGCGAAGAGCTTAGTGGGAAAAATTATAATAATTCTCCTACCCAAAACTAAATACATTTTAAAAAGCACAACACACTGATGCAATATTAAGAGAAAACAATTACTATGTACAATTGTATCAGCACAGACCTACTCTTTAACGTTAAAAAATTAGGTTTGTTTGATTAAGTATCTCGCCATTAGCTTGTTTGAATGTGTTTTAGTAAAGCTAAAGCTAACAGGAGCTCTGCTGTGGGGTTGTGCCCGTGGCGTAGTCTTTATGGTACAGCTGATCCCCAGGGGTCCAAGCTAAACTGACAGCAGCCTTGAGGCCAAAGCTGAGAGGAGACAGAGACTGTGGAGGGTTTAAAATAGAAGAAGAGAGAAAAATCGATGGCTGGAGCTTCCTGATCCAACCCTATTGAACCTGAGGGAGTTACAGGAAGATCTCAAATCAAGTCAAGCTGCCAATGCCACGAGACTGGAGAAGACCACCACAGATTGAGAGAGGACACTACAATAACAGCTGAAGTAAAATACATTTCTCTGAAAAAAAGCATCCCTAATCCTACCCAATACCTAAACTTAATATATCTACCTTACTAACTATTAATAAGCAAATTATGGGTTAATTCAGGCAAAAGTCATACTTAATGGTTTGTTAATAGTTTATTAATGGTGAGAATTGGACCTTAAAGTAAAGTAGGATTTTAAACTGTAATAATTGTATGTTTGATCAAATAAATGCAGCTTTGCTCATTAGAGACATTTGCTCATGAGGCCCTGTTTACAGTGATGCGTTTTCGTTTCAAAGCGGCGTTTTAGAATGAAAACGATCCCCGTTTACACTGGCGTTTACACTGCGTTTCAGAAACGATCTCAGTTTACACTACACAACCGAAAATGCATATCATGTGACCATTTATGCAAGTACAACCATAGATATGTACAGGTAGATTCCCTATTATTTAGATGGCGGACGCATCCAGTAGCCCCTCACTGCAGAACAAAGACCCAGGGGGTGGGGTTGGATCCACATCTAGGGGGTGGAGATGGGTAGGTTTAGGTATATGTAAGGTGGGAGGAGTTGGATCTAGAGCCAACCACACCCCCTGGATCTTGTGTTCTGCAGTGAGGACCATTTCGACGCATCTGTAGGGTTGTAACTAATGTAATTAATGTTTTGAAATGTTATCAAATGAAACTTTAACAACACTTATTTTTGTCAAAGTGCTGCACAACAGAGGCATTCTAAGTAAAAACATGGACAAACATGATATTCCTTAAAAATAATGTTTAAATAAATGAATTCTTATAAAGAATATTATTATTGTTGTCATAACTTTTAAGTACTTTGTACAATGCCAATTTATTTCTGTCAGGACTTCAAGTTAAATTTAACTTTTACTTTGACGGGTTGTAGCAGACCTTTGAGTTTAGTGTATTTGACAATGGTTTTTCTCAAATAAAACTGGTTTTCTCTCAGAGCAGCTCCGCTGATGTTCATGTTTATAGATGCTGAAAACACCATTAGTGTCATGCATGCATACTTCAGTATGTAGTAGATAAAACGGCGCCACTCATATCTACTTTTGATTTATCCATCCATCAGATTGCACGTTTTAAGTGACAAACTCATTAACGTTATACTGTAAATCCCATGTTCACGACTGCCTTCCCTCTGCATTATGGAAATTATACAGCCTTATAACTTGTTATAAATGTTAACCCTAACCCATACCTTTATCTGCACGGAGGGATGATGTCCGCGAATATGAGCGAACATGTTGGATTTATTGCCTGCTTTTGCAACCACTTTGCGTCCACATTTTTAGCAAATTGGATTTGTCCTCAAGGACAATCCCACATTCGTGTTTTTTTTTTTTTTAAATATCCAAAGTATTGCCATACTGCAAATTTAAACTTTTTTTCGACGGGGGATGGAGATTAGATACAGTCTCTGTCATTTCAGCAGAGTGAAGCAGCCGAAATAAATTGCATATGCGTGGGTGAGATTATATTTTTTTTTTCATTCATTTTTTTTAAAACCGTAGATATGCAAATGTTTACGGTATGATAACAGTGTACGTTGAAACCGCGATAGACCGTCATACCGGTATATCGTTACAACCCTACACATCTGCGTGCTTGGAGCGGTCGAATGGGGAATCTACCCATACATATCTATGGGTACAATAACGAGCATGATGTTATTGTTTACACGGTCATCAAGGATAAGCAGAGCGAATGTGGGCAGCCACGTCATCGTTTTCAAAAGTCTCCGTTTTGGTCCGTTTACACTGAAACTCAACCCCCGGAGTTTTCAAACTAAAACGGGGTTTGCAGCGTTTTCAAAAGTCTCCATTTTCAACCTCGAAAACGCCGGAGTAGTGTAAACGTATCCGTAGCAAAAGTTATGCGTTTTAAAACGAAAACGCACTAGTGTAAACGGGGCCTGAGTAAATACACAGAAAATGCAGTTTATATTAAACATGAAACAGTATCCATCAAATTTCAAAGTTCTCTTCCCAA
The DNA here is from genome assembly GCF_936440315.1 of Barbus barbus. Lineage (NCBI taxonomy): Eukaryota > Metazoa > Chordata > Actinopteri > Cypriniformes > Cyprinidae > Barbus > Barbus barbus. The sequence goes on from NC_136729.1 coordinate 34,263,086, forward strand.
AGCTGTCTACTTATTAAAACATTTGTATTCACCCCCCAAAATGAGAAAGAACAGAGTGAAAAAGCAGTAACCGCTTTAGTTGCCTGCAAGCTTAAATGTGTTAATCGTGGCAGCCATAATTGTAATCTCATTTAACAGACAATTAATTGATCAGCCCTAGTTTCTGAATACTCTAAGAAAGAAAAAAAAAAAAAAAACTGTTGGAAACTCATCTTGGAACATTCCGAATTGAAGCACAAGTGCAAGCCTGCAAACTTGATACTACTTGACTGAATACTCGTATCCTGACTCGACAATTGCTATGTTGTAATACATAATCAGAGAAATTAGCTGTCTTATTTACTTGTAGACAAACAGCAAAGCTTGTTCTCAAGTCTGGTAGAACACAAAAGGTCATAGCACTTTAATGAGTGAGGGAACATTGGAAAGAAAGGGAGGGGAAGAGTGAAAAGACCACAGACAGGGTTGGAATTAGGGGAAGGGATGAGGCACATGTGGGGAAGAAGAGGAAGATAAGAAAGAGGCAAAAAAGCAATTAAAAGAGAAGAAAAAAAGAGCAAAAAATAGGATCAGGGGCTCAGCAGAAAGATAAAATAGAAAAGAGAGAAAGAGAGTGAGAGTGTGTGTGCTAGTAGAATAATTATAGAGCTGTAGATCAATAAGGTTCCCACAGTGAAGTGCTGATGTTTGAGAGGATAATGGATACCAGCTCGCTTCAAGCACATGCTGCTACTACACAAACCCCACAATCAGGGGCCCATCTGGGGCCACAGCTCTGCTGGCCAACACCAGCCGCCTGCCCTGGATCACCAGTGCAGAGCCCAATTAACAGGGATTTTTCTTTTGGCCCTCTCTTCTTCCATTCCTACTCGCCTCGCCACAGGAAAGAACAAATGTACATTTCTATAGCAATCTGAAAAATATTTTTATCCCATATTCAAATAATTGGTTTTAAATCTGCAATGACAACTGGATATTTAACTTAATGTAACTTCATATAAATAAATAGCACAGATATTGCTAGTAAATTCCACAAACAAAGAAACAACAAACACAAAAACTCAGAATTTTTTTTTTTTTTTACATACATTGTATAAACTCACTGTAAAACTTCAAAAGCACTTTTGCTGGAGACTTATTCACAATTCCAAGAAATGTTCCTCATGTCCGCCAGCTAATGTTATCTCGGTGGCATTAACTTGTTTTACATCAGCAGAATTCACAAAACAACCTTCAAAACCAAAAAAATAGTTGCACATGATCAACAGGATGAATGTAAGATCACTGGAACACAGTAACATAAGAACCGGCCCTTTTGTCAACCGCTCTGAAGCTCTGTTACACAAGCCCAGGGCCATCGGGCCATTCTTACTCTGAAATATCTGTCACACGACACTTTCCCTTCCCATCAAATTATTTAAATTCCATGCTGTTCATTTAGTGGAATACATAAAAAATGCACAAACCAAACACAAGTGAGGGGTCGACGGGAAGCGACTTTTATTCAGATTCTTCTAAACCACTGCATTGGGCTTCATTTACATTTTCCCTTTAGCGGTCCAGGCATGCAGCATTACAATCAACATAAAACACTATTCACAACACATTTTACTTTTGTAATATAAACAAAATGTAAGGCATGGCTTGATTTTATCCACTGGGAAGTGACTGAATGGTGAAAAGTATAGCGCTCTGTATCAGAACAGAGCCAGATCTGCATGAAGGATGTGGAAGCTTAAGGTCAAGTTCATCTTGATGTTTCCCAGAGGTAATGTGTCTGAATAAATCTTTCATTATTTGCTACTATTGCTGTAAACTTTATGACTTCAGCGTAAACTATAGGAAAAGGAATAGCAAAGACATTTCAGAGGCAGAGCAAGTAATTACACTCTGATGGAAGATTACAAAGAATACCTTTTTTCTTTCGAATAACGTAATAAATCACGCAATAAGATCAGGAATGTGTTTTGTGACTGAGTCCATTTTTATTTAATGTTGGCTTTAAAGTTGCATTAGTACAGAAGAAGTTTTCATTTGACATCCATTTATATTAAGAATTAAATATTTTACTGCTCAATTTGTACTTTTATTGATAGATAGTATATTAAATTCAGCTCAGTCTTACTGCAGTTGTTTTAGCATGAAAGTTCAGAGGACTGCTTGTTCAATCAGACAATTCAGGTTTCGAAATACTACAAGAGAGAGAAAAAAAAACGATTACGTTGAAGGAAAAACACACGCTCACTTTCACAACTTTTCCACTCCAAATGCGTAACTCATTTTTTCATATCAGCAAAGGCCTGTTCCATGTGCAGGCAAAGTTATGACCCATCGGTGGAAGAATCAGGCGCTGAAAGAGTTTTATATCTGAAGCATTGTGGTTAACGTGGTGCACCTGTTATAAAAACAGCGTTACGTTCTGATCAAATGCCAATATCAAATGTGCGTGCCACTTCCCTTAACTGACTTACAGCAAGGCCTACTTGATATTTTTGTGACATTTGTGCAGGATACATTAAAACAGGCAAATCATGTACTAAAAAAGAAGTACACATAGTCTTCGGGTTATTCGTATCTGGGTCTGATGAAGAAAAGAAAAAAAAGAGAGACTTCTTCAAGCCAAAGAGACTTTAATTGGCTACAAGACCAAACATGAAGACTGTGGAAGTCAATCAACTCGAGATCCCACCACATGTCAAGAGAGCACAGAGAGAGAGAGAGAGAGATGTGAAGTGTGAAGAAAGCAATAAGTGATAAGAGAAAAAAAAGAGATACAATTACTACGAAAAACCACCAGCATTTCCTTGAAATCTTCCAACAGAGAGAAGAGTTAAAACGTGAGCACGTTCAGAGATGTGCAAGCACCATCCACTGAACAAGAGTCAAGTCAAATAAACAAAACAAAAAAACACTATCACAGAGTTTGTGAAACATCACTAATTCAACTCACTGAAACTCTACTCGACACGCCTCGAGTTAATCAGAACACAAAACAATGACAGGACGCCCAGATTTTATTGTTTTGGAGCATATTTACGTTCATTTGATCCTGAGGAAAATATGAGGCCGAATATGACTCAAGTGATGGCTGTTCCATTTCACTGGTGTTATGAGGAAATGTTTTTTTCAGCTCGTAAAAAGAGAGTGATTAAAAAAAAATGTAAAAAGTCCACAGATTTTAGCTGGAGTCTTATCCTATTTACTCAGTGAGGTCATGCGGTAAGATAGCGCTCTCTCTCTCTCTAGCTCTGCCACTATCTATCTGACTCGACCCGTGGCTGTTTCTTTGTATCCATCCTCATGGGACTGACTGACAGTTAAGAGCTTCACACACTTCAGAACCAAGACAGTAACTGAGACACAGGGTGCGCTGAGCACCAATTCAAATCATTTTCAGCTTTCAATAGCATTCCCCTGAGACATGCTGATCGTAGGCCTGTGTCAAGACAAGATCACAAAAAAACATCCTCCTAGATCTTCGGAAAAAACAAGCATATTATACTCTTTGGTTTCCACAGAGGGTGGAAATGGTCATTAAAGGAATGGTTCACCCAAAAATTAAAATTTGCTTAAAAAACAATAAAAAAAATGTACTCATCCATTCAAATGTAAATTTGTTTGTTTCTTCATCAGATTAGATTTGGAAAAACTTTGCATTGCATGACTTGCTCACCAATGGATCATCCGCAGTGAATGGGTGCCGTCAGAATGAGAGTTCAAACAGCTGATAAAAACATTGCAATAACCCACAAGCAACTGACATGACCATCATCTTGTGAAGTGAAAACTTGAATGTTTGTAACAGACACAGATTTGATTTGAAAGGACAACAGGCTATTGATTATGGACTGTTTTTTTGGCCACAAGTGACAGTTTAAAGTTAAAATGACAATGATAAATGTGTTTCCTTCAAACATAAAAATGTTCATTTATTTACTAGAATTGTGTTGTGTGTTATTTGTGATGTTCATATTAGCTGTTTGAACTCTCATTCTGATGGCACCCATTCACTGCAGGGGATCCCACTGCTGAGCAAGTAATGTGATCCTACATTTAAAAAAAAATTAATAAATAAATAAATTCTACTGTACGATACCACCTCTTTAAAGTCATGATGAAATTAATTTAGGAACATCTTTACTTGCATATTATCAAGATCATCATGTTATGACACTTTAGTTAAGAATTACGAATTAAAAGAAGTAAACATATAATGCATGGATGCATTTATAATATGCATGTACAAAATAGAGTGAATTTTCATTTCATGCTGACTTTAATAATTGAGGAGGTACGATGGGGCTGTGGGGGGAAATAAGCAAAGCAAAAAACCTATTAAGTTTAAGAAAAATGATGCTGGTGACATTTCCCCTTTCAAATGCCTGCAAGCAGAGCTCAATAGAGGAAAAGGAAGTGCTGTCAGATTTGATTTGAATCTGTTTTTCTGCATGTTATCCATTTTTTGCTTCATTTCCTCCATCCTTCCGCTCCTTTCACTTGTGTCTGTTCCATGACAGCACACAAGGAGAAGTTCCTCTCTTACTCAAGGTCGACTGAATCAATGAAGTAACACTCTTGTTCCGGTGTTAGTCGACTTACAAACGCATATGACATTTCTTCTGTCTGTGGTTTATTTTGCTTACTTTGCTTAAATAAATGTGAGTCAAAAAGTGATTCTTGTGTAACCTACATAAGCTCAAAGGTGAGCTATATTTCATAACAGTGAACAGAGGTGTGGTGTATGTTTACAGCGTATGCACTTTTTACATCACTTTGATCTTGGAATGTCAGCCTCAACCTCAGTACCAATTTTTATTTTTTTGCCATCTTCTAAAATAATAAAATAATCAGTCTGATCAAAAATTGATCTGGATTGCCTTCCACTGTAAACACCACTATTACATTGTTAATACTGAACTGAACAAAAAATAAAAAATAAATACATTTTGACAATAAAAAAAAAAGTTCTTACATTGATAATCCAACTAAAATCAAACACACACATATATGTTGGTAATATTTTACTTAAAGCCTTTATGTATAATGCTTTATAAAAATAGTTTTAGTGCATTAATTAAGCCTTGTAATGCACCTTATATGCATTGTACAATCTCATGAATAATTCTAACCACAGTTAATACATTATCCCCCGGTTTCACAGACAAGGCTTAAGCCTAATTTGGTCTCAAAATGCACACCAGTGATGTTTTTTCTAAGGCACGTTTATAAAAATTACTTAAATGTCCTAATTGAACTATGGTCTAATCCTGGCTTAGTCTAAGCCCTGTCTGTGAAACCAGGCCTATAACATTATCAATTCATTGTTGCTATGCATTTTAAATTTGGTTAAAGTTATTCAAGATATAATATGTTACATTGCACATTATGAATCATTATAATGCATTATACGTAAAGGCTTTAAGTAAAGTGTTATCCCTACTTTGATGGTATCTGACAGAGCCACTGACTCCAGCGCTGACTTATTGTATCTCAAGGTTATTAACCTTTTAAAAACTCTCCTTGGAGTCATGATAGGTGCCAACAAGCTAAGTGTCTTTATTAAGTAGTGCAAAAGTATTGACTCCCTATTTTCCAAAAGGAAGTGAGGATGATGTAATGGTTTCATCAGCCAGAGCAGCAGGGAGGGTATTTCTTACATCAATACAGAGTAAATCAGTCCTCGGTGGGGATTTTAATTTAGACTCTGCAGGCGGCCACAGACTTCACTGCAGCATGATGGATGTGCCTAGAGCAAGAATTTCAGAGAAGGACATGATAATTGACCCCTAGACACTAATACAAAATAGGACACATAGTTCATCCGATCACAACAGAACATTATTTAAAAACAGCGGGCTAGATTTTAAAATAATTAGGCAATTCCCATTTTCCAAAAGCATTATCCATTAAATCTGAAAAATCTTCTGTAAAACCCTGTGGATTGTGCTGCTTAAAGACACATTGAGAGAGAAAACTCAAGATCAAGCTATGCTTGGAAACGTATCATTTAGTAGATTGTTTTTGGACTTCCCCAGACAGCCTCATGACAGCATGAATGACAGCTGAGCATTTTTTCCCTTGTCTCTGAAAAAAAAAAACACACGCCACAGTGACAGAAATGGGAACTGAGATTCCTTAACCAACTAAAATCTTCAGAAGGGTGAATATGTAAAACCTGAAGCAACAAATGCACGCAAACCAACACGTCTATGAAAAATACACTGTGTTTTTTGTGGTTAAAACTACTAAAATTACTTCCAATCAGATTCTGTCACAATCAACAGGGGATTTTTACACTTGCTCACCACATTTTAAGTGATCAGATAACCATCACGAAAAGACCAAGTGTCAACGGCCTCCAATACTTGTTCGAAATCTTATCAGGAACAGTAGATCAGTAGAGACATGTTTATGTGGCTGAGTGGAAATGAATGTGCAAACCCAATCAGATAGGAATCCGATCGATCAAGACGCATGACTTAACCAAGTCTTCTTACACACACATACAACCGCTCACATGTCCATTAATATAGAATTAACTGTGAAACTTTTCACAACAACCAGTACTGAAAAAAGCCAAAAAAACTGAACTACTAAATGTTATCATATAACTAAGAGCATTTCTCAGTTTTGTCTACTCCAAACATGTCATAATCCTTCTACTGATGTGCGAGGAGCGGATAACACGCTCAAACAAGCACACTGTAAATCACAGAACATGATGTTGAAACCACGTTTCTCAAGAGCATCGACCTTCTACAACCTTCTACTTTCTCTCCCTCTTGTATCCTATTTGTATTTACTGATTTGCTTTCTAAATGATTTGTGGTTTAACATCCATCCATTTCATCTGGTCCCTCTTGGAAGGTGGTCTAGCAATACTTCACATCTGACTGTTCCTCCTATTATGTCAAAGTTAGGTAAGAAAGTTCTTAGTTTGGTGTCTAACTAACTTTAAGTGAATTTTGTCTTAATACTGTGTATCTAATTTCAACAGTTCTGCATACAGCAAATTTGTATTATACATTTTGAATAAATAATAACTCAGTTTTATCTGACCAATGTACCTGTGTGACACACAAAAAAGAGAGAGTAAACATCCCAAAAAGAGAAAGAGTACAGCATATGACTGTGCTGGCGGTATAAAAGTGTTTCTGTATCTGGCACTCATCTCCCTAACAAAACAAGAGCAACAACTGCACATCGGTATGGGTAGCTGCAGGGCCACACGCTGTGACATCATCAAAAACAGACAGGAGAGGATTAAAAGTGCAGATAGCATTTCAACGCCTGCGGCATCCTCTAACCGAGCTATCCACTGTTATCACTGCTCTATTCACAGTGTAGACGTGCATAGTTCAGAAGAAAAAAGAAGCCCTGAAATTATTCCCAAAGGAATAAGTCACAAGATGTGTATTCTGCAGTCCTTTATTAAAAGGCTGTGCAATGTGTGGTATACTGGTAATAATAAAAACTAAATATTTAAAAATGAACTATGAATATCAATGCTGAAGTGTATATGATTTCAACTGTTTTCATATAGGTTTCCTCAAACAATCCTTCTAGTGCTAATGTACTTCCACCCCAAACTTCCTGAATCTGTTAAGTCACAAGTTGACAAGATGTCAAACTGCGCAAACAAACAGGGCCACTTTTTTTCTGAAAAGTACTGTGAGACTAAAGTGAGCTGTTTTATCATGTACTATGCATCTAGGGTTGGGAACCGAAAATCGATTCCAATTCCAGAATCAGATACTTAATATCAGGATACGGATACTTGTAAAATTGAAATTTCAGTTCCACCTCTTAATTCCTGTGCGCACATATTTTTTAGGTGGCGAAAATGGGATTTTAAAATGCATTTGTCTTTGAATCATTCATTCAAGATATTTATTCAAAAACAGATTTATCAAGTAATGCAACAAGTAAATCTTGAGTGAGTAATTGAATCATGCCATTCATAAATTCCATGAGATTTTGTTTAGTTGATTTTTGTTCATGGTATTCACCTGCAACTAAATGTTTTGCAAAAAATGTTTGCAAAAAAATGTCTAAATGTTTGACTTATTTTTTTTACCACATTGGAATCGAAAATGGGAATCGATAAACAGAATCGGACTTGATAAAATTCAAACGATACCCAACCCTATATGCATCCTCACTCCCTGCTGTAAACAAATATCAGCAGCTCATGAGTGTTATTGGTCATTTCTCTCAATTCTTGGTTGAAGTATTCTGGTTCCAACAAGTGGTTGAGCATAACATTCAATGTCATCCACTTTCACATCAAAATCATCAGCATAGTAACTTTTAGTTTGTGAGCTTTAAACGTCGGTACTGCTAATGAAGGTGTGAACACCAGTTCTCACTTTGTCGTAAAAAAAGAGCGTCAGCTTCCGTGTGATCATGTGTCTCTACACTCCAGACAGTCATGAATGTGCTGAGGACCTTTTACCCAGGCTGTGGATTAAAGGTAATAATGTTGTAAATAATGTTCAGTTTCTTGCACAGACCGATTATTTCACTTCATAAGACCAGTGTATCATCAGGAGCTATAAGCATTAATTTGGTCTTGTTTGTATCTGTTTTTTTGACTATACAAAACCAGCAGCCACAGGCTGAAAAATTTTAATTTTATGGATGAACTTCATTCAAGCAGCTAATGAATCAGATGTCTCATACATTCACAGAAATGAGCTTACTACTGCGATGAAAAATAAGGTGGATAGTTAGAAAGTGGATGGTGCTATTCTGTCAAAATTAGGCCAATTTTTAAAAAAACGTTATGGTTATAGTTATTGTTCTAGGAGTGAACAGCCTTTTTATTTGAATATAGCTGGTATATGAGAAACAATTTTGACACAGACAAAAATTGCACACTTCACCTTTAAGAAAATGAATTCCTCTCTTAAAAAGCTAGCGTGCACTAACCACAGCGATGATTCATCTTTCACATTTAATTTATCTGATATGTGTATGTGTGTCTGTGTGTGTGTGTGTCCTGTCGATCACAAGGTCCCTGCAGGGCAGACAGATAGATTTCTGAGATCTAAACCCCACGACTACATTTACAGCGTCTTCTTATTGAGAAATACCATCTCCCTGAAGTCACAGCAACAATAGTCACACCACGCAAGCGCTACTGGACAACCTCGTGTGGCAGCAGGACCAGAGGCAAACAACCCCGTCTATAGAGCTCTGACACCCAATACTTTCACCATAGAACCTGGCAATACCCTGCGGGAAGTCGTGGCCTAATGGTTAGAGAGTCAGACTCGTAATCCAAAGGTTGCGGGTTCGAGTCTCGGGCCGGCAGGGATTGTAGGAGGGGGGAGTGAATGTCCAGTGCTCTCTCCACCCTCAGTACCTGCCCTTGAGCAAGGCACCGAACCCCAACTGCTCCCCGGGCGCCGCAGCATAAATGGCTGCCCACTGCTCCGGGTGTGTGTTCACGGTGTGTGTGTGTTCACTGCTGTGTGTGTGCACGTTGGATGGGTTAAATGCAGAGCACGAATTCCGAGTATGGGTCACTATACTTGGCAGTATGTCACTTCAATACATTAAAACTTTACACACAATCCTGTCTCTGAATTAATTTCCACTCTTCATTTTCAATTGAACACGCACGCCGCTTTAATTTGATGCCGCATGCTGAAATAAATATAACGAAGGCCGAAGCATAATACCAGTGGTGTACCACAGCCCAACGGCGAAGCTTTAGCCGAATCAGCACAGCACGTTGTGAATCATCTCCATTCAGTGTCTGCTTGGGTCCTTCCTCGATGAAGACCAGCCTCAAGCCAGTTTGAACATATGGATTAACTTTACCTTTTATGGCGGCACCAACCATTAGTTCATTCAGAATTAATGTACTGCTAACAGAGTTAGCCATGAGCAAGAAGTTAGTTAACGCTCAATTGAGGCTTTGATTTCCTTTCTACCAAGTCATAACAAGATACGGAGAGCTGAAAGATATTAACTTGCGGAAATCATCATCTGAGTCGAGTTAGCGGTTACCTCAAATTACCGAATTATGCTGACCTTTTGACAGCACCCAACAGTGAGCCGAGGGCTTTCCTAAATCATTCAGTATGTGCTTCTTATGCTAGACTACAACATTTGGCGAAACTTGTCGCAGGGAGAGACCCGAGCTATGCCAACACGTATTGGCCCAGGAGCCAACCATCACATTAGTGAGAATACGAGACTCTGAACAAACACTCTTACAATTCTCCCTGTTTGCCAAGCCTCCAAGGAAATCTGGATTGCGCATAAAGAAAGAGAGGGAATGGCTGAAGAAATCCAAGACTAAACAAGAATGAGAGAGGAAATGACAGGAAAGATCTTAAAAAGGGTTAACGGTGGTAAAACTGAATGACTGACCGTCAGTAAGCCAAACCCAACCATATGCTTTCCTTTAGTTGCTCCATACATACAGGAATAAAGTTCTCTTTGGTGGGACCAGTTCATCTGATTAATGTTATTTTGTCTGGGCAAGGTTGGCTCATACTGGGCAGTGTGGCAAGTGCCATGACTGGATAAGATCAATCTGACATGTGGCTGAAACGTTTGGAAGAATGCTGTGGTCAGCTCTGAAAACGGCTCATTAATTGATGGGTCAATAAGTGTCCACGATGAAGAAATGGAAAAATGTTTAAAAAAAATCTAATTTAAAACATGTGTCAAAGCTCCTAGAAATGTACTCTTTGTATTTGTATGTTTCATATGGTTTTGAAAAACATTCAATATAATGATTAAAAAACCTGTTGTGGTGAGACTATCACCAAAAATATAACATTTTCCATGCAGCCTGCACATGTGTTTTTTAAATATGCACCATCATTGCACCATTGTCCCACAAAACATTTTTACAACCTGAATAAACCTTGGGGTATCATTTCCTGTTTTTTTTTTATTATTAATTTTGATGTTTCACCACATGATTTGGTGGACAAAAGTTTTTCAAACATTAATGAGCAGATTTGTTAAAATATTTTTAAATTAATAATAAATACACACACACACATACACATATACACATATATATATATATATATATATAAAAATAATGACCCTGGACCACAAAACCAGTCTTAAGTGTAAATTTGTCCAAATTTAGATTTATACACCATCTGAAAGCTGAATAAATAAGCTTTTCATTGATGTATGATTTGTTATGATGATGATAGGACAATATTTGGCCGAGAAATCTGGAATCTGACGGTGCAAAAAAATCGAAATATTGAGAAAATCACCTTTAAAGTTGTCCAAATGAAGTTCTTAGCAATGCATATTACTAATCAAAAATGAAGTTTTTATATATTTACGGTAAGAAATTTACTAAATGTCTTCATGGAACATGATCTTTAATTAATATCCTAATGAATTTTGGCATACAAGAAAAATCGATAATTTTGACACACACAATGTATTTTTGGCTATTGCTACAAATATACCCCAGCAACTTAAGATTGGTTTTGTGGTCCAGGGTCACATATTATAAATCAGATTTCAAAGAAGAGGTGTGTTCATGTCATTTCATATGTAAATTTAATTGTCTTGTGTATTTACATTGTATTAGTGTATTCAAAAATAAATTAATAAATAGAGGAAAAAAATATGTGTATCATTTCACTGGTCCATTCGTTCACTGATCTGTCATGATTTAGTCACACTTATGTCACTCCAAATCCAAAAGACTTTGGTTAATCTTTGAAACACAAATAAAAATGAGTTTTAATGAAATATCCATGTTTATCATACATGATGCGCTCTATGTATGTGCGTTTATATGTGAAGTTTTGGTTTCTTGGACTTCCAATGGAGGGACAGAAACCTTTGAGGTTTCATTAAAAATATCCAAATTATCTTAACTCATATATTAAATCTTGCATAGGTGTTCAGACACTAAATATTACATTCTGGGAGTCACACATTACATTTTATAACCTTGCCTTAAAATTTAAAGATTAAACTATCTATCTAATGACTAACTGACCTCAACACACAGTCATGAGGGTCTAATAGAGGTAGAGGGTCTATTATTATGTCAAACTACTACTACTAAAAAAATATTGCTGCTTCATTATATCAGCACAGTTGCTGCACTCTGACATTTTTACAACATACAAACAAACAAAAAGTAGCATCACGTCACTGGTCCATTTAATAGGACATTTGGCTGATCCATTTGGAATAATCCTGAGGTCAATCTGAAAACGCCTCATTTAATTGATAAGTCTCTGGCGTCACTCTTGTCAAACCTTAAGATGTTACATAATCAAAGTAGCAAGTAGAGGAGATCAAGTCATACGCGGGACCCTATTTTAAGAGAAGGGCGCTATTGAGACGTCGCCCTAATGCCTGCCCTTAACCGCCCCTGCCAATAGCACAAGGGAGGGGCATTCTGGAAGAAAGACAGGGAGGGCAGCTCTGGTTTGGTTGTTAGGATGGGCCAAGTTGGGTCGCCTCAGGCAAGGCGCATATGGCTGAGCCCAGAACACCAGCTTTTTCTTTGACATGGGGATATTTTAATGACAGGGAAGGAGTCAAACAAAACTTTCTCCCTCTCTCTCGTTCTGACCACTTCCAACATCAAGCAGAGCCCATAGAATCTCCATATGGGACTTTCTGGAGAGCTGTTTCGCAGCTGGCCGTTCGCCTAAAACAATCACTCAGGCTCATGCGTGTACACACACACACACACAGTCATCTCCACATGTGTACACTTTTAGTTCATCTTAGACACACCAGAAGGGAAAAAAACAACATCCCCTTAAATGTCTGACAGAGATGGTCTTGTTTGCCTCATGCTTCAACCAGAGCTAAACCACACAAAGGGGAAGAAAAGAAAACGAGACTGACGTCCTATCGGTATTGAGTCACAATGTATTTCCACCTTAGACACACACTGGAGGTTTTCTGACTGGCATCTGTATGCTGGCGTTGTGCAAATACTGTGCTTGCTCTGCCGTGTAATGCTGGATTGGTTTTAATCTGAGTCCCGCAACTAGCTGAAAGAAAATCACAGGCCTTACTCATCACTTAGTGAAAGCTTTTCAGCCAAAGTAACTTAAATTAAAAGAGCTTTCCAATTCAGGGTTACTCTAACCTGGGACTGAACCAGAGACCTTTCTTACTCGTGTTTCTTAATCATTGGGACTATATTTTCCCCTTTAAAACATGGAAGTATCTAAAATGTCAGTTCTTCTTCATATGATATTTCTTGTTTTCATTCTGACCGGTGACAGGACAGGATAGTGCATTAAGGGGTAATATAAGAATTAGGACAGAACACATAGCTTAAAAATAGGAATTGATCTGCTTGTGGCACTGAGAGACTAACTTGACTCTATATTCTTATGATGCGATTTAAAGAAAAAGTGCGTCTAAAAGGGACAGTTAATCCAAAAATAAAAATTCTGCCATCATTTACACACCTATATGTTGTTCCAAATCTGTATGAATTTCTTTCTTCTGCTGAACACAAATGGAAGTCAATGGCTACCAGCAAAAATGCTGGTTATCAACATTCTTCAAAATCTTCTTTTGTGTTCAACAGAAGAAAGAAACTCATACAGGTTTGGAACAACTTCAGGGTGAGTAAATGATGACAATTTTCGTTTTTGGGTGAACCACCCCATGTGACAATCGTCATAATCAATAAAACTAAATATGCATCAAAATAAAACAATTTTTTTTTTTTAACAGAAATACACTACCATTAAAAAGTATGTTTTGGTTGTTGTTGTTTTTACATAAGGACATCTCTTATGTTGAATGAATGAATGATGCATTTATATAGCGCTTTGTGTATTGCTGTACACCCAAAGCACTTTACAATCATGTGGGGGGGGGGTCTCTCCTCAACCACCACCAGTGTGCAGCATCCACTTGGATGATGCGAAGGCAGCCACACTACAACGGCTCCAGTGCGCTCACCACACACCAGATACAGGTGGAGAGGAGAGAGAGTCATTGAGCCAATCAAGTGGATTTGATGTTCATGTTATGTTCATGAAGGCAGCATTTATTTGATTAAAAATACAGGGGGAAAAAAAGAATGTAAGTGTAAAATGTAGGTATGTGCACAGTGCCGATCAGGTTTTTTGTGCCCCCGATACGATCTGATCCGATCCGAGTTATTGAATACTGAGTACCTAATACCTACCGATACCGAGTCCCGATCCGATACTTGTATATTCCTAGTGTCTGGTGCACAATACAAGTACATTAAAGTTATTAAAATCAATCCAATGTATAGAGCTGTGCAGAGAGTAAAAGTAATGTATAATATAATATAAAAGATTCTCTCTATGCACACACTATATAAAGACTTCGGTAGATGTAAACATGTTACAATGGTAGACATTGTAAAAAGACTGTGTGGTCACAATTATGAATATAGGACTGCTGATATAAACTTGCATTTTATATTTACAATAAAGCACAATAATTGCAACATATGGTTAGAAAGCATGAAGCATGCGGTGTTAGAACGCCAGTCCATCAGTCAAATCCGAAGCAAGACACAACCCATAGCAGAGCATTATGACTCAGATAGTCTGACAGCAGACAAATGTAAACGAAAAATGGATGAGAGATCATTAAAAATGTGCATCAAATACACTGAACACAGAAGCTCAAACGTGTGTGATGCGCTAGCACAAACATCACTGGTTCTCACGCGCCACACATGCACATTTCTTTTTGTTTTGCTTTTAATGGCGGCTGAATGCACACATTTGAGCTTCTTTTTTTTGATTATTTTAATGGCGGTTGGCAAACCCACTTAAAGGCACATGCCAAACTCCTACTGCACGACACCGGCACGACAGCTGACATAAAATAAGAATCGGGTTTAGGAAAGCTGATACCGATCAGTTAAAAAAAATGCTTGATTGGCCCAAATCCCGATCCTTGCGACATCCCTAGTAAAATGGAATTTATTTACAAGCGTCAAAAGATTGTTCTGAAATCATTCTAATATACTAATTTGGTGATTAAGCAACATTTCTTAATATTATAAATGTTGAAAACATAAAAAAAAAAAAAGTTTAAAAGAACAGCATTTATTTGAAACATTTAACACGATAAAAAAAACTGATTTTGATCAATTTAATACATCCTTGCTGAATAAATGTATTAATGTCTTTAACAATGAATCTATCATTGTTAAAGACAATGGAAGTTGTGGCCTAATGGTTAGAGAGTCGGACTTGTAATCCGAAGGTTGCGGGTTCGAGTCTCCGGCCGGCAGGAATTGTAGGTGGGGGGAGTGAATGTCCAGCGCTCTCTCCACCCTCAATACCACGACTGAGGTGCCGTTGAGCAAGGCACCGAACCCCCAACTGCTCCCCGGGCGCCGCAGCATAAATGGCTGCCCACTGCTCCGGGTGTATGTTCACGGTGTGTGTGTGTTCACTGCTGTGTGTGTGCACGTTGGATGGGTTAAATGCAGAGCACGAATTCCGAGTATGGGTCGCCATACTTGGCAGTATGTCACTTCACTTCACTTTATCTATCTTACTGACCCCAAACATTTAAACAGAGTAGTGTACATAGATTTTGAAAAGCCATAGTCAGTCTAGACTGTGACAGCGACCTTGTGACCTCCAGCGATGAAATCACTGTGATAGTCAAAACATAACCATAGTTTTGTTTGCTTTTAAAAACGTACGTGTCCAAAATAATTGGTTAATCTGTGATTTTAACTTATGCAACGGTCAGAAGTTAATACTGGGCTCGCTGGATCCAGTAATGGCATCAGACGGTGTGCTGATATTCTGCAAGCATTTCGCATCTTCATCTCAAATTGTGACTGCTGATCTGTAGGTTAAGCAACACAATCGTCATTTCCACAGACAGATGTGATGGGAAAAACAATGACCTTAAACTCACTTATGATCTTTAGCTGGGTGAGGGGTTACAAGGTCTGATAGACAGGAAGGTGGTGATGTGTTGCCTACACATGGCAGCTCTAACTCACTGTCTGGTTTCTCTGCGTGGTTGTTGCAACAGAGGAAATGCACACATTCAGACCTACTCTTTGTTCCTCTTTCATCTTTCTAGCTCTCTCTTTCCCTCATTCAATTCCAAATGTGACCAAAGGAACTCTTGAAGGGGACAATCCTGCCAAATGTCACATACTTCCATCCTTCCTCCCTGACCTCATCTAACAAACAAATGTCCAAACATAGCTATAAAAAAGATAAAGGTTAATAAATATAGAGATATTATCTGACGTCTTTTTATTCATATGTCACTAAATTATTTTGAAGACATGCATCATAATGATATTTCTATGCTGATAACGACATTCACTAATTCAACTGCAGTGGCTTTAGAAAGTAAACTAAAATCTACTAACTTGATAAAATAGCTCACAGGTTGGATTTTACAATGCATGGTGATGTGACCAATTACTGTTTTTCCTTTTGAGGATAAATTATAAGTATTTGTAATATATACGCAAAAAAAGCCATAATAGAGGACAACAAAACAGTGCAATGATCACAATACCTAAAGTAACAACTTTTAACAAAACAGCATCGTAACTACACAATAGTGCAACTGGGTAGAAAACAAACAAACACCGCAATGGCAAATGATGATGCATATGTAGAACCAACATAGAAAACATTTTACGTACTACAGACAAATTCTGAGAAAGCATCCTCTGTAAACTGCATGCATTGCATTTTTGCTTATTTAATGAGACACAAACAGGAAATGGCCTATCTTCACTTACAGCAGATGGTCCAAATCAATTCTAACTATAACACTAGATGGTGTGTATCTTACACTTACTTTCAAAAATGACATGATTTGGGCTCAGGTTTATGTGCACATTACAAAAAAAAAAAAATAGAACACACTACCGGTGTCAATAATAGACAAAAAAATGCTTTTTCCCCACTTTGGCCACTGATATATGAGCCTACTTATTATTATATTCATGTTTTTGTTCATCAACACCTGGATGTACTGAAGCATATCAAAAATCCCTCTTGCCCATTTGACTACTCTGTCAAGCAAAGGTTGGATTTCTAAAGGAATGACTATGCAAGGTCATCCAGATCTTGCCTTGTCATTCCTGTGCAGACGACTTCCCAAGTGCCAGCCACTTCAAGTGTCTCTTGTCATCCACCTCAGATCCTTGAGGAACAGCGCTTAGCAGCCTAATAGATGTCCTTGTCCTGGAGAGATGCTGACCAGGCTGTGCTGCACAGACTCTTTAAGCAGCAGTAGTCTCATTCTGACCAAAAGAAAAGACCTGGGTAGTAGTGGAACAAAAATCCACACAGAAATTGGATGAACAGCTTATTAAATCTTTTTTCTCCCTCTCTCTTCTCAAATGGTGGATCAAGATCTATATGGTGAAATAGGAAGATAAATATATGAATTCACACATGTAAGTTTTGGCAAAGTTAGTAAGTTTTAAAGAAATAAATAGGCTACTTTTATTCAGCAAGGACACATTATACTGAACAGAAGTGAGCCTCTATAAGCATAATGGATTTCATTTTAAAATACCAAATTTATAAATGTTGTATTATACAGGTTGATATCAGTTTACTGTTTTTAAAGTGTTTCTATTTTAAATAACAAAAATTAATTCACATTAAAAAATTAGTTATTCTCACATCAGATGACCTTTTTTTTATACAACCAAAAAAATAGGCCTATATATAAATTATTTATCAAAAGAAATCTACTAAATAGCGGATCAAACTGCTATTTTCTTTTTGGGGGCTATTTTTTCTTTTTGTAAGTTCCTACACATGTATCAAAAAAAGTCACTGTCGCTGTGTTCAATTACAGGGCACACTCTTAAAAACAGCTGGACCACTAGAGAGTAAACACTGTCAATCAGTCCCTCCACAGCGCTGAGGTCCTTTCCTGAGCCAAAACAAACAATTCATCAACGTGGGGCCATTTTCCTGTCATGGACAATCAGGGATTTTTTCTGTCTAGCTTTGTTTCTTTTGATATACAGGTTCACAGGTTGACACCTGACACATTCAAGCGTATACATTTTTTCTGAACAAATACATAATCACCACAACGTTCAGCAAATCCTGGTCAATTTAGTTAGAAATCAAATATGAAACAGTCAAGGCGACAACTTCCATGTTTTCTGAATGAAACATCCTGGATGTTTGAAAAAGGAAAAAAAACTGCTGACAGTGAAGAAAGCAAAGTTCCCTTGGCTATGCTGTAATCACAACCAACAGGCCAGTGCAAGAATGAGGAAATTCAAGAATAAAAGGGCACTACAAACACTGTTGCACTCTCTTTACCTCATACATAATCCATGCCAAGGCAAACACAATGGGGAATTGGTTTCTCTTTTTTTTTTTTTTTTTACCCAGTTTTTCATAAAACCACCGCAGCAATTTTTTGGCTCTGTATGATAATGCCATTTTGATCCCTAAAGACAAAACTAAGACCATTTAAAACATTCCAAGCTCACACAAATAAATAACAATTCTTGTTCTCCTAGCAGGAGTTTGCCAATGAAATCAAGACCCTTTCTGGCAAGGAGATAAGCTTCTTACGAACGATATATCAGTAAGGCAACTGACCAGTCAATCAAGAAAGAATGTTTCCAAAGGTTTGAAACAATTCCCAAGTTTAATTTAACCCTTCTACGCTATTCGTTTGGAATGTACACTCCAGCTGGTGGGGTCTTCAGAGAGCCCAGACGACAAAATATGATAAAAAAAAATAAACAAACAAACAAACAAAAAATGTGATTTTACTCAGTCTATTAATTATTAATTAGGGGCAGTCATGGCCTAATGGATAGAGAGTTGGACTTGTGACCTGGCTGAAGGTCGTGGGTTCGAGTCTCCGGTCCAGCATGGATTGTAGTTGGGGGGAGTGAATAACCAACACTCTCTCCACCCTCAATACCACGACTGAGGTGAGACCCTTGAGCAAGGCACCGAACCCCCAACTGCTCCCCAGACACCACAGCATTGGCTGCCCACTGCTCCGGGTGTATGTTCACTACTGTGTGTACACTTGGATGGGTTAATTCCGAGTATGGGTCACCATACTTGACCACACACACCACTTCCCCCCTAATGTCTATACTCTAGATTGATGTAGTTTTGGGAGGATTTGTGGTATTTTTTAATATAACTATGTAAAAATCACTTTTAAAAAGACCCACATTTCTAACTTTCATTCACGGAGATAACATTGGCCAATGTGCCATGGTTTAATGGGAAATTGTTTCCATCTACTTGAAAACACTTTTTTCTAAATTCTAAATTTGAACTACAGCCACCACATTGCTCTTGAGCATTTCTCAATGTCTCATTTGCACATAGATATAGGTCTTTTTACAAGTTTATTATTTAGATTTTTGTGAAAACATTCTAAAATCATTATTAATAAAAATGACTGTCAAGGTTTAGCATTTATTTTTCCTGAAGTACCATTTTTTGTAATTATAACACGATTACAGTCAAATCTGAATAGGGTGTTATATTTGTGTTTTAGTGTGTGGCTGGGTGTGTTCTCCATCGTGGATGCGTTGTGGTGTCCCTCCATCACTTCAGTGTGTGTTCTTCATTGTAGCTGATTTCTTTTTGATAAATTATATAAGAGGGAACCACTCATGTCATATCACTTTTTCATTTCTCACGAGTGGGTTTTGGGGGTTTGGGTGGTATGCATTGTGGATGTGAGAACAGGGCTGACACGTTATTTGTGTGTATTTTGTGTTCTGCATTGTGGCTGATTTTGATGACAAATTAAAAAGAATAAGTAATGATTTTATCGTTTCCATATCCATTTCAGAGACCCCACACATCCCGAGTGCAACTTTATTTTTCACACTACCATGCAACCAGATATCAAAGTTATTGTTGTTTGTAAAGCTAGCAAGTGTTGACACATCATTATAGTCTCATTTCATTTTTTTTTTTTTTATTCACCAAACGTCATTTGTGTTCAAAAAGACCCTGAATAGCTTTGAAGGGTTAAACTGACAGCAAATCTTTTCCCACAGTCATCAGAAAGCATATAACAGTCACTGAATGCAACTCATGGCAAAGGACCAGAACTGATGCTGTGTGCCACGGAGACTCTGAGCCAAGCTAAATGACTTCGAAATTTGCCGTTTCATCCTCTAAGCTCCTGGTGTGACCGTTGAGGAAAGCCCCAACAGTCTTAGCCATCTCAAATGACTGCATTTTAAATCAACACTGGGCTTCGATGATTTTCTATTGCAGAAAATGAAATATGCAAGGGTGGTTTTCGCAAATAAAATCCAGACAAAAAATGATGCAACAGGCAAGTTTATTACATGAAGCAGAGAACTTCCTTTTTTCGTTCTTTATACATACGGCTTCGACCAACCAATAATTTTAGGTTAGACTTAGACCACAATAATGATGGCAACTCTGCAAGAAGGTGAGAAAAACATGTGCCATCCAGCCTAGTAAGCAACAACTAGCCTCTCTTTATTGGCTTACCTTTGCTCAAACACAAGGCAGGAAGCAACAGCAGCAGGATGAGACAGCATGCATGCATGCTCTCTTTTATGCTACACACCGTCTCATTTCTCCTCAGACAGGTCACTGAACGCCCCTCCGCTCTTCACTTCTAACCCCTTTGCTTTCTCTGAGCATTGCAGAGCGTCTTGCCTGCATAATGGGTATTAGGGCAGGAGAAACGCCTCAGGGGAACGGTTCTTTCACGCGTACGCCTACCTGTTTATCAAGGCACACACCTTTCATTGTCCCAAGCAGACAGACTTTATTGTGTCATTATGCACAACAGAAAAGGGCTACACTCCAAGTCTACGTCGCATATGCTTTAGCAAAAAAAGAACAGACGGAGATATTGGTCTGTGTAATGTTAAATAAAATCTCCTTCCCCTGGAGCACGATACAGGCTGCATTGTGCTGGAGGTGATTCATACTTTCATCATTCAAGGTGATGCTGGGATTGTTTTTCCTCCACACAGAGATCTTTCTTAAACCAAGGAACTGATAAATAGTTTTGTATGAGCAACACAGTAACCTTTTCAAAAGCAATAAAACTAGCACCAACAATTTCAGAAATATTCTTCAAAACAATGCTATTTTGTCAATGACAATGGTAGTTTTGTCCTATTAATTTATTCAAAAATACAAATACACTTCATCCGTACAATATATTCAGATATATATATATGAGATAGATAGATAGATAGATAGATAGATAGATAGATAGATAGATAGATAGATAGATAGATAGATAGATAGATAGATAGATAGATAGACTAAAAATCTATAATTACACTCATATGTATTAAGGTTAAGTAAAATACATCATTAATTCAATGGTTACAACACACTATATTAAACCAATTATTTTTCTATCATGTAATAGAAAATGTTTGAAGAAGATACACTGTTGAAACCAGGTATAAACGGATTTAGAAGGATCACTTATGCTTTATGCTGAACGAACAACATTGTGTTAGCACACCGGACTCTCGGCCATTAGGCGAGCACCAGCCTCACATGAGAAGCCCAAGATTTATCGGGTCAACCAGGGTGCAATGCACAAAAGACTGCGCAGTGAACTGTAAAAGGCCAGCCAGACTCTAATCGCTCCAGCCACTGGCATGATGATGCCCTCACACATGCTAACAATCATGCCATCTCTAATTTCATTGGTGGACATCAGCTGGACAGGTGGCCAGTCGTTGGCTTCCATGTCAAAACAGCGGCAGTTCAGGTCCACTGGAAAGCCCCCAAATAAACAGTCTGCCACCAACCCCACCCCTCGCCAAAAAAAGGAAGAAGAAAAAAAATCCCAGCCAGGGGATGTCTGTCACCTCGTTAGCCGCGTGCAAAAATTATTAAACGTACCAGAGACACTGTCTATTTATGTATGAACTGCAAAAGAATGAATTTTGTGATGATGTCTATTGTTTTGTTTTTTTCAAAAGCAAAAAATGTTACTGTGCACTTCATGTATATATTATCGGTCTAAAACTTAATCGACAGGAGCTTTGGTGGTTATAATTTCAAAAACATTTCTTAGATATACCTAAATAACTTTGTTCTACCTTAATATCCGTATTACAATTAATAATAATTAATAATAATGAATGATTTATTTAATAAAAACATCAAAACTGAAGAACTGAACAGCCATGAGAGAATTTAAGATATCTCTTAATGTGTCTACTTTCTGCACCAATAGTGTCATAATTGCAAAATAATAATAATAATTATTATTATATTATAATAATGATGACTGTTTTCAAACAAGTTTCCCAAATACTCCCCCATCTGTCATTCAAATACACATCATTGCCAACACTGCTGTCTCAGCCTAGAAGAGAAGTTTAAACAAACAGAGTATTGTTTTGAAAATGACACACCGTTCATACTTTTCATGGAAATGAACAATGGTTAAAGGGCTGTTCATACCAAAGACTAAAAGTTTTATGATGAAATAAAAAGAGTTAAAATCATGCTAATTATATGACAACAGAAAAGTCCAAGCGGAACAGTATCACACAACAAAGTCACTTTAAGAATGATTTTTTTCCCCCAGATTATGAACCATAAAAACTTTGAGAGCTACTCAGAATCCACACAACTTTAAAGAGCTTGAACATTTAGGCAGACGACAAAACTGTAGCTTACACTTAAAATACATAGAACATTATTGTCCGTTTACTCATTTATTGTTATTTTGCTAAGGCTGGTCTTTATTTATAATTGATTCTGTCAGTTTAAGTGGGGCAGAAGTAAATATTTTGTGGTATTAGAGAAAAAGAAAACATATGGTGAATTTTAAGTCGGTTCTTTTAATGAATCGTTCAAAAATACAGTTACCAGAGTGAATCTGTCTAAAGAATCAGAGCAGTCACTGAATAAACTACAAGTTATTAAAGTGATGTACATCACAAAACGACATAACTGTAACTTAAATACGTTCAAATGAGGCTGCGTATTTGCAAAATGTGTTTAATGATATTTAATCGAATTATATAAATAAAAGGTTTAGTAAATTGTTGTTCTATCTAATAATTTAAGGGTGGACGAGATATCACCCCCTACAGACACACTATTCTGTTGAAACACTGCCATAATCACACATCGTTCAGCATTGATGCCCAAGAGTGGCACAAGCAAAGAAATTCATTCGCGAAAGGCTCCGATTCCTAAACGTTGCCATGCTTCTTTTTCCAGTCCGGGAGCTTTAATGTCCTTAGTTGCACTTGCCATTAAATAATCATTCGTCTGCACCGAGTGAGCGACAGCAGAGCCAGCGGCACTGTTTAGTAAACAACACTTCACAATCGAGCACATTTCCCCGCAGACAATCAATAAAACACATCTGACCACCGACAGAGCAACAAAAGCACACATTGCGATGGGAGGTGTTTTCCACTCCAATCCCAAACGAAACAAAGCCACTGTACTGCATTACTATAACCACACAATGTGCCTCTTCCCCATGTGTACCAGGGACAATCCGTTAATGGGGGTTTCCCTACACAGAAATGTTGTTTATTTGGTGTTTTCAAAAAATTCCAATTATATTTTGTGATATTGCGTGGTTAGAAAGTCAATACAAAACGGTCTGGCTGGCCCTCAGCTCCTCATGCAAGCACACCGCGATGGGCTCAATGCAACACGCGCACTACATTCAAAATATAAAAACACACACTCCGCGTGCTCTTATGAAGAAGCTGAGCACAGAAATTCACAATACACCGTCGGCACACGTGCAACAAGGAAAAGAACCCCGCCAACTTTTCATTAAACCCGTTCAAATATGAGAAAGTGTGTGAGAGCAGCTGAACTCCTGCAGCAGTCCTGAATCTCAGACTTACCCTGTCACAACAGGCGCCATCTTCCACAAACTCTCACCAAAACTCCAAGACTCGCGAGATCCTCTCTCCCAGACCCTACCAGCCGCCGAGACAACAGAAGCAGACTGGAGGCTGAAGGAGCGAGGGAGAGAGAGAAAGGGGGCGGGTGACGAGGACGGGGGCAAGGGGGCAGGGTGAGTGAAAGAAAAGGGCAGACACCACAACAACAGGCGTGGGAAACTCTTCTGATCTCGCGAGAGGAGGAAAACTCTCACCATACAGCTGAGTGAGCGAGGCTCGTGGCATCGCGAGATTGGTGCGAAGCGCCGGGGATGGATGTTTTACAGTGTTTACCCACTCATAAATAACCTCCACAGGCGGAATTGGCAAGACATTTTGACGTTGAAGCTTGAGATTTCCCAGGCTCCGGTCTGGTAAGGTTTGCTCACGAGATAGTTATGGAGCTCGTTATCAAACCATTGAAATGACTGTAATGTACAGAAATACAGTCACATACACATACAGAAACCTTTACATTTCAATCGTGACTCCTGTGTTCACCCCAAAATTTAAATCTTTATCAATTCTTGTCTTTTCCGTAATGACTTTCTTTCATGGAATAGTTAGCAGAATGTCCATGCTGCTCTTTTACATGCAGTGGAAGTAAATGGTAACCATGGTTGTAAAGAAATATTTGCAGTGATTAGCAGCCTAAGAGTGTATTCACTTGCCTTGGGCCGGACCAAATACAATGTTGATCTTTTTTGTTTGGTGTGGTTCCCTTTCACATGCTGAAAAAACAAAAACAATAGAACCATCACAAAAAAAAATCTAATGGTTTCCACTACAAAAACCATTACAAACATTACAAACCATCAACCTTTAACCACTAAGACCATTAAAAATATATATTTTGTAGTGTGTTTTGGGACATATTCCATTAGGGTTTCTTTTTTCTATAAAAAACAACACAAAAAAGCCTTGCTACGTGTACTGCGTTAGGCTAACCGAGACTTGTCAACACACATGTTGTTGCTCTTTTGTTGGTTTTGATTGCTTCTATTGTCCTCATTTGTAAGTCGCTTTAGATAAAAGCGTCTGCTAAATGATTAAATATAATATAATATAATATAAATATATATAGATGCCCATTACAGTTTCCATTAAAACCAATACAATTCCCATTATAACCAGTAAAACCATTAAAAATTGTGTGATGGTGTCTATTGTTTTTTTCAGCAGGGTACCCACACGTGTGTTAAGGTCATCCATTCATTGGTTCATCCATTCAACCGTACCAGAGTTTGTTTGGAAGCGGACTGAGACCACCTCTTCAGTGGGGCTCCGTACGGTTGTTTGGGCCGCACCCGAGTGTGATTGCTGTATTCACACCTGCCCAAAAGGGAGCGAACTTGAGTTTGATTCGATCGAACCAAACAAGACAGGTGTGCATACACCCTAAATTTCTGTCTATTCCTCACACAACAGGTATGTTTGACTTCGTCTGAGGCTGAGCTTACCAATCTGTGTGATTTGCTGCTTGCAGTCAGGGGAGGAGTTGAAAACGGAGCTGTCAAATTGGACACTTTCAGTGTTTGCTTTCTTTATCACAGGCAAAGTGGATTAGATATAATATTTCTCAGAGATTAACAAACACTGAAAGCACATTTCATTCAGGAGTTTAATATAGTGCCTGTACGTACAAGTAGGATGTTCAAGATAAGCCTGTATTATTGAAATTCCAATATTGTGCGATGTGTGTTTTTGATGGTTCAGTATATGATTCATTATAGCATGGAGATTACATGAAAAGAGTTTTTGCTGTCATTAGTGAGT
Source organism: Barbus barbus (assembly GCF_936440315.1). NCBI lineage: Eukaryota > Metazoa > Chordata > Actinopteri > Cypriniformes > Cyprinidae > Barbus > Barbus barbus. The sequence goes on from NC_136729.1 coordinate 34,288,758, forward strand.
CTGACTAATTGTGAAACAGCTTGTGCAGCCACTCTGGAGAAATTTCATAGAATGAGTCAGTCGACTGCTCTGAAATTGCTGTCATTGTACTTTGGTTTGGTGGCATATGTCACCAGTCTGCGCAGGAAGTTGAACTCACCTAAAGCTTATGCTCATCATCAAGTCATATGAACCAACTCGATCCCATGAAAAAAACACCACTATTTTAAGAAGCAATAATTTTGTGTAAATTCGCATCATGTGAATCGTACGGAAATGTATGATTTTTAGACAGAAAAGTGTAAGCATGAAGGTCTACCCCTAACCGCACCCCTAAACCTACCTAAAGGTCTGTAGGGTATAATGTGAATGAGATCCCATGGTCTTTCTTTATAATCCTGCCATTCTGAAGCTAGATTCTAAATTCCACTTTATCTCCCGATTATTGCATGATCTCAAAACAGACTTGACAGCTCAACTGATGTCTTTTGTGCTGCTTGGCTGTGAGCTGAGTGAACTGTTCAGGAATATTAAATAGCAGTCAGACTCTTCACACCTGACCTCAAACTGACTTTAATCCACAGTTTTCCAATCCTTCAGACTCACTCTTTTTCAGACAAGAGAGTGAGTGAGAATGGAGGGGGACTGTAAGGAATAGGAGCATGATAGAGAAAGAAAATGTGAGAAGCAAGATAGTGGAAAAGAGTGACACGAGTACTAGGACGGATAGGTCACAGCAGAGAGAAAAAGATATAAAAAACAAATACGGTTTCACACAATCTGGCACTGAGCCTTCAGCCAAAGGATTCGGGGGAGGAAGCTGTTGTAACCTTTCTGGTTATTTCGGATCGAACCACACAGACACCAGATTGAACTTCTTCTTCCATCCTTTATCTCCGCATTCTGCGTAATAACGTTGATGACGTCACATCAATACACAACATCCCCCCTTTACTTGAATATGAACTTACCCCAACTAAACAAGTTATCGTTCACATTTTCTTACAACTTAAGACAGTTAAGAACATTCAAAGTACATGTAACACTGTACATCTTAATAGAACATCAGCACTGCTTTCTGAACAGGTGCACCACACCACAACAATCTTAAACTCTTAATTAGATTTTTACTTGTTTTCCTTCTCACATAATCTAGCCTTTATCAGTCACTCAACAACATAGTCTCTAAACCTTTCAGGAAATCTGATTAGTCTCTGGGGTCTGCAAAGTTTAGGAATCTGCTCCTCTCTCTGAAATGTTTCACAGTTCTCTTTGCCTTCCTCTGAACTTTCCTTTTGCTCTTTATCACAACTCGGCTCTCGAGCACATATCATTTCACCATCCAATGTTGGTGTTTCCGCAGACAGAAACTTCTTGACAAATGTCGTATTCCGTGTATACTTTGCTCCAGTGGGTGACTGAACGACAACGCTGTTACCTTCTCTGCGTACAACCTTGTGAGGAGTGCTATGAAATGTTGTTGTGAATTTGTCTGTTTTATCTTGTCTCACAAGCACTTGATCTCCAACCTCTATGTCTGATGTCTTAGCACCTCGTCTGTGGTCTGTGTATATCTTGGCCTTTCCTTTCTGCTCTGCGTCTTTGTCTCGAGCTTCAAGGTCACTGTGTGGAGTTGTAATGTCTGGTAACTTTCCTCTGATCTTCCTCTGAAAAAGAAGCTCTGCTGGGCTTTTGCCCGTTGTGGCATGTTGTATGGACCTGTAGACAGTCACATATTTGCGTAGCTCTTTTTTCCAATCCTGGCCCTCAGTTTGGGCAATCCGTACTCGTTTCATCAGTGATGCATTTTGTCTTTCCACTTCTCCATTTGCTTGCGCCCATTTTGGAGTTGTTTTGATATGGTGTATTCCGTTCTCCTGACAAAAAGCCTGAAATACACTGGACTGGAATTGTGGGCCACAATCTGACCTGATTGTTAAAGGAAGTCCGTGCCGACTGAAAATATCTTCCAAACGGTCGATCACTTTTTCCGCCGTTGTTGACTTGAGGATTGCATATTCATAGTACCTGCTGTAATAGTCAACGACAACCAGAATCGAATGTCCATCCGGTAAAGGACCAAGTAAATCTGTGGCTAAGTTTTGCCATGGCCCTTCAGGCATCACTGTGGGCGACAGTGGTTCAGCAACATCTGGTCTCGCTACCAACTGACAACCGTGACATGTCCTCACAAGTCTTTCTGCAGCCCTGTCCATTCCGGGCCACCAAACCTTTGTTCTCAGGTGTTGTTTTGTTCCTACCACACCAAGATGACCCTCATGTGCCAACTGTAATGCTCTTCCTCGCAGCGACTGTGGCAAAACAATTCTTGTTCCCCTGAGTATTATTTGGCCAATGGCACATAGCTCACCTGCAATATGTTTGTATGCAGGACAGTCATCAAAACAACCTGTTTGAATAGCAGTTCTCAGTCTCTGTAATTCCACATCATTTGCTGAGATCTGCTCAACTTCTTTGGTGGTGAGGGCGCTGGGTGTGGCACAAACTGCTATAAACCGCACATATTCCTCTGCTTTATGTGTGTGTATCTCACCTTTGGCTGATGGGCCCAGCAGCCGTGACAGAGGATCTGCAATGTTATGTGTTCCAGGTATGTGAATCACCCGGAAGTCATAAGGCTGTAATCTCAAGACCCACCTTTCGATTCGTGCGCATGGTTTTGAGCGAGGGCTATAAATTGCTTCCAATGCTTTGTGGTCTGTGACGAGATCAAACTTTCGACCATAAACATAAGGGTGCAATCGTTCACATGCCCACACCAGAGCAAGTGCTTCGCGCTCAGTTTGTGAATACCTTTGTTCGCACTCTGTCAAGCTCCTGCTCACATAGCAGACAGGAACCATTCCTTCACGTTGTTCCTGAACCAGTACTGCCCCAACACCTTTTGGTCCAGCATCAGCAATGACTTTTGTTGGTGCGTCCTTGTCGAAGTAAGCCAGTGTTGTTGCCTCGGCCAACTTATCTTTGAGAGTTTTGAAAGCCTTCTTCTGGTCAGTTCCGAAATGAAATTTGGTGTCTCTCTTTGTCAGTCTGCGCAGAGGTTCTAAGATGCTCGCAAACTGAGGTATGAATCGGCTACTATAGCCAGCTAAACCGAGGAAACCTCTCACCTCTGAAACGTTTTCAGGCTCTCTTGCCTCCACAACTGCTCTCACCCTCTCTGCCGTCGGTCCTATGCCTTTCACTGACAGCAGCATGCCCATAAACACCAATTTGTCCATGTTAAACTGGCACTTCTCTACATTCAGAGTCAAACCGCAGCTTTCCAGTCTCTTTAGTACTGCATGCATTCTTTTCTCATGTGTCTCTTTGTCAGGTGCATGGATGATGATGTCATCTGATATGTTCTCTACTCCTTCGATGCCAGCTAGAACAGTAGCTATTTCATGCTGGTATTGCTCACTAGCTGATGACACTCCAAACACCAGTCTTTTGAACCTATATATGCCATTATGAACGGCGAATGTGGTGATGTCTCTTGATTCTGGGGTCAATTCCAGCTGATGGTACCCCCATTTCAGGTCTAGTTTGCTGAAAACGACTGACCCATTCATTCCTTGCAACAATTCATCCACTGTGGGGATCGGGAACCGCCCACGAATGATTGCCGTGTTTGCTTGTCTCATGTCCAAACACATCCTTATTTCCCCATTCGCTTTGGGTACAATGACAACTGGGTTTACCCAAGGAGTTGCTCCATTGACTTTCTCGATAATGTCCATGTGGAGCAGCTCATTTATTTTTTTCTCAACAGCCTCTCTGAGGTGGAACGGAACGCGCCTAAGGGGCTGTGCAACTGGCGTCACTGTGCTGTCTATGTGTAGGCTCATTTGTTTTGTATTTAGTTTGCCTACTCCACAGAACAATTCGGGGTACTTCTGGCGTATCATGGACTTCACATCGCTTACCACTGCAACATTAGCTCCAATCCTCAGCACTCCTAATTTAACTGCTGTGTCTTTTCCGAGCAATGGCTCCCCTCTCCCGCAAATAACTGTAAATTCAGCTGTTGTGCTGCATTTTCCGATTCCAACCTCACACCAGAAAATTCCTTTCACTGGTAGGGGTTCACTTGATGAGTATGCATACAGTTTTTTGTCTGATTTGGCAGAACTGCATTTGATCTTTTTTTCCTTAAGCATTTCCCACGTTCCTTCATCCACTATGTTGCTTGTTGCTCCTGAGTCAACTAACATGGGTAGTCTGACACCTCCAACTGAGAACGTTATTCTGTCCATGCTGCTCTCTTCTCTTACAACAAATGCAAAGTCTTGATTTTCCACATCTGATTCAACTCTTTTCACTGTCTGTCTCACACTTCCCTTTGTTTTACACATTTTTGCAAAATGATCTCTTCCATTGCACTTTCTGCATGATTTTCCACGTGCGGGACATTTATAATCTTTTGCGAAATGACCTGTCTGTCCGCATCTGTAGCAGGTTTTGTTTGAATCAGCATTACCTTTATTACATTGCATTCGTTTTTTCTGATCTCTCACTCCTTTTCTGGATACCAGACTCACCGTCTCTTTCACCTCCGTCTCTGGAGAAACGTGCAACGCCGCCATCTGCAGTTCAACACGTTCGCACTGCGCTGCGATTTCTAGAGTACGAGCAAGTGTCAAAGCCGTTCCTTCCTCCAGCAATTTTCTACGCACATACTCAGAGCTGCACCGACTCAGAACAGCATCCCTTATTTGGTTGTCTTTATCAGCTCCAAAATCACAATCTTTTGCCGCTTGCCTTAAACATGTGGTAAACTGTTGCACGGTCTGTCCCGTTTTCTGCTTTAGCTGATAAAACGTCTGTCTTGCAAACGCCGTGTTTACCTGAGGCACAAAGTATGCGTTCAGCGCTGTTACTGCTTGCGCGTAGTCTGTTGGCCCTCCTGTGTCAGCGAGTGTAGAGAAAATATCCTGCACATCTGTCCCTGCGTGATGTAAGAGCAATGCTCTCCGTCTTTGCTTTGTAGCGTCGCGTGTATCGTCAGCCAGGATCAAACCCTTTCCATCGGCAAAAAGTTCAAATGCATTTAACCATCTTGTCCACCGCGGACCCAATGTGGCTGGATCGCTGTAGCAGTCAAACTTGGGAACAGTACCGTCCATCTTTAACGCGCGCCGCCCCTCTCCACTAAACTTTTCGGTTAATCGAGATAAAAAAAAAATCGGCGTGACACACGTCTAACTCACTTTCAGATTTAACTAACGAGTGAGTCCTTGTTGCAACATCCTCGTCGCCAATGTTGTAACCTTTCTGGTTATTTCGGATCGAACCACACAGACACCAGATTGAACTTCTTCTTCCATCCTTTATCTCCGCATTCTGCGTAATAACGTTGATGACGTCACATCAATACACAACAGAAGCCTCATGCACCAAAGCCATTTTCCATTCCTTTCCCCATCTTTTTTTACGATCTGAGAAAGTAACCTCCAGTTACTCTTAGAGTTTTATAAAAACTGTAAAGTTTCCGAAATCATTTACAGATGAAACCAGTAAATGACTGCAGAAGTGCAAGTGTTTGAGGGCCTCACAACCATTGTAACAAAAGCCTCAAGATATGTGAAATTATGATAGTGAGTGCGTGTTTCCAAGTTTAACTATTGGTTTTAAACTTTGACCCCAAAGTGTTATAAAACTAATAACATGTTTTATGGATACACACAAATATGATTTAACGTTTCCTTTAGGAATCCCCATAACTCTTTGTTCCTCCTGTACACACCACAGGTTGTCAAGCCGGCCTGAGAGTTTGTTGGAAAAGTGTTTGAGACTTTGCCAAAGTTTGCCCTAAGTAACAACTATTATTTTTATTGCTATTAAAACATCATTCATTTTAATGTGTTTGCATAGCGCAACAGTATAGCCATCTCTTTTCTATTCTCTCTCACCCCGTATGGTGTTGGTTCAGAATTTCACTCCTATTGATTTGAGCACCGTTACTTACTTTTCTACCTTCTCTTTCCCTCTCTTTTTCCTTCCACTCCAATATTGTTCTCTCATCTGTCTTGCAGGTCCCAAGTGATTATTTTCAATGAAAGAGACCCATCTCAGGAGCTCAATGAAGCAGACAGCATGTGCCGCCAATTCAAGCAATCATGACTGAACCACAAGTGTGCCGCCCGTAAATCCAGTGTTGATGACTGCCTGTGTATTTTGCCAAGAGAAAGACTGGTCTCCAAAGACAAGTCCCACTCCAGCCCCCAACCAGATGATACCTTTTAACCACAGAACTGTATAGTGTGTGCATTAGGGCCGGAGCCTTACGGATTTTCAATATTCATACTCATCATAGTGGAAACAGCCCTCTGAGCAGGCACTGAGGACGGAGAAACGTACCCCCCCCCCCATCCCCCCACCCCTTTCACACACACACCATGTTGAAAATCATCATTATTTCAAAAGTAAGTGTGCTTTGCGATCAGATAATATTTCTGTATCTGATAATGAATGCCAACAGGCATCACAAGACACCACTGACATTTTGCCGGGCTGGACTGACCTGTAGTTCAAGCAGTCAGCTGTATGAGTGTGTTCGCCTCGGGGGTCACACACACAGTTGGACCACAAAGCACTAGGGAAAACCCACAAGAAATAGGCAGTTTGACTAATGGAGAGTCATCTTTAAAAGACCCAGGCGTCATTTGCTTCACAGACAGCCATGGCCTAAATCAGTGCCTCTCTCTTTAACGTGAGAGCAGGATGGAAAATTAATTGTAGTACGTCCGAGAACAGCTTAAAAACAGTTTAGAAAGTCTCGAATGAAATTAAAAGATGCGTTTAAAGCTCTAGGCTTTGAGTGTCGTCCCCCAGTGCACGTCCATCAATGTAAATTTGGAATATTACCTCTTTTAGTGGGAGTACACCAGCTAGGATGATGGCATCTGAGGAGAATTTCACACACATACTAATCATTATCCTATTTCATGGGTGCTCGACATTTCAAAATGTCTCATGAAATTAATAAAGTCATTTAGCCCATAATTACAAGTGCCTGGTTTTCCCGATTTTAGTTGCAGAGGGTAAAAGGCGTTTGGTGTAGCAAATATATTTTACGGTCTGAGGAAAATAGTTGATTAAAGTTAATGACCGAATGTGGCATCTCAGTTACTGTACTTCAGCTTTAGTCTTGAGCTGTTAGCACTGATGTACAAACCAGTGACTGTTCTGAGAAATCGAGCATATCGAGATACTACTCAAAATGGCAAAGGCAAAGAGGAGAGAGACACAAGGCCAATGTACAATTTCACAAGAATATATTTTGATAAAAAGGAATCTGTTACCACACAAGACTGGGCTTGAGAAGAAAAGTGAAGACTAAGTAGACAGGCTTTTTATTTGTATTAACACTGCAAAAATATCAAACAAACAAACATATAACGTTATCCAAAAAAACAAGTGTTAATGATAAATCCCCTGCGATGTTTGTACTGGCTACTGTATACAGGCCACCAGGGCACCATACAGACTTTATTAAAGAATTTGCTGATTTTCTATCTGAGGTAGTGCTGGCTGCAGATAGTCCTAATTGCTGGTGATTTTAATACCCATGTTGATAATGAAAGAGATTTGTTGGGATCAGCATTTATAGACATTCTAAACTCTGGTGTTAAACAACACGTTTCAGGACCTAATCATTGTCGAAATCATACTCTAGATTTAATACTGTCATATGGAATTGATGTCGGTGGCGTTGAAATATTGCAGCAGAGCGATGATGTCGCAGATCATTTTCTAGCTAAAGCTGTAAAGCCAACTCCTTGTTACAAATATGTAGAACCATCACTTCTACCTCAAAAGACTACTTTATAAATAATCTTCCTGACTTGTCTCAATTCCTCAGTATATCCAATAACTCAGAACAACTTGATGATGTTACATAAACTATTGACTCTCACTTTTCTAGCACTTTAGATACAGTTGCTACTTTACGCTTAAGGAAGATTAAGGAAAAGAGTCCAACACCGTACAGCAGTCCGGAAAATGGAGCGCAGCTGGAGAAAAACAAAATTAGAGGTATTTCCATTGCTTGGCGGGAAAGTACCCTATCCTACAGAAAAGCATTAAAAACTGCTAGATTTGCTTACTTTACGTCTCTTTTAGAAGAAAACAAACACAACCCCAAGTATTTACTTAATACAGTGGCTAAATTAACAAATAATATCAGCAGATGCAGACATTACCCAGCAGCACAGTAGTAATGACTTTATGAACTACTTTATTTCCAAGATAGAAACTATTAGAGATAAAATTGTAACCATGCAGCTGTCAGCAACAATATCGCATCAGATATAGATCCCATCACACTATATAGATCCCATCACACTATATAGATCGCATCACACTATAGATCCCCTGAGGAACAATTCCACTCATTCTCTTCTATTGGAAATGAAGAATTGTATAAACTTGTTAAATCATCTTAACCAACAACCTGTATTTTAGACCTTGTTCCATCTAAGCTCCTAAAAGAGGTGCTTCCAGAAGTAATAGATCCTCTTCTAAATATTATTAACTCATTGTTGTCATTAGGATATGTCCCAAAAACCTTCAAACTGGCTGTTATTAAGCCTCTCATTAAAAAACACAACTTGACCCCAAATAATTAATTAATTACAGACCGATCTCGAATCTCCCTTTTAATAAGATATTAGAAAAGGTAGTATCATCACAACTATGTTCCTTCTTAGAAAAAAATGATATATGTGAGGATTTCCAGTCAGGTTTTAGACCATATCATAGTACTGAGACTGTTACAAACAACCTGCTTTTATCATCTGATCGTGGTTGTATCTCTCTATTAGTGCTACTGGATCTTAGCACCGCGTTTGACACTATCGACCACAACATTCTTTTAAATAGACTAGAAAATTATGTTGGCATTAGAGGAAGTGCACTGGCATGGTTAAAATCATACTTATCTGACCGCCATCAATTTGTGGCAGTAAATGAAGAGGTATAATACCAATCACAAGTGCAGTATGGAGTACCTCAAGGCTCAGTACTTGGCCCCTTACTTTTCACGCTTTACATGTTACCCTTGGGAGATATCATTAGGAAACATGGTATTAGCTTTCACTGTTATGCTGATGATACCCAGCTCTATATTTCTTCACGACCTGATGAAACTTACCAATTTGCAAAACTAACGGAATGTATAGTTGATATCAAAAACTGGAGGACTAGCAATTTCTTACTGCTAAATTCTGAAAAAACAGAGGTGTTAATTATTGGAACAAAAACATTTGCATGTAATAAGCTAGATCACTGTCTAATACCTGATGGATGCTCTGTAAATTCTTCGTCATCATTTAGGAACCGAGGCATACTTTTTGATAGCAATCTTTCCTTCGAAAAACATGTTTCTAGCATTTGTAAAACTATTTTTCCATCTTAAAAATATATGTCAAATGCAGAAACATTAATTCATGCCTTCATGACCTCGAGGCTAGATTATTGTAATGCTTTATTAGGTGGTTGCTCTGCACGTTTAATAAACAAACTCCAGCTGGTTCAAAATGCAGCAGCTAGAGTTCTTACTAGAACCAGGAAATATGACCACATTAGCCCGGTTCTGTCAACACTGCACTGGCTCCCTATTAAACATAGTATACTAAGATCTTGCTAATTACCTATAAAGCCCTGAATGGTTTGGCACCTCAGTATTTGAGTGAGCTCTTATTGCATTATAGTCCTTCACGTCCGCTGCGATCTCAAAACTCTGGCCATTTGATAATACCTAGAATATCAAAATCAACTGCGGGTGAGAGATCGTTTTCCTATTTATCACCCAAACTCTGGAACAATCTACCTAACACTGTTCGGGAAGCAGACACACTCTGTCAGTTTAAATCTAGATTAAAGACCCATCTCTTTAACCTGGCTTACACATAATACACTATCACATTTCTATAATTCAAATCCGTTAAAGGATTGTTAGGCTGCATTAATTAGGTCAACCGGAACTGGGAACACTTCCCAAAATACCTGATGTACTTGTTACATTGTTAGAAGAATGGCATCTACACTAATATTAGTCTGTTTCTTTCTTATTCCGAGGTCAATGTAGCCACCCAGATCCAGACTGTATCCAGATCAGATGGTGGATCAGCACCTAGAGATGACCTCTACAGGCAGGACACCTACGTATATGAGCCCCAGAGACTGATCCCCAGTGAAGACCCTGTCTCCAAGACGGCCATCGGGACAAGACTACAGGAACCAGATGAGTCCTTTGCACAATCTGATTCTGCTTTAGCCTAGATTTAAACTGCTGATTTTGTCTGGCCAGTGGAAAATGACAAAATTTCAAGAAACTATTTCCCCATCTAAATACTGTAAAGCTGATATAAAGCCATCCAGCTTTATATCAAGCCAATGTAAAGCTGCTTTGACACAATTTGCATTGTTAAAAGCGCTATAAAAATAATATTGACTTGACTTGACTTGAAGCCAGAAGCCTTTATAAAAGGACCTTGTCAGTCGTATTATTGTGGCCATGAAGACTTCATTTATAACATCATCTTGAAGCTTGATGAGAGGATGTTGCCTTTGAATTACACACTTTGGTGGTGATGATTTGAAGAGAAAACTTTATTAACAGTAAATTCAGACATTCAAGAAGCTCTAAGTTCCTACAGGTAATCCCAGTTCTCCTCTGCCTTGCTGGAAATTGTGAGTTTTGACCATTATTTCTACCATTTTATGGCTCTAAAAGACCAGTGAAGTCATTATAGTATACAGTAGATATCGTCTTTCTTTATAATTGTGACTAGCTGACATTGAGATTCATTATTTCAAGAATCACGAAGGAACTGAATCCGAACATGTGGCAACTTGTACACTGATGTTCACTCTGGGTAACGTCATGCTCTAAAAAATACAAGCATGTGCAAGAATAATGCAGTCTAACATTTAGATGTTTTTAATCTTATTTATTTATTTCTGAAAACCACTGTGAATGGAATTGTGTTTGTCATCTGGATGTGGTTGGAACATCAGGGCTTAAAATGCAGTATTGTGGTCAGTGCAGCTCAAATCTGGGTATTTGCATGGTTACTGTGTCAGTTAGATGAAAAATGTAAGCCATTTAGTTAAACGATGTATCAGAACTGGCCAGTTTTTGCGTCTTGGAGATGCAGTGTCTCAGCATGTCTTGTTAAGGCCTGCGCAGACGTCTTGAATCTCTATCTGCCTTGCACAGAAGTAACAATGTGGTGTGAACATATAACTGTGCACTGCAAGCTGGATTCTGTCCTGTTCCAGTAATTAAAACAGGCTCACACAGGCCTCTTGTCATCTGTTTAACTGTGCAACAAGGCCAGTGTCATATCAAGCTGTGAAGCACACTAATGCCTTTAACAGCACTCTGACAGCATAATCACAGAGTCTACATGGAGATGAAACCCAGCATTTATGATGCTTCATTAAAAATATGCACTCAGCTATTATCCCATTCATAAAGAACCATCTGTCTTACCTTAAATGGAAAACATACGTTAAAACTGTGCAAGTTTAAAGTGTAAAAAAAAAAATTTTTTAATTAAATTAATAGATGCAGTAAATTGATCAAGGACACATAAAATTACAAGTGACATCAAAGACTGTCAATTTTAATGACCTGTGCACAAAATTATAGATCATAAAATAAATAATGTTTTTCTACTGTTTGAAATTTAAGGCAACATTTCTCTTCAGTCTTCATTGTTTCGGGGGAAGGAGAGAGTTTGCAAAGGCAGTGTGAAATCATTGACAGCAGCAGAATTTCCTCATGTAGGAGGTGGGATGGGGAACGAGACAGCCAAGAGAACCTGCCAAAACCTTGACACAGATCTCCCTCCTTGAAACGCATATAAAACCGACATCTCAGTTATAGCAAGACCTACATTCATTTGACCACATTCTGTTACAATTTGCTTGTCTTCCACACTGGACATGCCATGCATTCGCATGCGCCACACATTGCTCTGTTTTTCTCCCAGAAGTCAACGCACACACGGCACATACTGTGAGGACCTTGACCCTGCTGTTGGACAGGAAGAACTGTAGTGATTATGATCGCTGACCCTGTCTTTAAGCTTTCTGGCTGAAGATCTGCTGATCCTAAAAGAGGCCCCGGAAATGTACAGCACATCCTCTTTGCACTGAGAGATGGAGAGGAAGAGGGGGAGAGGAACAGCCAACACAAATGAGAGGTGACGGGAATGGTATATTTTGTGTGTATCTCTACAGTTGTCTTTGGAGTGCTGTGCACAATATTATGCTGTACTGAGCTATTTAGTTCCTGTCTATTTTTATGAAAAATTGCAGACAACACAAATGGTTGAACTCATATGGTGAAATTCAAAGGATGAATGTTTAATTTGAGATTTCAGTCAATGCAAACTCTTTGAAAATAAATAAAGTAGAAGGAAGTGGATAAAAGTTATCTTTTCAGATAGCAATCATCTCCAGACAAAATTACTAATTGATTTGTTTTGTACTTGTTTATTTATTTATTTTTTACTTTTTAAAGAAACTGGATTTAAAAAAATTGTTTAACTTTTCAGAGAGAAATCAGATTGTTTTGTTTTTTAAAACTGTTTGTTTATTCCATTATTGGTATTTGACTTTTTAAGTCAAGGAAAATGGATTAATAAAATAATAATTTAATAAAACGTTTGTTTATCTTTTCAGAGGGAAATGATCTCCAAACAAACCTAATTGTTTTGTTTTGTTGTTTTGTTTGTTTTAACACTACTTGTTTATTCCATTATTTCCATATAATGTTTTTAAGTAAAAGAGACTGGATAAAAATTGTTTTGTTTTATTTTTTAATACTACTTTGTTAATATTATTTTTGTTTGTTTTGTTTTGTTTTTTCTATTTGTCAATGAAACTGGGTTAAAAATAATTATTATTTATTTATATATTTACTTTTCAGAGAGAAATGATTTTTGGCAAATAAAAGAGACAAATAGACATCTCTTTTTATGTATTTTAATTAATTAATTAATTATGTTTTTCATAATTTTTTATTTATAAAATAAAAAATTTGTTTTATTTTACTCTGTTATTTTATATGTTTAAACTCTTTTATACCGTCTATTACTATTTTGGCTTTTTGTTTTTGGCAATGCTTTTGCAATCTAAATGTACAGGTTTGGTCATGTAAAGTACATTAAAATTGAGACAGAGGGATAGAAAGAGAGGACATGAAGAGAGGTGGGGCTAGAGGGGGAACGTTTTCTCAGACAATGTGACATGGCACACGTTATTAATTCTGGCTGAGTGGACAGCCTGCCCCGCCATCTGCTTAGGTCACCCCCACTCGCTGGGGTCGGCGTCTCAACCCTCATCTCCCCCCACACACCACAACAGACAACGGAACAGCACTGCGTGCGTCTCTGCACACAATGCGCCCAACCTGTTCGAAGGAAGAAGAGATGGAGGGAGGAGGCTGTCGGGTCGTGGGGAACAATGGCCTGTCAGGTGAACGACCGACACAAGTTAATATACATTACAAAAGGCCATCCAGCCGCCTTTGCATTTGAGCTTGGCGTTGCCAGCCATGCTGTTATATTCTGAAGCATCTCCTCCCTCTCTTTCAATCTTGCACACACACGCACGCTCCTCTTCGCATGGCAAGGCGAGTGTGTGGGCGGGGAGGGATGTCAAGGGGAAGGGTGTGTATATGCATGCGTGTGTGTGTGTGTGTGTGTGTGTGCAAATCCAACTCACCACATTCATGCCATCATCTGTTGTTCTCTCTCTTTCTTAATCACAATGATTTATGATACTGTTTGGGTGTCTATCTCAACCACATTTGAGGTTAATTAGGACTCTACTCTAAATTTTAATGATCCACCCATGTAGGTCAGACTGTCCTTATAAGCTTTTGGCTTGTCACTTTGGGTTGAGAAATTTCAAGGACACACAGGATAAGCTTTATTTATTGAAAACCTGATCCCCGTCTAAGCGCACACATGCATACAGATGCAAATTGACAGAGTTGATGCTGCATTCGCCCTTGAATGCACTATTTTCTATAGAGCAAGTCACTATCCACTGCCGAGGTCTGAAAGGTTTTGGTAAAAGCCTTTGTTGTGGGCTTGTTTACAAACCACTTATTTGCTCATTTGATGGAGCGCACTGATGGGCCAGAAAATAATCTCACTCTAAATCTCTTAATCTTCTCAGCGGCCACGTCTGGGAAGGCAAAACAAACAAAATGGCCAAATCATCCCCAGTCGGGTACTTTCACCAAATTCGGTCTCCATTCAGGCACTGTTATTTTCTCCAAAAACATTGTGAACCCTTTGTCTTGATTCGATGTCTTGATCCATTATTGAGATGAATTGTTCACTGATCAGTGTGATGATAATGAATTCTGGGATTTGTTTTAGATATAAAATATGTGAGGATAATAACTCACTATGACATTAATGAAAAAAATAATCATGTTTGGAATGATTAAAATTATGTTCATTTTCTTGGCAGATGTTTTTGTGCTGAAGTGACTTTTCAGCTGAACTTTCCAAATGTTCTAGGCCAAGATATGGTTCTGAAATATTGAGCTTGAATCATGTGCACTTGTGTTCACGTGCTTACATTGTATTTCACAGAAACGTTTCTCTCCAATTTTAAGGCGTCAGAACTGGTGGTGGAGTGCGTGTGTGTGTGTGTGTGTACGGGATTGTGTAGCCTGTGTTTTCGAGAACAGATAGCAGGTTGAAAGGTCAAAGGGCAAAAGGTCAAAGACAGCTGGTGGCACAAACAACAGCCGGTTAATCAGCTGAGCAACAAAAAAGAGAGGGAGGAAGACAAAGAGAGATAATCTTAATAACCTTGAAATCTTATTTGAACTTTATTGAATTATCAAAGCAATAAAGAGAAAGGTGTGAATACGTAAAACATGACAAAGCTTAGCTGTCTACTGATTGCCAACCAGGGCTATGCATTTAAATTTTGACTAGGTAAATTTAAAAAAAAAAAATAATTAATAGATAACAGAATAGTAACAAAGATTTATTTACAGTTATTAAATAATATATAAATAATCTCATGTTTTTTTTTTCCAGTTAATCTTTAAAGGGGTCACGACGTGAGAAATCAAATTTTCCTTGATCTTTTGGCTTATAAGAGGTCTATGTACCATTAAAACACAGCTTAATACATCATCATTATTAACAAAGCATTTATTTACTCAAGCTCCAAAAATGTCTCGTTCAGATTTGAGAGGGCATGATGACATCACGGGGGAACAAACATTTGCATAAACACCGCCTCCAGAGCAAGACATTGACACATAGTCATCTTTTCATCATAGGCCCCACCCACTGGCATCCAGTTGCTTAATGGCTGACATTTGATTATGCGACACGACACTCACATTTAGCATCGCGTCAAGAACAATTAGAAATTACAATCATTGCCGCTATCTTGTCTACTCTAGATACAGTATACAGATGCTTGTTCGCTTTCTGACACAGTCCAAGTGCTTGAGTTTGTCGTCAATAGGACAAATGGAGTGAAAGAATGTTCTCTTTGATGCCTTTTAACAGCTTGTTCGCGTCTTTGTACAGATATCAGAAGGATCCCAGCGCAAGGACACTAAGTGCAAATAGGCCGCCTTGTTAGCAGAGGCTATTTACACCAACTCCGCCCACCAACGTTTCATTGGGCTAGTCAACATTGCAAAAGATGGTTGATTGCTGTTAGCTCCAGTGGTGCAGATGGTAAAATGTGTGTTGTACTCATTTTGACACGATCAACCCAGTGTCAGTCCTGTGTGGCATGTGTTCCCGCCTCTTGTGTCCTTATTTGGTTTGTTTCCTGTCCTTGTTAAGTGTGATTATTAGTTGATTGTCCAGCTGTGTTTGTCTAATTATCTGTGATTATCCTGTGTATTTATAGTCCTCTCTGTTCAGTTAGATTTCGTCTGGTCTAGTCATTACAACCCCTGTGTTCCTGTCTGTTTCAGCCTTGCCTTTTCTTGCCCTGTTTTGGATTTATTAAAGACTGTTATTTTGAGTTTATCCTCATCTCGTGTTCTTCGTTCCTCCCGTTGTGTGCACCGTGACAGAAGACCAGATCTAAAACAGTAAGCGCCGCCCACTCACCTCATTTTGTTTTGTTCGTTTTTTTGTTTTTCTGTTTGTGTGTCCCGCGGCATGGAAGTCGCCGCTCGTCATCCCGCCTTAGCCCACCGCGAGTCGGCGTGGACGTTCAGCGGGATCGCCGTGAGTGGGAGATCGATGCCGCCATTCACGGGGAGATCGACGTCACTGTCCGCGGCTCTCCCAAGCATGTCGGTGACTCAAGCCCACCGGCCGCCACTGACTCCTGCCCAGAGCACGTCCTGTGGATCCAGTCCACAAAGCACGGCCAGGAGTGCCGTGTCATGTCCCAGGAGACATGTTTTAAATCTTGTGGTGTCCTCAGGAACAGTATTAACATATCATGTCAAGTCGGTCTTGTCCAGGGAGACTCGTTTGGGCTCCTCCAGTTGTACGCCACAGAGGCCATTCCCAGCCACCTGCTTCACTTGTTGCAGATCTGGAAGCGGTTGCTGAGGGACTCTGTGGGGGGCCCTGACTCCTCGTCATGCCCCGTAGAAGCCTCAGCTTCCCAGCCTAGCCCTGTAGGGCTCCCTGTTCCTGAGGACAGCCCCGGAGGGCTCATGCTACCCCATAGTTGCCCCCATGGATTTTTTTTGGGGGGGTAGAAGGGTTCCGGCTGTAGTGGCCGGGCCAAGTGGAATGAGGCCATGGCCACAAGGACCACCCGCCATGGCCTCCTGAGCTCCCTGCACCGCCATGGCCCCCAGAGCTCCCAGTTCCACCATGGCCTCCGATCTGTCTGTTCTGCTCTGGAGGCCCCTGTCCTGTAAGCCTGACCGTGTGTGTCCTGAGAGGCCTACAGAGCTCCCACCCCACCTCCCCGGTGGCGCTGTTACGGCGCGGGACGCGCCTTCCGGGAGGGGGGAGTTATGTCAGTCCTGTGTCGTGTGTGTCATGTGTTCCCGCCTCTTGTGTCCTTTATTTGGTTTGTTTCCTGTCCTTGTTAAGTGTGATTATTATTTGATTCTTGTCCAGCTGTGTTTGTCTAATTATCTATGATTATCCTGTGTATTTATAGTCCTGTCTGTTCAGTTAGTTTTCGTTTCCTGTTTTGGATTTATTAAAGACTGTTATTTTGAGTTTATCCTCATCTCGTGTTCCTCATTCCTCCCCGTTGTGTGCACCATGACACCCAGGTTCGAATCCGCCTTTTGGGAAACTTTTTTTCTCTCTTTTCAAATCACATCAGAAAAGCATTTGTTTTCAATCAAAATTAAGGAAATAATCCAAAAAGCTGAAAAAGTAACGGTTTGGGTAGGTGTAGGGAGGGCTTTATTGTCCCAATAAGGTGGCATCCATTTAATAATTTGAATTAAAATTTACACTCAATAAGTTATTATTGCATACTGTTTTATAATGTACTACAATACTGTGGTGCAGATAATTGCCACTATTTGCAATACGTAGTACAAAATTTCTATCACTATTTACATTTAGTGCAAATAGCCTCTGCCTTTATTTTTAATGGCATCCCAGATCATGTCGGAGGATGGTCTGGAGCATTTTGGTTTGTAAACGAGGCACAGTGTCATGGAGATTTCACAAAGAAACATTTGTTGAAAGATGAAGCAGTACTAGATCTGACTGCAGCTGCATCACAATCTGTAAGTAAATTATTTCATAATGCTTTGTCTGTAAATGGCCATTTTATTTTGATCATACTGTCAAAACACACACAATAGTGAGGGGGCATTGATAGTTTTTCCTATGCAATGACGTTAGCCAATCATAACAGTGGCTGATTACTGACAAGCCTTAAAGGGCTCGCCCCTTAAAACAGGTCGTTTTAGACAGAGGGTCAGAAAGAGTGTTGAAAATAATTTTTCCACATATTAACTTAATAAAATAATTTAATAAAAATCCATGTCATGACCTCTTTAAGAAAACTAAATATTTTGAAATACCTCTCACATGCTCACCATTTATTTGTCCAAAAAATACAGTCAAAACAGTGATTTTGTGAAAGATTGTTATAATTTCAAATAACTATTTTCTCTTTTAGTATATTTTTAAAAGTACAGTAATTTATTCCTGTGATAGCAAAGCTGAATTTTCACTCCAGGCAAGTACACCTCTGTCGTTTACCATTTTCATCTCAAATTATGGATTTCTTCCATTTAAAGCTTCTTTCTCTTTTTCATTATTCTGCTCCGATTCTTGTTTTGTGAGCTCACATGTGAGGTACAGTAGCCCTGTCATGTCCCTGCACTTTCATAATTGTCTTCCTCCCCAAAACAATGATCTCATGAGTCAGTGACCACAGAGCATTGAGAATTTCCAAGCTGCCATATATGCTAACAAAAAAGATTAAAAGAGGACAATGGAAGGAAAAACGTAGCTCTCAACATTTCAGTCTTACCTCCAAAAGTCTGTAAGAGAGGGGGTCTTTGAGCCCATTAACTATAACATGGAAAGACTGAGGTTGACATTTTGGATATAGCCAAATCCTAATACAGTATGTTTGTTTTCCAGTGTTTTGAATCTTTTTTACATTTTCTCGGTCTCCCTGGATCTACTTAATGCAGTTTAGGGCTCAGTTCCTGTATTGGCTTCCATTGAGTCTAGCTGGAGAGCATCTGAAATAGAAGCCTTTAGCCTAATCAGGTTGTGAAATTGAAAACATCCTAGATTGCATCATACGGTGGATGTGATGTGCCAGCTGAAAGCTTGTAACATTCAGTGGACCCACTAATCTACCTCACTCCTCATTTCTTGCTCTTGTCTACATGGACACACACACACATTTACTGGTGAATGAGTGTCAATCTGGTGCCAGTGTTGCAGGAGGAGAACCAGGAGACGTCTGGAAATTGAGCCAACACTCACCTCACACCTAATATGCAAACAGAAGCATACACTGTTAGCCACTCACATAGACACACATGCCTTTGACAGTGCAGAAAAGTAGTTAAGTAGCAAAGTCATTGGTTATGTTTGGACCGGGGTCCTGCATAGTGAGCAAACAATATTTTTCACAAATAGTATGTATTATGCAGCTTTTTTATTACACTGATACACTTATTTTTGAAGTCAAACCAGCATGCATAGAAAGATGAGTTGAACTCATTAAACAAATAACTAAAAAGACTGCTAAAACAAAACAAAGAAAAACTACCTGGGGAATCATTCGTTGTTAATACAAAGAAACCTCGTACAGAATTTAAAAGCAAAAAGAGAAAATTACAGATCCTGTGATCCTAAAGCCTGTAACAACATACAGATTTTAAGTGACATAGGGTTTAAATCCAACCCAGAAATGATCTTTTTCTTGCTTGATGTGTAAGATATGTAGCAATAGTTGCCTAACTTTTGCAATGTTATTTAATTTAAAGCACTTTCACTAAGTCAAAACAACAGTGGAAGACAGATACCCGTTTTAAAAAATATTATTCATGGATACTTCTCACTTTATTTTTTATGTTATGTCCTTCCCTTTAGGAGGGGGTGAGTTTTGACGTCATTTGGTACACCTCAAACCCAGCATATTCATCCTGCTCAACGCAATTACCAAAATGATGTTCCTCTGTGATTAACTTGCAGTGTTATGTCTCAACCATTAGAGGCACTCAAAAAGTTCAAATCTTCCTACAGTTAATAAGTGAAAGTCACACTAGACACTGGTTGTGCTCCACATTGCTTTTAGAAACACACTTGCAAACTTTCACTTTTTAAACACTTTCCTTCTGGGGAATCCCTGCTGCCTTTCTGAATTGCATTCCATTTACTCATATGTACGATTCAGAGAGCTCCATATAGTGCAACATGACTGTGGCATCATAGCAGATAGTGATTCATTTACCCCCACCCCACACAATTTTACTGCATATAATCTCTGAGTTGTTTTGAGATTTACCCTTTTGTTTTGTTAAACAGTCATATTGTATTGCACTGATATTTTATTTGTTTGTGTAATTTTATATATCTTCTCTAATAGCTTAAAGTGCACTATGCAGTATTTTCCTGAAGAATAGACTCATAGTCATTACTTATGATCCACTAGAAGAGTGTGGTAGTGTTTGTTTCTACATAGACATTTTCTCTGCCTGTATTTTCTTATTTTATTCTTTTATTGCTGTGCTCGTGACATTTCTGGGATAATAAATAATAATTATCTCCATAACAGATTCCTAGTAATGAAGAGCTTATAGGCATCTTAATTATTATTTTTTTAAATTATGAAACAAACTTGAACAATTTTAATTCTTTTTAAAATGTATAATAAAGTTGAGTTAAAATATATTTTAATTGTGATCATGCCACATGTATAGTTATTTTATTGAACTTTGGAGCACAAAGAACATCATAGATGAGCTTGCATTTGCACGCATATAGAAGTCAATGGAATAAAAACTGTAGTGTGACCACCTTTTTTAATCTAAATGGGTTGTTGTTATTGTAATAATTAAGTGTATGGATCCAAGTAAAGAAAAAAGCTGTGAAATCTTTTACATTTTTAGGCTTCATAAACATAAAGTAACAAGAGACAAAAGAAATTACTGTCACTAGTGTCATTGAATTGTTTTGGCACTTGTCGCATCTTCCTCTGTTGTTTGGCGAATTGCTCATCTCTCTACCCAGCCAGACTCCATCGCCATTCCTCTTTGAATCATGGCAGTGAATTACAGCAGATAAACAGATTGGAAAAGCGGGCTGTGAACGCCCCCCCCCGTGTTATTCCCCCACCAGAGCTCACGTTACAGTACGTTACAGTACCTCTCAGCCAACCGTCCTCCACAAGTTTACATGGGCAAAGCCCTCTCTCCCCTCAACAACTAAAAAGATTACCCAAGTACACTTATTCTGTGTTATTTTAACTACGTTCTCAATCAGGCCCGATTCATCCAAATATTGCTGAAAGAAAGGATAACAAATAAAGTGGTATTGCTGTGTAAATTCTCTGTGTGCTCACATATTTTAACAATGTCTCATAAAACCCTGCCTGCAAGTGGTTGTAAAAAATGTTGTCTTCACTCAGTTCCTCTAACTACGTTATAGCTTGGCCTATTTGTAGTGTGCATGAAACTGTGCTGCGATCTTTGTTTAACCCATTTGACATGTCTGTTTATTATCTTTGGGAAAAAAATGATACATAAAGACTAAACTAAACCGTTAAGTGTTCTAAGCTTATATTAGAGCTCGGTTATAATATGGCGGCTGCCACTTGTAATGTTTCACACAAACACATATACACTCACAACCACCCTGATAATAAACCCCGTCAATTCCATTTAGATCTATTTAAAGTGCACGCACTCACGCCGTCCTTCTTTTTCTCTCCGTTTCGTTCTCTCTCATCCTCCAGTAAGCCAACACCAGCGCTGTGATCCCAGGCTGTGCGGCTCTAAACCAGAGATGACATCACCCACCCCACCAGACTCCCCCCACTTTCTCAAACAAAGCCGAGTCCAAACCCAGATCTATAATTACAGTCTTAATCTTTACGCTGCCAGAGGCAGTATAGACCTTGGGTTTGGGGCTCGGCCAACCTCACAAACATGCGCTCCCAGTTTGGGCCATAAAGGCTGAGAAGGATGGAGGATGGTCAGTCTCTGAAACCCACAGTGAGGGCCAAGAAAGCGGTTTCATCAGCCTGCAGTGGTGACCTGTTCCGAAAATGTACATCAGTGATTTATTCATCTGCATTTGTTCGGCCAAAAGTTTTGATAATTACAACCGATCTTTGCACTTTCATATCACGCAATCTTATTTGCCATTCAGTGCACATGTAATCACCCTGTATAGACTGACGTTTATAGCTGTATATATTGGGAGAAGGCTGCCTCAAGACAGGAATTAAAGCCTCTACCAAACATGACTGTAATTATACCCTTTCATTTGTGAGCGGCCTTTCAAATGAAAATTCCCTATAACGCGCTGAGGAATTTGCAGCGCTAGTGCTTGTCAATCTTGCAAAATTCCAAGGAAAACACCAACATTGTCAGATAAATATATCACAAAGTTGGTGCAGAGTCTCTCCAGTAAGAATAAAACACCATTCCAGCTACTGATCCGAACTTCCATAGAAACTAAAACAACATCCGCCTATTAACCTGGAAACCAGCTTTTGCTCTCACAAGCTCTACGTGGATAAGCCGTATTGTAATAGTGGTAACACTTTATTTTAGGGTCTCTTAACTAGTTGATTATTATCATGCATATTACTAGAATATTAGCCATTTATTAGTAGTAATTAAGCACATATTAATGCCTTATTCTACATGACCTTATTCTACATCCCTAATCCTACATAATACCTAAACTTAACAGCTACCTTACTAACTATTAATAAGCAGCAAATTAGGAATTTATTGAGGGAAAAGTCGTAGTTAATAGTGAATAAGTGTTCCCTATTCTAAAGTGTTACCGTAATAGTGTATGTTTAATATTATCATCAATTAAAATTCACAGTAACACTTTAGAATAGGGAACACTTATTCACAATTAACTATTAAATATAAAATTCCTAATTTGCTGCTATTTAATAGTTAGTAAGGTAGCTGTTAAGTTTAGATAGGATTAGGGATGTAGAATAAGGCATTAATATTGCTTAATTTGTACTAATAAATAGCTGTTGGCCAAGAATTATGGTGCGTTCAAGTCATGTCGGATACATCGTATTTATGAGTTGAACATGAACGCCACCACAAAGTCGTTATTACGAATGGGAAACTCGACATTTTCTTAAAGCCCCGAGTTTCCGAGTTGGGGGGGCGTGTCAGTGAAAAAACATGTCAGATGCAATGGACGCAGCCAAAGACTAAAGATATGCAGCATTGGTAAAGTTTTTGAAATTAATAAAATGATAATTTTGTAATGTACAATAAAACTATATAAGTTAAACACACACAATATTGTATTATTGTATAATTATAATAGAATATATAATTATTCAGTTTACATCACCTTCATAAATTAAATAAAAACAGAAAAAAGAAAAAACACAATGATGCACATTCTTCATTCATCATTTTATAGATGTAGAGTTAAAAAAAATCATTGAATTTTATGTAGAAAAGTTAAATTGCGATATAACGACTTGTCAACTCGTAAGTATAACGTCCCAGGAGGACTTGAACGCAGCATTAGATATGTTACAGATACATTAGGCATCAAGACTTATACATTTAAAAGCCAATTCACACTGCACAGACAGACACTGACAAACGACAACAGACACGTCTGGTTTTGTAGGATCCGTGTGTTACTCCTGTCACCGTCTGTTGCCATTTATCTGTGCTTATTTTCACCGACTAAACTTGTTGAAGTGGCATTTGTTGGGTTTTGGGGTTTCTGAGAACTGAAGTTTTGTTATCTGGTGACCATCGACGTTGTTCTGCATCTCTCTGTGGGGTGTGAATCGGCCGTGAAGGGGTCAACGGATGCAAAATTCACTTTTCAAGTTGTTTGAACATAAATGTGTGTTGGAAGTGTGTGTGCACATCCATCCTATAATGAGAAAAATCCACCCAGTGTTTTTTTTTTAATCCCTATTTTAAAATCCCCTTTCTAAAATCAGGCTGTTCTGAAAGAGCTGTCAGAATGACGTTCTGTACAGACCGCTCCCACGATAGTTGATTGACAAGGCCATCTTACCTTAGACCCGCCCTGAGTGAGCTGAGAGCTGTCCGCCTCCGGTGCAGGGGAAGACAAGATGTCTCAGATTAAGCGATGGAAGTATTTTGTTGTTGGATATAATCAGGGGCGTCATGCACTCATTATTTTTGAGGGGGCACGAGTGGGGGAGGGGTCGTCATGTGACACACAGCAGCACTTATGTTTTATTTTATGTTTTTCCCTTTTTATTCGAAATATTCCCAAGCGCATTAACTATATCTTGATTCTCGCCTTTATAGATTGTTAGTTGAACTATAGTGGGCGATGGTCAAAGTAACCTAATAATGTAATCTATTAACTATGCATAATTATGCTTAATTAATAGATATGGGCATCATGCCATAACATAGTTTTAATACGACTGATTTTACATTTAATGTGAATTTAACATTGAAAGTTAGGTTAGGCTACTTATCATAACACTTTCATTGTACAGAAGAGCAAAGAACATAGTAACTTAATCATTAGCTAATGATTTGCATGGGTATCATTATGGTGTGACTTTACTTGTTGAGGTACATGACTAACTAACTAATTCAAAATCTATAACCACAATGACATATTACTTAACAATTAGTTAATTCTGTGCCTAAACAAGTAAAGTCATAACATAATGATACCTTAGCAAATCATTAGCTAATGATTAATTAAAGCAGACAACTGGAAGTTTAAAGGCATGGCTTCGACCCAATGTGGTAATTAACATATGAATTTACTTCATTAGATACAAAAGTCATTAGGTAATTAATACATTATAACACATTTAACTGATAACAATTTATTGATTACTTAAACTTTGAATCAAATGTTCATTAGTTGCTGATGAAGTAATCATTAATAAATGGTTTAGTTCTTCATGAGTTATACATTAATTCATGATTACCTGTGCATTACTTAAGCATTATTTAATGCATATTTGTGCACCATCAAGCACTCTCAAAAACTCCCATTAAAATCACTGAAGCTGTTTACACTGTGAAATGAATATCTTACTTACAGATTCATACACACATCTGCACATTATTGTTTCTAATAAAAGAATTCTCCAGTATTCAGTCCGCGAGCGAGTGAAGAAAACAGTAGCATTTCAGCTATAACTCACCTGAACGCCTCTGATTGGCCATTACATTCATAAGCTCAACAGAATGGTGTGTGATTGGTTATAATGTGCAGTGCTGTAAAAACGCGTCTGTCTCTTGTTCAGCGCACAGATTTGAATTTAGCAGCTGACGCACTGAACGATTTAATCACACTGGTGTGATTGTATCAAATATAGAAAATATTATTCGGCTATTTTTTGTCTTTTGGAAGTTGCATTCAAAATCCACTAGGCTCAAAAATCTGAGGGGGCACATGCCCCCTCACTCTCAATGGGCATGACGCCTCTGGATATAATAATGAATATATCAGTCATCATTTATTCCCGACATCTGAGCCACTGAAGACGCAGAGGATTAACGTTACTTTCGCTTTGAAGGGAATGCGCCGATCCCCGATCTGCTTAAATGCGTCTATGTTCGCACAAATCATTCATGATCCAGCTTCATCTACAGAAGACGTGAGTATAAGGGTTTTTATGAATCTTTCCACACCGCCTTTCCTAATAATGTGCTAGTAAGCCAGTTTCGCAGCTGAAGTTTAGTATGCTCCATAGATATTTATACCTAGATGCCTCATTATCGACTGTTTCTATGGGCTGCGATACGTAAGCCATCCGTAATTTTTGGAACGGTCTGCGAATCATTGAGCGCATTCACTGTGTGCGTCTACAACAGCAAGTTATACACTTGTATATCTTTGAATATTCATTGATTATTATGGTGAATGTGAGATGGCTGACGCGTCAACGTATCTGGAGCGGTCGAATAGGGAATCTACACATATCTATGGTCTGCTCATCACTCCAAGGAAGAGAGGGGCGTGGTCAGCAGAGCGCACTAGTCTTTAAAGCAACATGGACTAGAACAGCGTGCTGAAAACACAGCTGATTTTGACAGGGTAAAGAAGGTGTTTTTTACACTACCATTGAAAAATTTACCCAAAGTATGTTATAGACATTTCATTAAGACCCTAAAGAATCATATCAACTTGTGTAAAATGGGAATCCGACGACCCCTTTAAGGAACATGAAATATAGTCAAACATTTTTTTTTTTTTTTTTGTATACGTGCAGAATGATCTAAGAAATTGAGAAATTAAACATTTCTGAACAACCACACATTCTCCAGTTACATGTGACCCTGAGGCAGGCAAAGCTTTGGGTCTAACTGTTCACTAATTTTCATTTTTCATAACTTCCTTATTATTCCAATGGCTATGGTCCTAAAAATTAACCTCCATCATTAATAATAGCTGAAAGGAAAACCCCAGCATACACAATTGGTTTTTTTCTGACCACTACATAGTTTTTGCAGTGCTTGTAAAGGTTAATATCTCCACAGCAAACCTCATGATCGAGCACCATCTGAGGGGTTCTTTCAAGGTCTCACAAGCCAGCAGTGGACAGCACTGTGTTCCGTTGCTTCTTCCAAAGTTCCACGTCTTTTCCCAGAATCCTCAGTCCCTGCCAGGCCATATATTGTGCTGTCATCTGTTGCAAGCTAATGAAAAGTCACGGGAGACAGCGGTTGTGCATGTGTATGTACTTCTACTTTTAAATGCATAATTTATATGCTGTGTGTAGTGGACATTACATGCCACAAATAAAAGTCATATGCAGTCTGCTAATGTGCCTGCATATAGTATGTCTTACTCATATCTCCAGCATTATAATAAAAAATACTGTGGGTTAGATTCCTCAGCTCTTAAACCGACAGGATTGTGTGGTCTGAATATTTACTTTTGACCGTGCATTGTGGGGGGATCGTATATGCGGCAAAAACCAGCTTATCCATGTTTAGTAACTCAAACACAATAAACACACACTGTTGTCCAAATTAGAAATTGTTAAAATCAAAATCTCCTTCCTGTCTAATGTTGGGCATATTTTATAAAGGGTCTCACAATATTTATTTAAATGCACACAATTCATATGGAGGTTGAGCCTTTTTCTTCCATGTCAAACATACAGATTTTCACCTAGATATGTGATATATTGCCTGTTTGTTGTTATTTAGCTTTGGAGGCAAATTCTGTAAAAATCCAAGCCAGGAATTCTGAATTAAGCTCTTTAAGGACAAATCTATTGTGGAATTACTCTTTGATATGGTTTGAAGTGTTTTCAAGGCTAAAACTGTCAGCTATTAATGGAAGTTTGCTTACAAGGAGCACCTTGAGCCAGGATGAAAGGAAATTCATATTGTCCTATTTAACTAACAGCCTGGTTACAGGAGTTGCAGTCATGCCAAACATTTCTTTATAAGACTACTGATCGTTTCAGTATTCAATTTCAGCTTATTAATTAGTGGCCACATTGTACAAATTAGTTTTATTTTTATTTAAACCATGGCCGTGATTGAACTAATACGCAGAAACTAATTAAGTCTAGGAACAAATTCCTAAAGGACATTAATTGATTGATTGGAGTCATGTTGATTGCTTGTGGATTATTGTGATGTTTTTATCAGCTGTTTGAACTCTCATTCTGACCGCACCCATTCACTGCAGAAGATCCACTGGTGAGAAAGACAAGTAACGCTATATTTTAACGCTATTTAAAAAGAAAAAAGAAAAAAAAAGATGCCATATCCTTCCGACTGCAGCTTTGCTTTGTGGTTCAGCACAGGCGGTAAACAGCTCTTAACACACACACACACACACCATTAGCTTTTCATTAAGCAGTCACACTTGTGTTCCTCATGCTGAAGATCCTCCTGTGCCATCCGGGCTATAAAGGCCTCCCAAAGCTAATTTTCCCAGACATTAGCAAATACTTGCGCTGTCTGTTTCCACAAGGCTCCTTCAGCTTGGTAACTCAAGAATGAAACAATCGGTGCAAATATGTTGTTTTGAGAGTCATATCATTGGGGATGAAGAATGTGAGTACATATGGTCTATATATTGTGTGTGTGTGTGTGTGTGTTTATCAAGAGTGCCCTCCACTAATATTGGCACTCTTGATAAATATGAGCAAAGGCAGCTGTGAAAATTCTAACCTATATCATTGAAGTAAAACATGTCAAACAAAAGTGGGGAGAAAATCTCATGATGAAATAAATGTTTTTCTCCAATGAATGTTGGCCACAATTATTGGCACCACTAGAAATTCTTATGAGTAAAATATCTCTGAAGTATATTCCCATTCATATGTAAAAAAGTTTAGCACACCAGGGTGACTAGGAACATGGAATTGTCCAGCCATGACTTCCTGTTCCACAGGATTATAAATATGAGGAACACAAAAGCCAAATTCCCTTAATCATCCATCACAATGAGAAAAACCAAAGAATATATTTCTTATGTGCAGCAAAAGATAATTGAGCTTCACAAATTAGTGAAGTGGCTTTAAGAAAAGAGCTAGAGCAGTGAAAATTCCCATTTCCACCATCAGGGCAATAATTTAGAATTTCCAATCAACAGAAAATGTTACGAAACTGCCTGGAATAGGACGTGTGTCTATATCTTCCTAATGCATGGTGAGAAGGAGAGTTTGAGTGGCTTGAGACTCTCCAAGGACCACAGCTAGAGAATTGCAGAAAATAGTTGAGTCTCGGGGTCAGAAAACCTTTAAAACAAATTGTCAAACCGCACCTACATCACCACATGTTGTTCTGGGGGTTCAAGAAAAATTCTCCTCACTCATCCAAAAACAAAAAACTCCAGCATATTCAGTTATCAGACACGACTGGAACAGAATGGCACTGGCAGAATAATCAGAATGGCACTGGCTTCTATGGTCAGATGAAACTAAAAAATGAGCTTTTTAGCAGCAAACACTCATGATGGGTTTGGTGACCACAGGGATAAAAAAGTACCCCATGTGTACAATGAAATATACTGCTGTATTTTTGATCTTGTAGGCCTATATTGCTGTTGGAGGTCCTGGACATCTTGTTTAGACACATGACATCATGGATTCTATCAAATACCAACAGATAAAAAATAAATATGTGACTGACTCTGTTAGAAATCTTATCATGGGCCATGTTTGGATCTTTCCAACCGTATAATAATCCAAACATATATACATATATATACACTGTATATATATATATATATATATATATATATATATATATATATATATATATATATATATATATATATATATATATACAACTGTATATATATATATATATATATATATATAAAGTAAAATGAAGTATTCTAAGTATACTTGGCTAGATGTTGTGTAGTAAAAAGTGAATTTAGGAGTTTAGCTAGAAAAATAACAGACTTTCCTATAAGTTCACTTGTAGTAAAGTTATATAGCTGCAATAGAAAAGAAAACCTTACAACCCGAATTCCAGAAATGTTGGGACGTTTTTAAAAATTTGAATAAATGAAAACTAAAAGAATTTCAAATCACATGAGCCAATATTTTATTCACAATAGAACATAGATAACATAACAAATGATTATAGAATTTTATAGATTTTACAAAAGATTTTACAATTTTATGCACAAAATGCTGCAAGTCTCAAAATAGTTGGGACAGGGACATGTTTACCATAGTGTAGCATTTCCTCTTCTTTTCAAAACAGTTTGAAGGCCTCTAGGCATCGAGGTAATGAGTTTCTGGAGTTTTGGTGTTGGAATTTGGTCCCATTCTTGTCTGATATAGGTTTCCAGCTGCTGAAGAGTTCGTGGTTGTCTTTGACGTATTTTTTGTTTAATAATGCGCCAAATGTTCTCTATAGGTGACATATCTGGACTGCAGGCAGACCAATTCAGCACCCAGACTCTTCTACTACGAAGCCATGCTGTTGTAATAGCTGCAGTATGTGGTTTTGCATTGTCCTGCTGAAATACACGTCGTCTGGAGGGGAGCATATGTTGCTCTAAAACCTTTATATACTTCTCAGCATTCATAGTGCTTTCCAAAACATGCAAGCTGCCCATAACGTATGCACTTATGCACCCCCACACCATCAGAGATACTGGCTTTTGAACTGAACACTGATGACATGCTGGAAGGTCTCCCCTCCTCTTTAGCCCGGAGGACACAGCGTCTGAGATTTCCAAAAAGAATGTAAAATTTAGACTCGTCTGACATGACGGCACTTCTGGACCATGTTCACATATGGCTTCCTTTTTGCATGATAGAGCTTTAGTTGGCATCTGCAGATGGTATGACGGATTGTGTTTACCGATGGTGGTTTCTGGAAGTATTCCTAGGCCTATTTAGTAATGTTAATGACAGAATCATGCCGATGAGTTATGCAGTGTCATCTGAGGGCGCGAAGACCACGGGCATCAAACAAAGGTCTTCGGCTTGTCCTTTACGCACAGAGATTTTTCCAGTTTCTCTGAATCTTTTGTTGATGTTATGCACTGTAGATGATGAGATTTGCAAAGCCTTTGCAATTTGACGTCGAGGAATGTTGTTTTAAAGTATTCCACATAATTTTTATGCACTCATTCATAGACTGGAGAGCCTCTGCCCATCTTTACTTCTGAGAGACTCTGCCTAAGACATCCCTTTTATAGCTAATCATGTTCCAGACCTGATGTCAATTAACTTAATTAGTTGCTAGATGTTCTCCCAGCTGAATCTTTTCAAAATGTCCTGCTTTTTCAGCCCTTTGTTGCCCCCTTGCCAACTTTTTTGAGACCTGTAGCAGGAATCAACTTTGAAATTAACTCGTTTAGTGGATAAAAGTGTAAAATTTATCCGTTTAAACATTTGTTATGTTCTCTATTTTCTATTGTGAATAAAATATTGGCTCATGTGATTTGAAAGTCTTTTAGTTTTCATTTTGTTCAAATTTAAAAAACGTCCCAACATTTCCAGAATTTGGGTTGTAGAAGTAAACCAGTTGTATACATTTACAAACTAAAAAGTGGGCCATTTCAGTCTTAAAAAGTATTAAATTAAAATGGTATTGTTACAAGTATACTTACTACAAAATATACCGTATATTTGGGAAAATATCCTTGAACTTTTCTTATTAAAATTAACTTGAAGTATACTTCTTTTTCTTAAGGGAATACTTTCAAATACAAACACCAACCCCACAACTACTCTATCCATGTCCGATTTTGGTTTTGTCTGGAGTCTGTGCACTTATTTTTCCCAATGGAAATCATTTCTGCCATTTCCCAGTAGCGTTGGCTACAGCATCGGTTCCCGTCCCATTGCTGTTAAAAAACTCTGACAACTAGAAAAAGTGCAAGAGGCTTCAAGTTCATCTCTTCAGTTCAGATCAGCAGTACAATCTGTGGACAGCTGTACAATAGAGCCTTAACAGAGACAGTGACTTATGAAACAGCCATCTGACTCCCTGCTGTGAGTGTTTAACTCTTTCACAACTAAATCAGATAAAAAGCCAAACTCTTAGATAAAAAGCCAAACTCTTAGGAGGATAAAAGTCCACGAGCGCGCTCAGAAACACACAGACAGCCTGATGTGAAGGATTCCATCGATCTTAATGCTCCGTGTTTAGAGGACTGTCGGGTAAATTTAGGAATGCTGCTCGGGTTGCTCCAGCATGGTTTTTTGACATTTCCCCATTGTGGCGGCCTCCGCTCGCATCCAAGGCCTTGACGTCGTTTCAGGAATCTGGAAAAGACTGTAGGAGGAATGAGAGGAATTTTGGACTTTTCTCAGTCCCTGTTTTCCTCTCTTCACTTCGGGTCGTCCTCGTGGCCGGGGCCCTTAAGTTTTTCTTTTGTTTTTTTTGAATGGTGACCAACAATAACAACATCCCATAAACAATGGAATGGAGTTGGTTGAGTTGACGGGGGGTGAAGTGTTATTGCGTTTGGCAGCTGCTGCGCTGGCAGGCTCTCGGCTGAGGGTTAGCAATGTGCTCTTTGTGGTAGTGAAGAGATATTATGTCAGTTCTTGGATATGCAGCAGGTCTCGCGGGACAGAGGACTCTGCATCCTCTAGTAAACCCCCTCTCTGTTCCTTTCTCGCATGCGTTCATTTTAACAGGCACAATGCCATTGAAAAAGTACCTCAATATCTTGAGTTCACAGTTAGTCTATTCACTCATACATGGTTAATAGAATACCAATAGAAAGCAAAGTTTGTGTACTTAATATTCAATTAGCTTACACAATACATTTCCAAAAAGTGGTTTTGTAGCAAGGCCATAGAAGACCCAGTTTGGGTTCCCCAAACAACCTTCCACTGAACCGTTCTTAAAAGGCTGGGTAACACGTTAGTTCAGGGAACAATTCTCACTATTAACTAGTTGCTTATTAGCATGGCTACTAAAAACATATTGGCTGTTTATTAGTACTTATTCTGCATAACCATAACCCTACCCATTACCTAAACTTAACAACTACTTACTATTAATAAGCAACAAATTAGGAGTTTACTGAGGCAAAAGTCATTGTTAATGGTTTGTTAATACTGAGAATTGGACCTTAAAATAAAGCGTGACCAATTAATCTTTTTTTTATGATATAAAGATGGTTGGTTAGTTGGTTGGTGTTTTAAAGTCACGCCAACTCCCTTGGCTATTTTCATGACGAGTAACAAGTTGAATTACTATAAAAGAGTCATTTAAAGTTTGCTTTAGTTAAAAAATGTTTGTAATGTAATATAATTTCCTAAGAGAACTTGAATCGCGATTTAATAATTAAAAAAACTATTGAATTCTTTTCCACAATAAAGAACCTTTTCTGCAATGGAAAGGTCCCTTGAATGTTAAAAGTTCTTCATGGAACCCTAGATGCTAATAAAATAACCTTTATTTATAGATAGATAGATAGTAAATAACATTGTAAAGCCCAGCATTGTGCCACACTTGATGCGTTAGCATGTGCAACATTGTTCTTTGGACCCTCACACACAAAGCGGTTGAGTAAAAAGGGGCAGGGCCATGGGTCTCTCCGATGCACAGGTGCTAGCCCAGTGTTGTTGCCATGACAACAGGTCTTGGTTGGCACAGGGTCCTGGCCGAGGTGTATGCTCTCAGGTTACAGATTTTGCAACTTTTGAGGGCCAAAGGACTCTTCCAACTCTCAGTGCCAAAATAACACAATAAATCTAATCAGGAACAAGAGCAACAAAACTATTACAAAAGCACAGTTGAGTGGAAGTGATGTTATTATAGAGTGAAAATATATTAACGCAAAGCTCTCCAGTGTGAAAATAACAATTAAACAAAGCTGTAGTGTCAGATTTGATGTTTTCAACATAGCTTTCTCACATATGTTAGCAATTTGATTATAAATATAAAGCATGATGAACTATACAAAGTTAAGATCCTGCTGTTATTCGTGAATGAATAGCCGAAGATCCGACTTCTTACCTGCATTCAGGATCTAGTAATGTACAAAATGAAGTGACCGCCATCTGGTGGTCATATATTTGTAAAACAAACAGTTCAAGATGTTTATATTTATTCAGAATACAAATATCACAATATGTTACTCCATTAATACACCAGCATAAATGAACACAACTATTCAAAGTGATTCATGAACATAATATTTTGAAGAGCTGACTAACAAAGCAACAAAGTTTCCATTTTTTATTTTATTTCAACTATTTTTAGTTATTCATTCTTTCTAGTTTCAATCATATTCCCACACAAAATATACACACGCATAAGATTCATACATCCTAAAAGCCTCATTTGATGCATGGTAACAAAGAGTTCATGTGCTTGCCTCAAATACTCAATCTTCAGTGTGTGACACATCAGTCCTCATGTTTATTCACTCAATTTTCAGCCGCACACCGGAATCATGATTTTGGCTTGAAGGGATCAGACCAGATCTTCACACCTAAATCAAATAAGACACATAAATGACAATTATACATAGAAATTAATGTCTGTTACAAGCATTCACACGGGCCTAATGCAAATAAACCGCAACACAGAATACATAATCCTGCCACTTAATGATCCTATCACATGTGTGATATGAGGTGCCACATGTATGTTTACAGTAATAACAACACACTGGGCAGATGACATAATGACTTACCAACAGGCTGCACATCTGCTTGATTGATTCCGGCTCGATTTATCTTCTGCTTCTGCTCTGCAATTACAATGACACAAATGCAGACGGCATAAAGACAAGTACTGGAGGAAATGCTGACACTTTTTAGGGTAAATCTCACAAAAACAAGCTTCCTCCACTTTATGATTATCATTACTACTTTAATGAGTTAAAACATTTCTACTTAATAATTACAGTGGTGTTCCATGTTATTTTAGTTAGTATCACTGATATATCGTATTTTTTTCATTTAGGTCTAAATTTTATTTAAAGTTTTAGTAATTTTGTTGCCTTGTCTTTATTATTATTGCTACTGTTATCATTGTTAATCTATATTTATATTTTAAACTTTAGTTATTTTAGTACTTAAAATAAACGAACATGAGAAACGTTGCTTTGGCAGCTAGCTGGAATAACATAAATTATATATGTTTTATTTTATTATTAATTTGTATGTTTTTAGTTTTAGTTAACGATAATATTTTCATTGCAGTTTATTTTTTCTATTACTCATTATACAATTATTGGATTACAAAATACAATATAATTATACTTGATGTACGTCATTTTAGATAACAGTGCTTTTTTTCTTCTTTTTGTTGTTGTTGTTATTACATTGCTCAAAAAATGTCTAAAGTCCCTTTTTTAATTAAAGGCAGTATAACACTGGTTATAGTGGTGATGTATAAATTATTTACAATAATGCAATAATAATATGTGTAATAATGCGCATTAACACCGAAATTGATCAACTTATAATAAAATTATTAGGTTAAAAAATACAGTATAATTAAACCTGGAAACGTTTACTAACAACACAAGAGCAGTGTCACAGTGACTAATGTCACCATGTGTTGTAATAAAGACTTACTGTAGTCTTCAGGGTGAGTGAGGGGATGGAAAAATATAGGATAAAAAGCCATTGCAACAGCTGCAATGAAGCCTCCAAATATGAGAGTTATCCTCTTATTAGCAGACATGATTTTAATTAGAGTTACCTCATCCGAGGACAGAAATCAGCTCTTTCATGCTCTTCCGGGGTGAAGGTCATATATAAAAACACGTTTAAAGTCGATTATTATTTAGCATCTGTTCTATGTTGAATATAGTGTATATTTAGAATTATTGTCATTTAAAATGTGATATTATACTGGTAAAAGGTCATAGTGTGAGCAGTACAATATTTGCCGGCGGGGCTTTTATTTTGTCTCGAGGTCTCCCGTCATGCCGTGTTTGTGTGTGTAGTGTTGCTGTGTCAGTGTGTGCAGGGATCGCTGTCTGTCTTCAGTAATAATGTCCGACAGGAGCGCATACAGACTGCGCTGCTCTCTCGCCGCGCACGAGATGGATGTCAGGGGCCTCGCCGCCGCCGCGTTTCCCGACGGAGCCTTTGTGTCCGTGTCCAGAGACCGAACCGCGCGGGTCTGGGTACCAAACCCAAGGTACATCACCAGCTTCCTCCTGCTGTCTCTGAGAACCGGTTTACTTTCCGTTTCGTTGCGTACTAAGCTTGAGTGGTTATAAGTTTTCTGAGTTAGTTAGTTAATGTATTGCGAGGGGATGCCAAATCAAGCGAAATTCGGCAAATCATAAGCATCATAGCTGAAAGGAAACTGACCGGGTTTGGTTTCCTGACGGCGACCGATCTATAAAAAACTATGAAACCTTAAAGGAGTAGTTCCCCCGAAATGAAAATGAAATCTCTTATAATTTTTTTCTGTGGAGCACAGCAGAAGATCAGGCACCCATTGACTTGAATCTTCTCCATACAGTGTGATTAAATCCTCTGCTTTTGTGATCCACAGAAGAAAGAAAGGTGGAATTTGGGGTGAACTGTCTCTTTAAACTTCACTGAGATTCAGTTCATTTCAATTCAACTCAGTTCAGTTTAGTGAAGCCTACCTACCTCAAACTATTGAATGGTATTGTAAACAGGATAAATAATACAAACACATTACTAACATCTGTTAATCTCTTGTTTTATTTCTTCTGCAGTGAAAACCAGGCTTTTACGGAGATGCACTGTATGAATGGCCACTCAAACTTTGTGTCTTGTGTGTGTATCATTGCTCCTAATGAAACATACCCCCGAGGACTCATCGCCACTGGAGGACACGACAACAATATCTGTGTGTTCTCACTAGACCGTCCAGACCCTCTGTTCACCCTCGAGGGTCACAAAAACACAGGTACCGTCCACTGCTAATGATGTATTACTGCGTGCAGGTTGTCTTGAAATGCCACTTGAATGATTTCTTGAGCCATACCTGCTGTTTTTTGTGTGTTTACAGTCTGCACACTCTCAGCTGGCAAGTTTGGCACAATACTAAGTGGCTCATGGGACACTACTGCTAGAGTCTGGCTCGGAGAGAAGTGCTTGATGACCTTACAGGTAAAGTGGGATGGTTCTTGGTTTCACCTTAGTAGTATCGCAATTTGGTTTATTGTGATTTATCACTAATACTGTAAAGCTGCTTTGACACAATTTGCATTGTTAAAAGCGCTATACAAAATAATAGTGACTTGACTTGATTTATCGCAAAAGCTGCCAATTAAAAAGATATATGCGCTGTGTTTCAGAGTGAAGCGTGGTACTGTGTTCTTTTGCAAACAAGCAGCTCATTATTATCATTATAGCTTACTATTATTTTATGATGATTTTGATATTTTTGTTGACACTTTAGTTGAAGCTTTTATGTACAAGGCATTATACAGGTATTCATAATTTATGTTCTAATGCACTGCATCTTTTCATAACTAATTGTAACCTAACATGAAATGTATTATAATATTTGCAGATTCCTAAAACTGTAAAATTGATTGATTGTCTTGTTTCAATGCATTATACATTATAAAGGTGCAACAATGAATAGAAAAGTATTATAATTTAATAAAACCTATTATAACTATAATTATATTTATCCATGAGATCATTTATTGCATTAAGAGGTGCATTACATAAAGGCTTCAAGTAAAGTGTTAATGATTTTTTACACTTTATCTATTGTTTTTCCTGCAAATCATGCAGCCCTACATCACAGATTTTCTTACATAATGTATTTTTTTTATTTTTCTCCCCACACTGTACCTTTAAGAGGGAGATCAGATATACTCACATTGCCTGCAGTCGATTTCAGTAGAGTGTGAGTAGGTGCTGACTGGTTTCTTGTGTACTTGCTGCTCCTCAGGGACACAGTGCCGCTGTATGGGCCGTAGTCATTTTACCAGAGCAGGGATTAATGCTGTCTGGATCAGCTGACAAGACCATCAAGTTATGGAAGGCTGGTCGCTGTGAGAAGACCTACACTGGTACATTGGTGCATTTGATACATCTTATGCTTTCAACAGTGAAGCAATGTTTATGTGATGCTGAATATAGACAGTGTGGCGCTTGTTTAGATTTAACAGATCTCCAGCAGAGGTCAGCAATAGTAAAGCTTGAAATGCAGTTTTTGACTGTGAGATATTTGTAATGTGTCTGTCCTGCAGGTCATGAGGATTGCGTGCGAGGGCTCGCAGTGATAAACGAGTTGGAGTTTTTCTCCTGCAGTAATGACGCCAGCATTAGACGGTGGATGGTGACGGGTGAATGTGTGCAGGTTTACTATGGTCACACTAACTATATCTACAGCCTTGCGGTCTTCCCTAATGGACAAGGTGCTTACTTTCAGTTTTGCAGTAGGTATGGTGCTTACATATTTGTGCATAAAATCTTAATTGTTTCCCATATTGTTCCCTTTTTTCCTGTTATAGACTTCATAAGCACAGGAGAGGACAGGACACTGAGGGTCTGGAGGAAGGGGGAATGTTCCCAGACTATCCGTCTTCCTGCCCAGTCAGTGTGGTGCTGCTGCATTCTGCCTGATGGAGACATTGCTGTGGGAGCCAGGTATTCTTACTGTTTCTGTTTCATATATCTAAACTATTTGCAGTTTATTATACTGCATGACCATGTCACATTTCTGTGAAGTGATGGCGTTATCCGCGTGTTCACCGAGAATGAAGAGCATGTAGCGAGTGCTCAGGACCTGCAGGCCTTTGAGGATGAGCTCTCCAAAGCCATCATCGACCCCAAGACTGGAGACTTGGGTGACATCAAGATAGAGGACTTGCCTGGCAGAGAGCACCTGAATGAACCAGGTGAGTGAATTGAGTTGTCTTGAACACAGGAAGTGTTTTCAAGAATGTGTAGTGTTATTTTTGTATTGTTCATATTTATATATTATTATGGGAACCCATGTCCGCCACTGAATAAAAAAAAAAAAAGGTAATTGCGACTTTTTATCTCAAAATACTCTCTTTTTTTTTTCCTCTCTGAATTGTGATATATAAACTCACAATTGCGAGTTATAAAGTCAGAATTGCAGGATATAAATGTGTAATTCTGCCTTTTTCTTACTCAGAATTGCGTGATATAAATATAACTCACAATTCTGACTTAATAACTCATGATTGCGAGTTTATATATCACAATTCTGAGAAGAAAAATCTGAATTGTTAGTTAGTGCTTTTCTTCAGTGGCGGAAACAGGCTTCCATATATTATAGTATTTATCTTGATTTAGCTTCATTTTTTTTATTTTAATTGTAGTTTTTGCAAATTTGCTGTGCACTTTTGTCATTTCTATTAGTTTTTGATTTTTATTGTCTGTTTAGTTTTCATTTATTTTTAGTTTTAGTAAATTTAGTACTTAAACTTATTTTAGTTAATTTCTAGTTGTCATTTAAGTCTTAAATAACTTTTTAGCTTCTTCAGATAACAGAAATGATTTTGTATAGTTTTAGTTAACTGTAACAACACTGAAAATGCTAAGCAAATATTTTTTGCTTATAATAGATTACTGTTTAGAAGTAAAAATATATATACTTCTAACTCTGCATTAAATATTTTATATACATAAATATGTATTGTATTTAATACATTATAATAAATATATTTTTATATTTTGCATACTATATCTTTGCTGTATATACCTTCTATACATTCTATTTGTGAAATATATTATATTATATTATATTATATAGGATGTAACCATTTTGCTCACTGTATTATTGTGTATGTGTAGGGAATCGGGATGGCCAGACACGGCTCATAAAAGAGGGTTCTAATGTTGAAGCATATCAGTGGAGTGTCAGTGATGGACGCTGGGTGAAGATCGGAGATGTAGTGGGCGGGTCTTCTCAGCAAAATTCAAAGCAAGTGATGTATGAAGGCAAGGTGAGACCCGTGGTATTTATCTTATAATTATCCAGTTGATTTTGTGCACAGTATGCAAGTATGATTTAGTCACTTTGCCGTCAACTGCAGTTTTTGTTCATAAATTGATTGATGTGTAACAATTTAGTATAGGGACCAGTTCTCACTATTAACTAGTTTCTTATTAGCATGCATATTACTATCAAATTGGCTGTTTATTAGTACTTATAAAGCACATATTCTGCATGACCATATTCTACATCCCTAATCCTACCCAATACCTAAACTTAACAACTACCTTACTAACTATTAATAAGCAGCAAATTAGGAGTTTGAGGAAAAAAAATCATTCTTAATGGTTTGTTAATAGCGAGAGATGGACCTTTAAATAAATTGTGACCAATTGATGCAAGTAATGTTTTTATGGTCAACACTTGTGGTAGTCTGTTGTGTGAGAGCTGTTAAATGTACTGTTAAATGCTGTTAAATGTACAGATGTAACTGTGTTAAAGAAGATGTGCTGTTCAGATCTAGAAACGCTCTTCATTAACTGCAAGCCGTTCTATTCGCCACGGGAGTTCTGCTCGTTCATTCTCGTGAGTGTCTACATTCCACCGCAAGCGCACGTGAGCACAGCTTTACAGAAACTCGCTGATCTGATCACAGAGAGTGAGCAACAACACCCGGACTCTGTTTTAATCATTCTCGGGGACTTTAATAAAGTAAATCTCTCCTGTGAACTGCCAAAATATAGACAGCACATCACATGTCCCACCAGAGACCGTAATATATTGGATCACTGTTACACAACAATAAAGGACGCATATCACTCGGTTCCACGAGCAGCTTTAGGACTCTCTGATCACTGTTTGGTTCATCTTATTCCGTCCTACAGGCAGAAACTTAAATCTGCAAAGCCTGTGTTAAGATCTGTTAAAAGATGGACTAATGAAACAGAGCGGGATCTACAAGCCTGTTTCTCTCTCACTGATTGGACTGTTTTTGAAGCCGCTGCCATCGATCTGGACGAGCTCACAGAGACTGTAACATCTTATATCAGTTTCTGTGAGGATATGTGCATTCCTAACAGGACTCATCTATTCTACAACAATGACAAACCATGGTTCACTGCAAAACTCAGACAGCTCCGTCAGGCCAAAGAAGATGCTTACAGAAAGGGGGATAAAGTCTTGTACAAACAGGCCAAATACACACTGGAAAAGGAGATCAGAGCGGCAAAGAGGAATTATTCTGACAAGCTCAGGAAAAAATTATCTTCCAGTGATCCTGCTTCAGTGTGGATGGGAATGAAGGATATCAACAGTTACAAGTCACCATCCCGCAGCACTCTGAGAATCAACACCTGGCAGACGACTTGAACGACTTTTATTGTCGTTTGAAAAGATCATGCCTACAGAGCAAACTGGTCTGTGGATGATGCAGTCAACATGGGACTGCACTTCATCCTGCTGCATCTGGACAGACCAGGGACTTATGTGAGGATCCTGTTTGTCCTGGCTGGTAAAATCACTCTGGACCCCTCACACCCAGCACACTCCCTCTTTGAACTGTTACCGTCTGGTCGATGCTACAGAGCTCTGTGCACCAGAACGACCAGACACAGGAACAGTTTCTTCCCTCAGCCTATCCATCTCATGAACACTCAACAATAAACGAGGAACACACAACTATAATACACTATCCATTCACCACATTCACTAATTTTATCTTTTTTTTTTTCATTTCTAATTTGCACATACTTGACCTGTACATACTGTACATAGTTGTCTATATTATATATTGTGTTTTTGCTGCTTTGTACATTGCCTTTTGGTTAATTGTTGTTATTCTTTTATTATCTGTGTCCTGTCCTGTTGCTGTCTTTCTGTTGCACTGTGGAGCTTCTGTCACTACAACAAATTCCTTGTATGTGTAAACATACTTGGCCAATAAAGCTCATTCTGATTGTCATTCTCATTCTGATTCTGAAATGTGCAATTTTGGTGCTGTCCAGACTCCAGAGGTTAAACTATAGTTGCAATCATGTTATAACCCTTGTGGTTTCCCTGCCTACAGGAGTATGACTTCGTCTTCTCTATCGATGTGAATGAGGGAGGTCCTGCCTTGAAGCTGCCTTACAATGTGGCAGATGACCCCTGGCTGACAGCTCATAACTTCCTGGAGAAGAATGACCTTAGTCCCATGTTCTTGGATCAGGTGGCTAATTTCATCATCGAGAACACTAAAGGCCACACTCTAGGCCCAGCCCCCGCCTCGACCGCAGACCCCTTCACAGGTAACCGGAACGATATACATTCACATATGCACACTTTGTTCAGCTGGAGGTCAATACTGAAGTGTGCTTCATATCCCTCCTGTGTTCTCAGGTGCGGGACGCTACATTCCAGGTTCAGGAGGTGGCGACCAAGGATTTGGCGCTGATCCTTTCACAGGTGGGCCTTTTTGAATATCTTTTGTTATTTGCTAATATGAAATCAAAGGTATGAGAGATGTTTATGTTTGTTTGGGCAGGGGCTGGACGATATATACCCGGGTCAGAATCCACAGGCACAGTGTCTTCAGGCGGAGCTGATCCTTTTACTGGTGAAATACATGCGATACATCCAGAGCACCACATGCATACATAGATCATGTACACTAATCTACCTCTCAATCATCTCTAGGTGGCAGTGCCTATTCCTCTTCTTCTGCTCTGAAAGCTACAACAAACATCTTCTTCCCCAATACGGATGGAGTTATGTTTGAACAGGCGAATACAACTCAGATTCTTGGTAAATTACACTTTTACATCAGAACTTGACTTAATCAAAGTCTTCGTTCTAGATGTAAGGTGGACCCCAGGCCTTTGGGCTCAAAGTTGGAAATAACAAAAAAGTACATAAAAAAAAAAAAAATAGTAATAGACACTATACCATAGTAATGCCATGTTAATAACAATGCACTCTTGGAAGCAGTGTTTTTTTTTATGTACTATTATAGTTTTACTAATATTTTGAATAGGTTTTATTAGTTTAAGTGTTTTTTTTGTTGTGTGCTTTTTCTAAGAAGTTTTTAAGTTTTGGTTTTAATTGATTTATTTTTAGGTGTTATAGCACTTCAATGAAAATTAGAAATGTTGCCTTGACAACTAGATGAAATAAATTAAGTTTATTTATATTATTTATCAATTAGAAAAGTGCCAGGGTATCTGACTTCATCTCTGGTGCCCTGTTGGCCAAGCTTCTGATTGGGTGGTCCAGGCCCCACTGGAGAGCTAGGTTGCGCAATCAGTGAAGACGTACTTGGTGACGATAACCTATCTGTATCCCTACTAGTGTTGGGCGATATGCTCAATTGTCATATCGTTCTATTGTCAGACTGTGAGATCGTGATGTGATGTTGTGCTAATTTTAATTATTTACTTAGTTTAATTGCCGGAAAGTGAATCAACGCCAGCGTAAGGCTAAAAGCAGCCTCATGTTTTTAATATGACTGAATTTGTATTTAACATGATAACAATTTAATAGAAACCATAGTAGGTTACTAATTGTAATGCTAACATTACCTCAGTTATTCAAACTGCAGCTACTAAAGGAACAAAGGACATTTACATTACCAAAGAACATCATCACTGACTTCAATCTAGCACGAGTTTATGCACTTTAAAAAACACTCCTGTTATAATCTGTGAAGCAATTTGCACTGTATGATGCATAAGTCTCTTATACTTGCATCGCATGTACATCTGCGCTTTGTTGTTTATGATAAGAGTAGGGATGCACGAGATCGGAATCAGCCGATAATGGATTTAAATGTAAATATCGGCATCGGCCTGATATGAAAAATTAGATCACGTCAGCAGTGTGGCTCATTCTTGAAGCAAAGTTTTGTCTGAATGATGATTAGATTCACTGTTTTGGATCACTGCATTTAATCTGTGAAAGCACGTACAGAATGATGCGTTCGGTGTGTGATAGGGTAAACAGTAATAGCATGTGCAGCGGCAGCAGTGACGGCCTTCCCCAGTCCAAATGCCTGTTCGGTAAGGAGTTTTAATCTGTATTGGGCACTGTTGGTCTACTTTGAATTAAATTAAAATTAAAATAGCCAACACAAATAACATTTAGACTGTGTTTCTGATTAAATAAAGCAGTAATTCATGTCACAAAATAATGAGTATATTATGATTTAAAGGTAATAAACTATAGTTTACATGAAAAAAAAATCACAAACATGATACTTATAATACATTATTTTATATATACTGATTTATTCGTTAATGTGTAATATGTTTTATTTTTTAAACAAATCATAAGCTCTAAAAGATTTTCAGAATTTCTACAGCTCTTTTGCTTTATACCAGGGGTGCCCAAACTCAGTCCTGGAGGGCCAGTGTCCTGCAGAGTTTAGATCCAACTTGCCTCAACACACCTGCCGCTAAGTTTCTAGTATGCCTAGTAATGCTGCGTCCCAGGCAACCCGTAACCCATGTTTTTCCAACCTTCTACCCGTGAAAGTGCACTGGAACTGCAGTCAAACCCGTGACTTCCCACCTGTGAACTCGTACTAGATCGATGTACTCCCAGTTCCGCGCTCTGACGTCACATACAGTATCTCACAGAAGTGAGTACACCCCTCACATTTTTGTTAGTATTTTATTATATCTTTTCATGCGACAACACTGAAGAAATGACACTTTGCTACAATGTAAAGTAGTGAGTGTACAGCTTGTATAACAGTGTACATTTGCTGTCCCCTCAAAATAACTCAACACACAGCCATTAATGTCTAAACCGCTGGCCACAAAAGTGAGTACACCCCTAAGTGAAAATGACTAAATTGGGCCCAAAGTGTCAATATTTTGTGTGGCCACTATTATTTTCCAGCACTGCCTTAACTCTCTTGGGCATGGAGTTCACCAGAGCTTCACAGTTTGCCACTGGAGTTCTCTTCCACTCCTCCATGATGACATCACAGAGCTGGTGAATGTTAGAGACCTTGCGCTCCTCCACCTTCCGTTTGAGGATGCCCCACAGATGCTCAATAGGGTTTAGGTCTGGAGACATGCTTGGCCAGTCCATCACCTTTACCCTCAGCTTCTTTAGCAAGACAGTGGTCGTCTTGGAGGTGTGTTTGGGGTCGTTATCATGTTGGAATACTGCCCTGCGGCCCAGTCTCTGCTTCAGTATGTCACAGTACATGTTGGCATTCATGGGTCCCTCAATGAACTGTAGCTTCCCAGACCATGACATTCCCACCACCATGCTTGACTGTAGGCAAGACATACTTGTCTTTGTACTCCTCACCTGGTTGCCGCCACACACGTTTGACACATCTGAACCAAATAAGTTTATCTTGGTCTCATCAGACCACAGGACATGGTTCCAGTAATCTTAGCTTGTCTTCAGCAAACTGTTTGCGGGCTTTCTTGTGCATCATCTTTAGAAGAGGCTTCCTTCTGGGACGACGGCCATGCAGACCAATTTGATGCAGTGTGCGGCGTATGGTCTGAGCACTGACAGGCTGACCCCCCACCCCTTCAACCTCTGCAGCAATGCTGGCAGCACTCATACGTCTATTTCCCAAACACAACCTCTGGATATGATATGCTCAGCGCACGTGCACTCAACTTCTTCGGTCGACTATGGCGAGGCCTGTTCTGAGTGGAACCTGTCCTGTTAAACCGCTGTATGGTCTTGGCCACCGTACTGCAGCTCAGTTTCAGGGACTTGGCAATCTTCTTATAGCCTACGCCATCTTTATGTAGAGTAACAATTCTTTTTTTCAGATCCTCAGAGAGTTCCAGTGACCAGTATGAGAGAGTGAGAGCGATAACACCAAATTTAACACACCTGCTCTCCATTCACACTGGAGGAGGGGGGGGGGGTGTGCAGCAATTGAGAATTTATTTATAGTTATTTT
This sequence comes from Barbus barbus, assembly GCF_936440315.1. Classification (NCBI taxonomy): domain Eukaryota; kingdom Metazoa; phylum Chordata; class Actinopteri; order Cypriniformes; family Cyprinidae; genus Barbus; species Barbus barbus. The sequence goes on from NC_136729.1 coordinate 34,333,661, forward strand.
CAAAGCTTCAATGTACTGTCAAAAAACCTTCATTATTGTTTATTTAATTGTAACAAATAAGTTCTTGTTAAAAACTAACCAAAATTAAAAATATTTTGCTTATAATTTCTGCACAGGAGAGACTTGGTGTTGCTTCCAAGCAAAAGGAAATATATTGGTATCGGCCAAAATGAGTTGAAAAATATCGGCATATCGGATATCGGCAAAATCCAATATTGTGCATCCCTATATGAGAGAATTCGCACGAGAGATTAATTCAGTGAACGTGCACAATGAACAACAAAACTCCGCTGTTTCAGTGATGACTCATCTGAACGCCTCTAATTGGCCATTGGATTCATAAATTTAACAGAATCATGTGTGATTGGTTATAATGCGCAACACTGTAAAAATGCAGAAAAAGAAATATGCTGGAACAAATAAGATCTAATATTAAATAGATAGTATTACTAGCCTAATAATAATCTTGCTATAGTCAGTGGTATCAGCCACAGGTGATATCTTGAACTGTTGTTGATACATGATACTATCGTCTATCGGCAAAGCTCTAATGCCTACATAACATTTCCTCAATACCATTTGTAGGTAAGCTTCGGGAGCTCAATAACTCTGCTCCTGCGGACCGTAAACTGAGTGACGCAGCACTGGACTGTCTGGAGAAGTTGTTGCTTCTAGTTGCAGACCAGAAGAGTCATGAACAGCCCACGGCAGAACAGATCGGTGTTCTGTGGAGGACTAGCCACTGGCCTGAAGGTAAGGCATTGAGAATACTTAACCTACTTACATAAATAATTCACTATACTTAGACTTAAACAAAATAAGTCTAAGTATAGTGCTGGCAGGGGTGTTCAATCCTGTTTCTGGAGGGCTGAACAAGCTGAACAAATTCTTGAGTTTCAGAATAAGTTTAGAGTTGACAAAACCAAACAGATCCAACCTGGTTTAGATCAGGTTCAGCGAGCTCACGAAGCTCAATTTAAATGTTCTCTGACAACTTTATCCAGAGTTTGTGATTAACTCTGGAGCGAATGCATCTGAAAGAGTGGTATGTGCAGCAAACAGCGGAACATGGATAGCATCGGTTTGATTCACTTCTCTGCCAAAGATTAAGAGATGTCGTTAATATAATGAATTTTAATGAATAACAACAGACTTCTCTCTGGTGTGGTATATAAATAAAATACCTGTTTTTATAATCTGTTACACTTGGATGTGCTTCACAATACAGTAGAAAAGATCTGTTGCTACTTAGTCAATTAATCAGTCATCATTTCCCTCCTCAGAGATTGTCTTCCCAGTGTTGGATATCCTGCGTTTGGCTGTGCGCCATCCAGAAGTCAACGCCCAGCTTTGTGGTGGAACTGAAGGTGCCAGTCTTTGCAACCTTCTCTTGGGTCTCATGTCTCCTGAAGGCAGGCCCGCAAATCAGATGCTGGCGCTCCGCACTCTCTCCAACTGTTTCTCTGGGTCCCACGGCCGTGCTCTACTCTTGGGTCAGCGTGACGCAGTCCTGTCCCGGGCCGGAGATCTCCGCGTCGTCTCCAACAAGAACATCCACGTGGCGCTGGCTACCCTGGTGCTCAACTACGCTGGAAGGTTGTACGGTCAACCCACCGAGATTGAGGCAAAGGCACAGTGCTTATCAGTGGCCAGCACCGCCTTAGAGGTCGTACAGGACAAAGAGGCCATCTTCAGGCTGCTGGTGGCCCTGGGGACCACAGTGGCCGGGGACGGCACCGCAAAGGACCTTGCACGATCTTTAGGTGTCAACTCTCAGATTTCTAAATATGCCAGGGTCTCTGATCCGGCTAAAGTGGGCGAGTGCTGCCGACTAGTGCTTGATGAACTGCAGTGATGTTATGAAGGTGAACCAACTTCTCCTTCCATTACTACTCCTCCATGAGAAAAGCCCTCTTTCAGATCTCTTAAACCTCAATCTATATATCATTAGTTTGTATTTAAATTTTCACATTTTGATGCTGAATGGATCTAAATGAATGCATGATGTGAATAAACACTGGTGATCTGTTGAAATCTTTCCTAAAGCAAGGCTCATGTTATTGATGTAGATCAGTGGTCCTCAAACTTTTTGACTCGAATGCTCCATTACTCATTTAGGTTGCCCACAAGATATTCCCAGTGTTTGTGCTGTAATTATGACCAACCTGCTTGTTTTGGAGGGATGATTTCAGTTTCTGTCTTGATCTTGTGTTTTTAGCATTTTAAAGGGGTCATGTGATGCGATTCCAAGTTTTCCTTGCTTGGAGTGTTTTCCAAGTCTTTGGAGTGTTACAAGCTGTCCGTGCATAGATGAGATCCGTAAAGCTGCAAAGATTAAAGTCTCAAACCCAAAGAGATATCACTGTTTTGGGAGATTTGCATAACACCGCCCAAATGTTTACGCAAATAAAGAAAGCGTAACTTTTATTCTCGCTGTAGTATTGTTGCCGCCACCGCCATGTTGTGGAGACGCTGCGTGTTTCCAAATATGGTTAGAGGTATGTATTTTATTGCTTTGACTGCATCCCTTGTGAATGTTATATCTTTAATTTAAAAAATAAAAATAAAGTAAAAAATAAATTAAATATATGGTAAGAGGCGTAACATTTCCATCATGCGCTTGAGTTATTCGGCCAATCACAATGCTCTGGATAGCTGGCCAATCAGAGCACATCACGCTTCTCAGAACAATGAGCTTTGTAAAATCAATGCGTTTCAGAAAGACAGGGCAGAGAGAAGCAGCAATGTACGGTATGTGGAAAATAATGTTATTTTTTTATTAATCTTAAACCATGTAAACACATTGCATTACACCAAATACACAAAATAATATTATTTTTAGCATTGTCATATGACCCCTTTAATTTAATAATAATAATGTATTAAGCCATTCTTTGGCCCCATTGTTGGCTCCAGCCCCCAGATTAAAAAAACACTGATATAGAGATCATGTTAAAGTCAAAATGAAACCGCATTCATATCTCATTTTATTTTTACACTTCTGAGTGAAACCAGATATTCCATTCTATATTTGATTGGATTGAAAACCTCATTCTTTTTACAGGAGGTCAAAATGGAAGATCTGAAAAAAAAAAACGTGTGACGAGCTGAAAGAACAATCTATTTAATTTTGATTGCAAAGACTATTTTTTTTTATTCACATAACCAGAGAGGTAATAAAGAAAACTGCTTCAATTGTGATTCCAAGTTGACATTTAAGGTAAAGGAAATATATTAAGTTTAAGTCTACTACCAGTGATTGTTCCACATTTATTTTTTAAAATATTAAGCATCTGTAGTTAAAACACAGGTGAAATCCTACATGCCAAAAGTGGTTTAGCTTTCAAGTCTGTCATATTCAGGTAATAAAACTAATTTACTATGCCACTTCTATTAAAATTGCATTGAATAGTCACAACCCCAAACATTTCATGCCTCCACTATATTATTAGCAAGACACAAAGAAAATAAAACTAAATAAATAATGCTAAAACCAGAGCTCAAATACGTCTAAAGCAAGGTAGGCTTTTGCCGCTCCTCTTGCCTTTTAGACTATTTTAGACTCCAAAAATCTTCTCCATATAAACAATTTTGAAATAACACACTATCAGCTTTGTGCAAGTTTGAGCACTGTGCGTTGTTAGTCTCTTTTGGACCATATCCAGTAGCAAACTGGCAGCTTTGTAACATCCTATACTTGAAGCATGAAGCAAGCCACCACAAAGCACATCATCTGGACAATCAAACTTATATAATGTATTCAGACAGTTTTCAGATACATTATGATATACAGTGCCTTGTGAAAGTATTCATACCCCCTTAATTTTTTTCCACGTTTTATGTTGCTGCCTTATGTTAAACTGCTTTAAATTACTTTTTTTCCACATCAATCTACACGCCACACACCATAATGGTAAAGCAAAAAACAGGTTTTTAATGTGTTTGCAAATTTATTAAAAATAAAAAAAAACTTAAATGATATCATTGCATAAGTATTCATACCCTTTTCTGGGACAGTTGGAATTTAGCTCAGGAGCATTCATATTGCTTGTAGATGTTACTACACTTCGAGTGAAGTTAACCTGTGGCAAATTCAATTGAATGGGTGTGATTTGGAAAGGCACACACATCTTAATAAAAGGTCTAACAGCTGATAATGCATATCAGAGCAAAAACCAAAAAGACCTGGGGTCAAAACAACAGTCTGTAGAGCTCAGAAACAGGTTTGCGTCAAGCCACACATCGGGGGAAGTGTTCAGAAAAAAAACTCTGCTTCAAGGGTCACAGAAGCATGTAGTCTCCTGTTACCCTTAATGGAAGAAGTTTGGAAAAAACAGGACTCTTCCTAGAGCTGGCCTCCTGTCCAAACTGAGCAACTGATGGAGAAGGGCTTTGGTTAGTGTGGTGACCAAGAACCTGATGGTCACTCTAGTTGAGCTCCATGATCATATGTGGAGATAGGAGAAATCTACAGAAGGACAAACATCACTGCAACACTCCTCCAATCTGGGCTTTATGGCAGTGTGGCAAGACTCAATCCTCTCTTCAGTTAAGACACATGAAAACACACTTGAAATTTGCAAACAAATAAGGACCTAAAGGACCCTTAGACTCTGAGAAACAAGATTATCTGATCATGAACCTCATTTCTAAGCATCATATTTGAAGGGAACTAGCTCTGCTAATCACCTGCAGAGTACCATCCTAAAAGTAAAGTGTGCTGGTAGCAGCCTCATGCTGTGGGACTGTTTTTCAATGGCAGGGACTGAGGGACTCATCAGAATAGAAGAAAAGCTCAATGCACCAAAATATACAGATTAATGAAAACCTAATCCAGAGCATTCAGAACCTCAGACTGGGCAGAAGGTTCACCTTCCAACAGGACAATGCACACCGCAAGAGCGGCTTGTAGACAACTCTGAGAATGTCCTTGAGTGGCCCAGCCACAGCCTGGGCTTGAACCCAATCAAATATTTCTGGACAAACCTGAAAATGTGCATCTGCCCCCATCCAACCTGACAGTGCTTGAGAGGTGAAGAGGCGAGGAGAAGAATGGCAGATGATTGCCAAATGCTGATGAGCAATGCTTGTCGCATCAAACAAAAACAAAAAAATTACTTGAGACTGTAAAGGCACCTCAGCTAAATATTTAGTTAAGGGTATGAATACTTATGCAATGTACATATTTTATTTTAAGTTGTGACAACTTTTTGCTTCGTCAGTATGGTGTATGCAGTGTAGATTGATGTGGAAAAAAACTAATTTAAAGCAGTTTAACATAAGGCAGCAACATAAAACGTGAAAAAAAATGAAGGGGTATGAATACTTTCGCAAGGCACTGTATGATTGACAGCATCAGGGTTTGGTACAGCTTTAGTGATCATGATTAACTTTAGGTCCCACAGAAGATGATTTCACTGATGATGGATCTTCACAGCTATTTTGTGTTAAAGCAAAGGCAATAGTCTACAGAAAACATTAATCACTTTCTCACCAAGCATAGACATCAAACCCTTGAAAAGGTGTTGTTAGCCTGTTTGTTTAACATATAAGTTGCTAGAAATTGCAATACTTCTGTCTAAAAGTTTAACCTTTAAACTCACATTTGCTAACGCAGATCTGCGTCCAAGTCACATTTGGAAAAATAAACCTTTAATCTATAGCATACTAATGAACAATCTTATGAGAACCTTTCAAAAATGTCTACGCTGCGTTGGACATCTCATCAGTGAATTCAGCCATAATGTCATGAAGCCAAATGTCCCGTTCCTCTTGTGAAGTGTCCACCAAGAAGATAACCACCTTACGGTCCCAGGGCTGTGACGCCTCCTGCACGGATTCCAGCTGGGCTACCAGGGGCTTCTTCTCGACGTGGTTCCTGAACACAATGGAGGCCTCCTCAGACCACTGCCTGGGTTTCACGCCTGGAAAGATCAGAAACACCTTAAGATCTACAATAAAATCATACCTGAACTTCTCAAAGTAGCAAAATGAAAAGGAGCAGCTGTTTGAGATCAGTTCTTTCTTAGCTACAGCTTATACCATGTGACCCATAAGAGTCAGGGACTTTGACCAGGAGTGATAGTCAAAACAGCACACAGTCTGTAAAGTACTTTGGTAAGTGATCTGAATGTGGAAGAGTTATATTCAGTCAGATCTCTCCAAAAGCAACTTCCTTTCAGAAGCTGTTCTCCTTTAGCTGAATATTATCCAAACATGTATTATTTATTTCACTCGTTCAGATCAAAAATAACTTAATTATACTTTTTAAACTTCTTCATTTATATACACCAATAACATGATTTTTTTTTTCAATTTTGTATTTTACTGTATTCTGTTTTTTTATGGTACAGCACTTTGCTAAACTGTGTTTTGTGTTTGTGTGTGTTTTTAAATACTGTTTAAAAGTTTGGGGTCAGCGAGATCTTTTCATGTTTTTGAAAGAAGTCTCTCCGAGGCTGCATTTTTTTAATCAAATCAGAAATATTTTCAAATCAACAGTAATATTTTGAAATGTTTAAAATTATTTCAGTTACATATAAAATAACTTTCGCATTTTAATGTATTTTCAAATATAATTTACTGCTATGATGGCAAAGCTAATCTTTCAGAAATAATTGTAATATTCTGATTTGATGTTAAAGAAATTTGGTTTTAAAATTAATATCAATGTTGAAAACAGTTGTTCTTAATATTTTCTTAAATAAAAGGATAGCATGTGAAATAGAATAAAGGTTAATTTTCTATCAATTAAAATAAAAAATAAATGTTAAATAAGAGTCTTTCAAATGGAGCTTATTGGATATTGTTGAAGAAACATTCACAAGAACTGGATCAAGGACAAATTCTCTTCTGAAAGGACAGTGCATGTGTTTTAAGAGCTGATGAAGTAGCTATCTAAAACAGCCTTTTCAATAAATGAAAGAGCCTTTCTAACAGGAAATGAAGCGTACCAGCCAGCTGAGCAGTGATGGCCTGGAAGGGGAGCTGGCAGAACTCTTGGATGAGGGGCCGGAGCTGGGTGCAGCTCACCAGCTCATGTTTGCCATAGTCCAGCTGAAACACTGACACCAGACCATTGGTCAGAACTCCTTTCACCAGTACACGGTACCAGCTGTAAAATCACACAGATGATAAGTGGTCACATGGCTTCATAAAACACATCGAATGGCCCAAGCCTCTCAGTTCCAGCACAGTTTAGCTCAAGCCCCAATTCTAAACATTTGAACCAGCTAATAAGTTCTTCAGGATCATTAGAAACTTCCAGGCAGTTATTTTGGAGCTAAACTCTACAGGAACTCTGGCCCTTTATGAGCAGAATTGAACCCCCCTGACCTATACACATATACAAAAGCACGCTTACTTGTTTTCCACCTTGGCAGCACAGACTTGGTTCTTCTCCACTTTTAGTGGTTTCTCCTCCATCTTATTATAATGCAGAATCATCTCCCCCATCAAATCCACTAGTTTGTACATATCATGCCATGGCTGTAGTACAAAGTGCCCAGGATGGCATGCCACTGAAACAAACACGTCCAAATTCTGCCCAATCTCGGGCAGCTCCAGCAGTGGCGGAAGAGCTAGCTGTTCAGGCGGAGAGTCGGGAGGTGCACTCTGGCTCCCCAGCGGAGATGACATTCTCTTGGGTGTGTGTGGGGCTTTATCCTGTCCATCAGTGCTGAGGCTGGAGGTCTGGGTGGTGGCAGGGTTTGTCGGGGCGTTGAGGGATTTTGAGGGCCCCCGGCTGCTTAAGAAAACATCCTTCTGGTGGTTCCACAGATTAGAGTCGGCCAGCTGTTGATTTAAACTACAGCTTGTGTCGTGGAAGTTCTTGCTGGTGAAGAGATAAACATGAGCGAGGCGTTTGTGCTCATCCACTTTAGCTATCTAGAAAAACAAATGCAACTGTTTTTAGTGCTTCTTTTCGGCCGTTGTTAAAGGGATAGTTCGCCCAAAAATGAAAATGATGTCATTAATTACTCACCCTCATGTTGCTCCAAACGTGATGTTTTATTAACAAATTTCGGGAGGAGCACGCGCAGATAATTAACACGGCCAATTCATCATCAGCAATCACACCACTTATCCAATCAGCACGAGAGAGAATCCCTATAAATAACCAAGCAGTCTTACCGTCATTATCTCTCGTCTTCCGACATCCCTCCACCACCCCGACTCCTCACCACAGCCGGTCCTACCCCAGCACTCGGGGGAGCACTCGGGGGGGGGGAGCACTTTGGGTCCGGGCTAAATGCCGAGCTCGTACCCTCTCCCCGGTCGAGGGGAGTACCCCGGGCTCGGGAATGATTACCGAGCTCGGAGCCCTCCCCCTGGACAGCACGCCAAATACGCATAAACTTGCTCCGTTATTATTATATGTAAGTGTGAACTCGTGAACTGTAAGACCTCCGTTCATCTTCGGAACACAAATTAGGTTATTTTTGATGAATTCTGAGAGCTCTCTGACCCTCCCATAGACAACAAGGATAGTACTACAGTCAAGGTCCAGAAAAGTAGCAAGGACATCGGTAAAATAATCCATGTGACATCACCGGTTCAAGTGTAATTTTACGATGCTACGAGAATACTTTGTGTGCAAAGTAAAGAAAAATAATGATTTTTTCAACAATTCGTCTCCTCGTAACCCTGGCGCCATTTTGGAGAGTATCCACTGAATGTAAATGCATGCTGTTCTGTGTCAGTCGCACCACGCGGATACGCTGTTTTCGTTCATATCAAAGCGTAAACAACGTAGACAACGTATCTGCACGGCGCAGCTGAAACAGAAGAGCATATGTTGTTTACGTATGTGATACTCTCCAAAATGGCGCCAGGGTGACGCAGAGGAGATGAGTTGAATAAAGTTGTTATTTTTGTTTTCTTTGCACACAAAAATGTCACATGGATTATTTTAATGATGACCTTGCTATGTTTCCGGACCTTGACCGTATTAGTATCCTTGTTGTCTATGGGAGGGTCAGAGAGCTCTCGGAATTCATCAAAAATATCTTAATTTGTGTTCCGAAGATGAACAAAGGTCTCACGAGTTTGGAACGACATGAGGGTGAGTATTCATTTTTGGATGAACTATCCCTTTAAGTACTTTCTACAAGCATCTTTGTGCCTTTTCTCATTTTTTTTTTCTTTCTGAAATTGCTCATGTGCAAATAAAATAAAATGAAATGCAAATGTGAAGAGAGGAGCATTAGTATTGAACTGGCCTTCAAGCTGCAGTCACTGCGGTGGAGAGCCATGTCTCTCAGCCACTGGACAGCATCTGGAGTCCATGAGCCTACGCTCACAGGCAGATCTACCAGACAACACTTCAGCGCCTGCAGAGTGGCAAATATAGGCAGACAGACAAGCTTACATATTATTGATCTAACAATTAAATCAGCTCACTCAAAAATTACTTCTGTCATCACTGAGTCACCCTCATATTATTTCAAGTTTTTGTATTTGTAACGAAATGTCTTAAGCTGCTATCTTCATACAATGCAATGCCTTGGATAATATGGAAAAAAGCAGCCTGGACATTTTGGACAGCCTAACATAAAGTCATTACTGTTTGCAAACAAAAGTAAGTATTACAGGTTTTTTTATGCCTTTCATTCAAAAAATAATAATGATCACAAAATGCTCTGATGTTACAAACCACTACACTCATTAACCTCTTTGTGCCATCGTTATCTGTTGTCTGACCTGGGCCGGGGTGGATATGAGGTCACGCAGTGTAGGAGGTGGGATCTCTCTCAACTCAGTGACCTCGATTGACGCCTGAACACCTACATCCACAAACAAGATGTCCACCACCCGGCTGCCATGCAGGTTTGTTATCTATGGCGAAACCACAGTGGACACAGTTTTAGACCTGAATCTCCAGGAATGATACATATGTTGAACTCATAATTACTGTTCAAGTAGGAAACTCATAATTTTATGAACCTCTCCCACTTGACCACTGCATTACATTGGTCATAATGAACAAAATAATAGTGGCTTCAACAGTTCAAAAGTTAGTAGTTTTGTAGCAACTTCTATATTTTTGTTTGACATCATATTTTACACTATATTTTGTCATGTTTTATACTATATAGTACACTACTGTTCAAAAGCTTGGGGTAGGTAAGACTTTTTAATGTTTTTGAAAGAAGTTTCTTATGATCACCAAGGCTGCATTTATTTGTTAAAAAGATACAGTAAAAACTGTAATATGGTGAAATATTATTACAGTTTAAAATAACTTTTTTAAATGTTAATATTTTTCAAAATGAAATTTATTCCTGTGGTATCAAAACTGAACTCCAGCTTTGAGTGTCACATGATCCTTTTAGAAACCATTCTAATATGCTGATTTGGTGTGGTTTTGTGGAAATTAGAATTAGAATTCTATGATGAAAAAGAACATCCATGCTAAATAAAAGAATATATATATATATATATATATATATATATATTTTTTTTTTTTAATTACTGACCCCAAAATTTTGAATGGTATAATGTATAAGACGAATGTCTGCAGTAATGAATAATGTTGATGTCATTATCATCAAAGCCACACACAGAAGAACCATTTTAGCATTATGAGAGATACCATAAAAATTAAAAATGTCCGAGTCTGAAGGACATGAACAGCTCAGAGTCAACATGAATTTGGTTCCTGGTGCATGAGGAAGCAACTCCATAAAATACATTTAAAGAAACAAATCAAGATGAAATGCTCATTTGAGGCCTTAGGATTTAGGACTAACAACTCTTTTCTTTTCTTAAAGGGATAGTTCATCCAAAAATGAAAATTCTGTCATTAATTACTCACCTTTATGTTGTTCCAAACCCGTAAGACCTTTGTTCATCTGTGAAACACAAATTAAGATATTTCTGATGAAATCCGAGAGCTTTCTGACCCTCCATAGACAGCAAGGGTACTACCACGATCAAGGCCCAGAAAGGTAGTAAAGACATCGTTAAAATAGTCCATGTGACATCAATGGTTCAACCGTAATTTTATGAAGCTACGAGAATACTTTTTGTGTGAAAAGAAAACAAAAATAATGGCTTCAACGATTTCTTCTCTGCAGTTTCAGTCTTTGACGCGTGTTCTTGAGAGTACCATAAGTTTGTTTGTTTTTTTGCTTTGTGCACAAAAAGTATTCTTGTAGCTTCACAAAATGAAGGTTGAACCACTGATGTCACATGGACTATTTTAACAAAGTCCTTACTTGCGTTGCTTTCTATGCAGGGTCAGAAAGCTTTCGTATTTCTTCAAAAGTATCTTAATTCTGTTCTTGTGGGTTTGGAACGACATGAGGGTGAGTAATTAATGACAAAAATTTAATTTCGGGTGAACTATGCCTTAAATGCTTCTGCTGACAGAGCAGACTCACCTCCACCCGGGACCATTTGCCTTTATATCGAGCCAAACAGATTTTGCCACAGAAAGGCCGTGAAACCAGCAACTCTGATGTGACCTTTTATAAAGGAAAGACATGTGAGCATATCCTATCTGCCAGACAACGGGAGGAAACATATCATGAAATGGACATCAAGCTTCTCTACAGGGTGCTGATATGCACTACAGTAAACAATAACTATTTAAAACACTTTGATGTATACACTGATGTCTATGTTAGACACTCTAGCACACAATCTGTGCCAGCAGGTAACAATTTATTTGGGATTATGTACTTGACGCCTACCAATCCTATTAAACCCATAATCCCAATCTGTCTATTTTGGCCTCTTCACCTCCTCTAAAGAAGTCTCTAGCAACATATTTGAAGCAGCACATACAGAGATTATGCCTGTTGCTAGTGCGGCACCTGGGAATGTAAATAGTTTTCAGTTTTCTCCAGAAATTCGTTGAGTTTAGTCAAGCCTCTGGATGGCACCTGACAGTAGATCGTCCCATCTGAGCAAACGCTGGTCACATTCACATTCATGTAGGCACTGTTCACCTATGACAGAATACAAATATATATGTCATTCACTTAATCACTGATTGAAACACATCACATTAATAAATTACATTTTAAACTTTTGAGTATTGTTTATGCAACAGTTCAAGTCCACAAATTTTATTGGCTAAGCAGATTTCCAAAAGCACTGATATAATTGGTGCAAGTACTGTGGTAGTATGATAGTATTGCCATGCTTTTTGGACATGCTACCTTGTCAGTAACATGGTATTCTTGAGGGACATTGGCATCTGTCCAAAGTTACCATCACAGTATTTTTTGGATAGGAGGGTTTCATTGTTATAGCAAACACTTTTTGGTTACCTTTAAGGGACTCTCTAAGGATTTGTCTTGTAGAGCTTTCATACAGGCAGCATTGATGTTGATATCATCATCTTGTGATGTGTCATACAGGACCACCAGAGGCACTTCCTGACGCCCTAAGATCTCAGCCAATAGGATCTTGCCAGTGGCCATGGACTCAAACCTCTTCAGTACTGCCTGCTCCTGACTGAATGACTCCAGGCCTGAAAAAAATTGATATAAAGACAATATTTGACATTAAATATGAAAATATTTTGTCTGTGAATTCATAACTGAATGCAAATCTCACCTGCTAGTTTACATTTGGTGGCTTGGAAAGGCAATCTATAAAACTTCTCACGTAACTCAAATAGTTTGCTCTTGCTGATGACTTCAGAAAAGCCATGATCCACGTAGTACACCTGTTTAAACATTAACATACAAGTGAAGTAATAATTATTACAAAAACAACATTATCTTATGGTTTATGAATGAAGATATTGCACAAATGTATCACAGATCTAAACAGCATCAGTTCTACAAGAGAAAACTACAATGATCCACTGTGAACTGCACTAGAGGTTCTCTACCAGGGGGCCTGAAATTATTTAAAGGGATAGTTCACCCAAAAATGGAAATTCTGTCATTGATTAATCACCCTCATGTCGTTCCAAACCCATAAGACCTTTGTTCATCTTCGGAACACAAAGTAAGATATTTTTAATTAAATCAGAGAAATCCATCAGCAATAAGTCTTAATTTGTGTTCCGAAGATAAACAAAGGTTTTATGGGTTTGGAAAGACATGAGGGTCAGTAATTAATGACAGCTTTTTTATTTTTGGGTAAACTATCCATTTAAAACATCACAAAAACAAGCTTTTAAATAAGCTAACATCTAACAATCAAGATGAAATTTCATATTTATTATTTTATTTTGTTTCCTCAACAACTGTGTCGCGATCTTGGATACCTGAATACATGAGGGGATTCTAGATTTCTAAACCTGGAGAAGTCATGGAAATTAAATAAAAACATTTTTTTTAAAAGTCATGGAAATTTCTGTTATGAATATAAATTTGGTCTTTTTATCGTCAAGATCTAAAGCATTTTACTGAGTAGAAATTGCTGATAAATTTGTGATTTGTGTGATTTCTGGAAGTCATATAAATTCATTACTGAAAATTAAAGCACGTTCAAATTACAGAAATTTTAATTTGAATATAATGTAATAGAATTATTTTAGTTAATTATTTTAATATATTGCTCCTAGCTTCTGAAAAAAGAAAACAGACAGCTTTGTCATTACAGCAGAAACACCAGCAATTTCTTACTCTACATCTTGGATAATGTGGGGCCTTAAAGTCAAAAAGGTTGAGAACCACTACACTACTTTATTATGTTCAGTTGGGTTCTTCAATGACCCCATAACGCACCTTGACCTTGTCGGCCATGACCTCACAGACTTGTGCTCGGAGGATCTCCTCCTCTTCCTCAGCACATACAGCAGTCAGCTGACCTGTTAATGGTGAAGTCAGAGCCACCTTGTTGCTGTCTTGCCCATAGAACTCTCTCATTTCATCTTCTAATTTCTCCTGCGCCTTGGAGTAACCTTCACCTATGTACCTGCATATAAACAGACACACACACTTCATCAAGAGTACAACAGTGACCTGACAGATTTTCCCTCCGCAGGCATTTCCAAAAATTCTTCAAAGAAAGAATTATATTCTCTGATCCAATCCAACCTGCTCTGAGATGAATCTAAGCAAAGGCATGATAAGGGTCAAACCCCTCATGATCTACAGGATATTGATTATAAATCGCACCTCAGAATGACGCTGTTTGTGTCACCTGCTTCCACCACCAGGACAGAAGGGTATTCCTCTCTAGGGATGACAAGAGGAGGAATAGTCTGGCTGCTCAAACTGCGCTCTTCTGCTTCTTTCGTCTGTGAGCCAGCCAATCCCGACTGGTTTCGGTTCTCGTCTTCTACTTTTGCATACAGAATTGCTCTTTTGGGGTTGTCCGGCATGGGGTAGTCAATCGTGCATATATCTGAAAGCAGGGTGAGGTGGTCCAGCACAAACTCCGGTAGTTTACATTTATATGTGTCCTGATACAGTTTGGGCAGAGCATGGGCCCACAGGCCACTGCTGTATTTCGAGAGCAGCTCTCCAAGCTTCTGCTTGACGTCGGGTGGTAGATCCCTAGGGGATGCCGGAGTGCTTGATTTGGAAGTGGCAGATGATCTTTGAGTCTGAGGTTTTTTATGATGAAATGGGGATTTGTCATGGGTGGGGGGTGTCGCAGCACTATGTGGGGTAATCTGGCTAGTTTCTTTAGCAGGGTACAGCAGCAACTCTTGAGGTTTGGTACTGCATGGTTTTTCAACCTGCAAACCCAACAACAAGACAACATTTTTATTCTGCAGACAAATACACAGAGCTAATTTATTATAATTATTTATGCACAATTGAATTTGAGGTCTCAACAGAACAAAAGGGACATTTTCCAATCAGTGGGCATTTATCAACCACTTTACCGTACTGGATGCCCCTAAACCTATAGCCCTAAGTGGCTTAGCATTTCAGGTAAAGTAGTTGAAAACACTCACAGCCTGTGGAATGTCCTTAATTGATTGGGCAAAGCCCTCTAGGGTACTGCAGAAACCTATACTTGGGCAGACTTCTGGCTGCCATCTGGTGGCACTGTGACTTGTGAACTACAACAGCCACATCCATGTGATCAGTCCCCTAAAAATATAACACCAATTCTTTTTGTGATTAATTTAATCCCTTACCGTGACAACACTGTTCAAAATATAAGTGTTTTGGCATAATGTTGACCAATGTTGGTGAGAATCACATTAATCGTATCCAATTCTCTCTCTCCAACCCTTAGAATTAAACTGGCAAATATCCATAAATTTAGATTTTTGACTTCAAAATGGTCTTATATTGTCAATAAACTGTCTTTTTGAACTTGGGAGGATATTTTAAGTTCTGAAAGCTACAATTTGTTTTCATAAATTGATTCCCATGTCTTGATCCCTTTAATGACACAGTTACACATAATGCTAACTACTGTGTTCTAACGACACAGGCTAATCAGGCATCTGTAAACTAAACTTACAGTACAAATGTGCGTCCAGTGTTCCAGGTCTTTCAGGGCTTCACTGGGTAGATCTTGTTTATAATGCTCTCGATACAGCTGAGGCAGCTTGGATACCCAGAGGCCATTGCTGTGTTTGTTAAGAACCTCTTTAAGATGGGACTGCACCAACTTGGGACTGTAAGGCGCAGAATGAGGCAGCCTGGGTTTTGATGGAGTTGTGATTTCATTCAGGATAGAAGGGGCTAGAAATATCAACAACATAAATGCTGCAGCTTATTAGCAATACTGCATTGACAAACTATAAACTAAAGCCATAAACAGATGCTAAATAATTTTGCAGTGAATCACAGACTCTTTTCATTAAGTCTTATGACAATTTTGTCATTATTTATTCACCCAAGAGAATATGACTTTCCATTTATGATTTTTTTTTTCCATTTCTGGGTGAACTATCACTTTAAGATATAGCCCATAGCAACATCAGAACTGCAGGCATGTAGTCCAGAGAGATCCCTCTGTGTAACAGCGGGAGCTTTTTGCCTGCTTGAGACAGAATTTGACTGTTCTCTTTTCATCCTTAATGAACATCCCATGCCTGCAATGTTTTCTGGGACAGGAAGTTAAGTTAGAGACACACGGATAACTATAACCTTTAAAGGAGTTTCTTGTGGAGAGAAGATACCACGCATATTTAACACTTTTGCACCCAAAATGTGCTCACCATTGCTCTGCTGTTGGTTTTGGGAGAGATGTGCATGGACTTCTTTTTGGAATCTGTAGGGAAGTGTCATTCTTTTGTCTGATCTGGGAAAAAAAACATGAGATTATATTAAGGAGAACTTGAAATATGTCATTTTTGGTTAATATAGCAAGATTTTAACTAACCTTTTACCCCAAAATTTCATTTGTTGATAGAGTGTATCCAGTATTATAAAACAGCCACTCAACACTGTTTCCAATGAACCAGATCTCTTTAGGTGGACCAAAAGCAACCAGTTCTCCATACGGGGGGACTTCACTCCACAATTTTTTAAGCAAGCCACTAAAACCTTTCTTTTTTTTTCTTGCAAGCGGCTATTTGCACTAAGTGAAAATAGCATATTTTCTATGCGAAAGATGCTATTTATACTAACCAAAAATAGCGTATTTACTTAGTGATAGATGCCATTTACACTAAAGTGCAAATAACAATTCATTCTATTTACACTAGTGAAACTAGCAGTATTTTCTTAGCGATATGCCATTTAAACTAAGTTCAAATAGCCATAGCTTCTATTTACACTATGTAAAAATGGCAGTATTTTTTGCTATTTATACTACTTATTGCAAATAGTGGCAATTATCGGCACCTCAGTACATTATAAAACAGTATGCAATAATAATGTATTGAGTGTAAATTATAAGTTGTGTTAAAATTATTAAAAAATATTATAAAAAAAATGGATGCTGAACCCTAACCCAACCAGATACTTCATTTTTTAACTTTTCGATTATTTTCCTTCATTTTTATTGAAAATCAATGCCTTTCTGATGTGATATGAGATATGAAAAGGAAAAAGAATGAGTTCGGCAAAAGGCGGATTCGAATATGGGTCGATCGTATCAAAAAGTCTGCACTACTCATTTTACCACTAACACCACTGGAGATAATGGGTGGAGTTTGTGTAAATAGCCTCTGCCAACAAGGCGGGCTATTTGCACTTAGTGTAAATAGATACTCTGTTTTGTTTTGTTTTTCATTATAATTTACTCTTGATGACTTCATCTTTAGCATTCCACCGAATCAAAGTAAGCAAGAAAATTCACCCTATTTTTATTTATATATTTATTTGACGTTGTAATGCTGTCAAAACGTCTTAACTTCAATCTTCCCTTGAAAAGAGAGATTTCTGGTGATGTATGACAACCAACTGCATTCTTTTTTGAGTGCATATCCCATATCTCAAAACCCAAACATAAACCATTGGACAGAACCAAGCTGGTACCCTACATTTTTTCAATTTTCGATAATCTGTTTCACGCTTATGTCCATCAAAATACTAAAGAAAATATAATGATGAAAAATAGGACTGAGTTACAGAAAAAATTATATATAAAAATAAATACAAATAAGCTTATACTCCATTATGCCAGGTTAATAATTAATTGGTCATCTTAATTCTGCTGCAAAATAGCCTAGTAAATTTTTCATAAACTAAGGGATATAGAGCAAATAATACAATGGTTATAGTAAGGACAAAAGCAGACATTTTGGCAAAGTGCTGCAGCATGATAAAGCAGGGGTGTGGAGGTCTTTCTGCATATGATTCTAGGTGTCAGATGACCTAAACTCCTCCTCAACCTGTACCAAAGGGAAAGTGCTGATTCATTGTGTACTGGTTTAGAATGGCTAATCTGTGAGAGAATGGAGGGAGGGAGGATTAACAAACCCCATCCGTTTAACTCTGCCACCCTCCGCACCCTCACAGCCATTGTGTGTGCCACAGTAAGCGATACAGAACACGATTTTAAAGAGTGAGGTCAGTTGTTTGCTCTCAATGGTTTTTGGCAGGAGTGATTTCACACAAACACACACACACACACAGACAGCACCCTTCATTCGATTGCTGAATAAGCACTGGGTTCAGACAACATTCAGCTGAATGCTCTCTGTTATTGCCAATCAAGTCAGATAGTATCAACAGCTAGAGACATGCAGTTGCAAAACTGGAGAACTAAGAGTCGGTGAAAAAATAAAGAGCTTGTTTCTGTTGACTCATTAGGACTTGATTTCTATTTTCAGCTACTTGCTCGGCAAAATGCTGCTCACACAATAGGTGTGCTTACTTTAAAGGTTCTTTTTCGTAAGTATCAGCTGTACATTTTATCTTTCAATATATGAATTTCAAAGTACTTTAACTTATTTATTTGTAGCTCTTAATGTGGCTATAATGCAAAGTTTCACCTATTTTTATTGCATTTTATCACTGTTTAAGACTCCACTTGACAGGCTTTGTGCTTTTGAGTCTTTCACCTTTCTGAGGGAAGGGAGGTTCTTCTTGTGGGTGTGTTTGGGGGTGTGCTGTGGGGTCTGCTGCCTTTCCCATCAGGCTGGGAGTCCCTCAAGCTTCCTGTGCGAGGAAGGGGGTCTCCATGTCCCCCTCCACGACCTCCACCTCGCCCCAGACGTCCACGATGGTCGGGCTGTCTCAAAGATGTCCTTGGCCTTGCTGTGAAAGGGATGACACAATATCTAAATCAAAAAAGTGAAATATATAATCTAATATATAAGACTGAAAATAACACACAAATAATTTCTGGCCTATTTCCCATCTACAGAGACAGAATTTGAAGCATTTGAGTGTCCTGTGACCCATTTACAGTGTTTTGTAATGACTGGAATTTCCATGAACTACAATTTCTATCAACATACTGCAATTAAAGCACACTTCTTCACATGGACACTATTATTGCAGGATTGCACTGTGTCTTTACCGGGCACTAATAGAAAAGCAAACAGAAACCACTATAATCAGTGATTCTGTCTACACTGCATGCATGCCATGACAAGTCACCGACAGTAAAATGATGCAGTAAACAGCATTCTCTAACAACAATATAAAAAAGATGTCAAATATCAGTATATCTCTGATTGTCAGAAGACAATAAATGATGCAAGCCCACCATAAAAGTATCATTTAATTGGTCCATACGACTTACAGCTTTGTGTGATAAACAGACTACACTGTTGTCGTTTTTTTCTCGGATGGGTTGTTAACTGCTGTGATTGGATCACTGATCAATGAGTCAGTGAGTGGAACCTGAGACAATATCAGTCTGACTCATGCTGTTATTTTCAACCAGATCAATGGATGAACTGAAAAAAAATCCAACTCAAAATAACTATTTGTTGACAAATCAGATATTACTGCTTTTCTCATAAAACACATGTCAAATGAATGCCAATATTTTTTAGTGAATTGTAACTTAGATATCTGTCTCTTCTTCACACAAAACAGTCATATACTGTAGCTTCAGAAGACTTGGAATTATGTGCATGAGTAACCTTTTATGGGTAGATACTGCTTTTGCGCTCCAATTCTCCTTTGTATTCCATGGAAGAAAGACAAACACACATGTTGGGAATTTTTTTTTTTGGGGGGGGGATGAACTCTCTTTAACAAATACTATAGAAACAATAGAACAAATACTATTTTTATAGAAACTATAAAAATATCCGTTTGTTGAGCTTAATCCTCTAATCAAACAGATAAAGCCAAACACTGTAAGCTAAATCAAACATATCATAGCACACAAATCAGTTTGCTTAACAGACAATCTATAAGATATTACTCTGCATATTCTCCAACAAGACAACCATGAAGTTTCTGGAAGTCAGCACAATCACGAGAAATTAGAACATGCAACATAAATATTACACATTTAGATAACAAAGCATATGAAATGCAACAGCAGCTGCAAACTTGTCTCAACTAAATAACAATTACATCATACTCACACTGTGTCAACAGGACTTCACACCTATTTTCCCTCATACACATTCAATATGACATCATTCCACTAACCTGACTGTAACAGAATGACATCATACCTTCCAACCCGGCAGTAAACTAAGCCGGCTGCTTGCTAACAGCACAAGCCGTCCAACCAGCCTAGCATGGAAAAGAGGCAGCAATTTAACACCTTATCACTGTCTACAGCCCTCCTGAGATAAGCGCTCCACAGGCTGATAGTTTCTGCAAGACAGCGGATGGTGAGCTAAGAAGACAAAAACAGGCAGAGCATCACCACAGCAGCGACAGTTGAGTCATTAAAATAACAGATGAGGGGGAAAAAAGAAACGTTTTCAGACATGCAGGATCTGCTGTACCTCTCCACAACACTGCAGTCTCCAGACCTCCCTCTCTCTCTCTCCCTCCAGCTCAATACAGATGCCCGCTTTCTGCTTTATCATGGCAAGCCAAGTAAATACTGAGTCACTGATCAAGGGACAGCGTGAGTGCAGAAAACGCTGAAGCTAACTGTGAGTTTGCAGTTCCCAGAACAGCCGCAACCTGCAATCTGCATGATCTAATGCAGAGCTTTATTCTTAGTACATCCAGAACTGTACTCACATCCTCAGAGGAGTTTAAATAGGCCATATGCACAACCAAAAAAGACACGGGATGCACAGGACACTAGCATAAATTCTCTATAAAATGTCTCATGGATAACACAAAGACCAGTTGCATTCACAGTCAGTCACATTTAACAAAACTGTAAACTAAAATATACTTTAATGTAACTTCTACTGAAACTCATGCATTTGAATGTATTTGTAATTATATGTTTGTAATTATTATGTTGCAATTCAGTATATTTATTAACTTTATAAATATTATGCATTCTCTATATAATGTATTCTGAATAACATTTTAAAGTAAGAGTTGCATGCACAGTCATATTTAACAAAACTAATCAGAGTCTCACCGTTCAGTGCGAGAGGAGCTGCTGGTTTGACTCTCATTTGACAGTTCACCACTTGAGGTCGGCCGGTCCTCTTAGCTGTGCGCTGACGGGCCGCAAGCTTAGTAATGTGGGTCATCTCATTTCCTGTGGTAGCATGGCACACCACCTATGGGTTTTAACCATTTAAAGTTTTAGTATTCACATACACTCACCTAAAGGATTATTAGGAACACCATACTAATACTGTGTTTGACCCCCTTTCGCCTTCAGAACTGCCTTAATTCTACGTGGCATTGATTCAACAAGGTGCTGAAAGCATTCTTTAGAAATGTTGGCCCATATTGATAGGATAGCATCTTGCAGTTGATGGAGATTTGTGGGATGCACATCCAGGGCAAGAAGCTCACGTTCCACCACATCCCAAAGATGCTCTATTGGGTTGAGATCTGGTGACTGTGGGGGCCATTTTAGTACAGTGAACTCATTGTCATGTTCAAGAAACCAATTTGAAATGATTCGAGCTTTGTGACATGGTGCATTATCCTGCTGGAAGTAGCCATCAGAGGATGGGTACATGGTGGTCATAAAGGGATGGACATGGTCAGAAACAATGCTCAGGTAGGCCGTGGCATTTAAACGATGCCCAATTGGCACTAAGGGGCCTAAAGTGTGCCAAGAAAACATCCCCCACACCATTACACCACCACCACCAGCCTGCACAGTGGTAACAAGGCATGATGGATCCATGTTCTCATTCTGTTTACGCCAAATTCTGACTCTACCATCTGAATGTCTCAACAGAAATCGAGACTCATCAGACCAGGCAACATTTTTCCAGTCTTCAACCGTCCAATTTTGGTGAGCTCGTGCAAATTGTAGCCTCTTTTTCCTATTTGTAGTGGAGATGAGTGGTACCCGGTGGGGTCTTCTGCTGTTGTAGCCCGTCCGCCTCAAGGTTGTGCGTGTTGTGGCTTCACAAATGCTTTGCTGCATACCTCGGTTGTAACGAGTGGTTATTTCAGTCAAAGTTGCTCTTCTATCAGCTTGAATCAGTCGGCCCATTCTCCTCTGACCTCTAGCATCAACAAGGCATTTTTGCCCACAGGACTGCCGCATACTGGATGTTTTTCCCTTTTCACACCATTCTTTGTAAACCCTAGAAATGGTTGTGCGTGAAAATCCCAGTAACTGAGCAGATTGTGAAATACTCAGACCGGCCCGTCTGGCACCAACAACCATGCCACGCTCAAAATTGCTTAAATCACCTTTCTTTCCCATTCTGTCATTCAGTTTGGAGTTCAGGATATTGTCTTGACCAGGACCACATCCCTAAATGCATTGAAGCAACTGCCATGTGATTGGTTGATTAGATAATTGCATTAATGAGAAATTGAACAGATGTTCCTAATAATCCTTTAGGTGAGTGTATACCTGCTGAATAACTGAATTTCAAAAGGTAAGTGAGAGACTTACCTCTCCAGACTGCCCTTTATCCAGTTTCACGACCAAAGGCATGCTGTGCAGGAGGGCGTCCAGTGTGGCATACCCCAACTGTCTATAAGGTATGAGCTCACCCGTCAGGTCTTTATACTCTACCTGCAGGGTAGACAGTGACACGCCACTCTTACTGGACTGGAGCACCGCCCGTACCATCTTCTTCACCAGTTCCTCATCCGCCATCTTAAAAACAACAAGGAGACACTACTGTTCAGATGTTTGAATTTGGCAAAATGTTGTAATTTTTTGAAAGAAGTCTCTTATGTTTATTAAGGCTGCGTTTATTTGATCAAATTTACAGTAAAAACAGTACTATTGTGAAATGTTATAATTTAAAATAACTGTTTTAATATAGTTTAAAATGTCATTTATTCCTGTGATGACAAAGCTGTGTTTTCAGCAGCCATTACTATAGTCTTCAGTGTCGGATGATCCTTCAGAAATCATTCTAATATGCTGATTTGGTGCTCAAGTAACATTTCTTCTTATTATATATTGAAAACAGTTAATATTTTTGTGAAACCATTATACATTTTTTTCATAAATTTCAAAAGAACAGTATTTATTTGAAACAGAAATTGTTAATCGCACCAATGTAAAAGTCTTTACTATGAATTTAACGCACCCTTTAATGTACTAAAGTATTAGGCTAGTTTTTTCCAAAAAAAAATAATTTGACTGCCCCCACATTTTTGAATGGTAGTGTACCTTTACACTTGATACCAATGAAACAATTTTGCACCAACAGATCACTGTAAAGCCACATTGGCAGAACAAACAGTGCTAGATGGTCAGAGGTCACATTACTGTAAATGGGTTTATGAGTCCTGCATTGATCTCCTTTATGCTGAAGAGTGTTATTGATTATACATAAACACATATAAAGCGACTGGACATCAATGACCATATCTGATAGCTGACAAACAGTTAAATATGTTTTAGAATAGATCTCATCAAGTCTCATTTATCCAAACTTAACATTGGCAGGTAAGAGTATGCAACTGTTGTACTACTGGCATGTCATGTCATTTTATTTTTGGCATGGGCATAGTTGTATTTGCTGATGTGACTAATGAATTGAGCAAAGCACAATGACTTCTAGACTAGCCGGTCACAACCAGACAGCTAAAGCTGCACAAATGGATCATCTCATAACACACTGTTTATTCGTTTTATGGCCAGTCAGAATGGCTTATGTTCAAGAAAGCAAGAGCCAACACCAGCAGTTTAAATCAGCAAGTATCCATAGAAACCACTTTCAAACCCTTGTGAATGAGAAACACACTTTAGCATACTTTAAAAAAAGTACTTATGGAAATAATACACTTTAAAAGAATATATTTAAGTGTTAATTGAATGTAAAGTTTGCAGACACCTAAATGCATATATAAACTGCATGATTATAGTTTATATTTATATTAAATACAATTAGCTGAACTTTAGAGTGATTGTTGGCCCACTTGAGTAGGATTACAGTAAGTAGGCTAAACCTTTGTGTGTAATTTCATAATTAATTCTATTGTCTTTGAAATGTGGTTTCTCTTGCGGTTTCTTCTGCTGAAGTCTTCTGTAATGACAAGTATTTGTGGGAAATATACTTTAAGGTCATTTTATTGAAACTCTTGTAATGCATTTAAATATATTTGTAATAATTAAATTGCAAATTAGTACATTTACATTATGTAACCTTTGTAATAACACAACGCAGTTAAAATAACTATTATCAAGTACTTTATATGTGCTTTAGTACCGCATGTTAGTCAACACATCGAAAGAAATGTCTTTAAAGTACAACAAAAGACTATTAACAAATGTATTTAAAATCTCATTTTGACATTACAAAGTGCCCTTTTTAAAACTGTTCTTAGAAATATAGTCATGAAAGGGACTTTGAGTAGGTAAGTGGCCTTTTATTCAGTAAATATTATATTATCTGCAAGTACAGTTTTTTTAAGTACACTACAAATTCACATTTAATTGTGTAACAAACAACTACCCAACTTTTGCAATAAATGCAAACCTTATTAACCCTTAATGTCAACAACTTTTAGCATGTCATTATTTCATAATTTCTGTATTATCTTCTATTACTTAGTAGTGATGTACATATTTAAGCTACAATAATAATTCATGTGCATTTCATAAATGCATCTCCACTGTGACTGAACAAGCAAATAAGGCCTCTTTTTTTGCATACACATCACAGCAAATGCATAACTATTTGTTGTGGTACTACAGGTGTTTAGGAAAGTGCTGTAGTTTTTGCCAAGTTATGCTTTAGGAGAAAATTACATCTAAGTTATTTATAGTGCCCTTAAGAAATTACCTTAAGAAAACAGAAATTATATATTAAATAAGTATGGTCATGCCAGTAAAATGTCATAAACCACGAAGCTCCAGGTAGTTGACATGGCATGTCAAGCACTGTAAATAATGACAGCAGTGTCGTGCTGCATAATGAATCTAAAACTACTTTAAACAGCATTAAATTGAAAATGCTGTTTTTTTTTTATTGTTGGAATATTTTATGGTTGTGACTTTATTGACACTTCCTTTTCCTTTATATTTCTATTTACATTTCATTCTAAAATCTTGGTGTTGTCCATGTTAAAATGCCTGTGTTAGTTGTCACGCCTGTAGCACAATGTGAGCATCTATCAATGAAATGAAAGAGAAAGTAATGAGAATTGGCACGGCAGTGTTCGTGTGCACTAAAAGTTTACAAAGACGCACCCTTTATTCTGGACAACACTTAACGACGGTCGGTCGCCATCAAAAACACTTTATAGCTGTATTTCACACAGCTCTTTTATAGTTAGACGACTTTATTTAGCTGCAGTTTGATGTAAGTTCGTGTATTTACAGCAGGATAGTTGACACAATGAGCATGCATCATATTTACAGTGTAACTTACGAGTTATCCGCTCCCTCTGGCCATAAACTCCCAAATATCTCACTATAAACATGTTTTAAATGTGTGTTCGGGAGTTTAATTTCACTTATTTGAACCGGGTGATTATTTAGCGCACTGTCAATCAAAGTTACAGAAGTAGCTATAAACTGACACTCAAACGCGTCTCTCAAAGCTGCTTAAATATAAAGCGGCGAGTTCAGATACTTTCACAATGTCTCTCTTACCGCTCAGTGGGTGTGGGTCGGTCAGGCGGGTTTAGGTGACAGGGACTGGCTCTGTGACACTGGTCGCGGTGTCCTCCTCGCGGTTTGTCCCGCTGGGAGCTGCCTGCTCGCACCATCCCATCTGTAATTACACACAACGCGCATGCGCACGACACACAGCATAAGCAGGTACTAAAGACTACTGATGTATTGTATTATGCTGTCCTTTTACTGTGTTTTTTTGGATTCCTTTTTTATCGTTTTATACTTTTAAACTTATAGTGGTAGAAAAACGAAAAGGAAAAGAGCATTTGCTCGACCAAATGTTTTACTGCAGAAAAATAGAGAATCG
Source organism: Barbus barbus (assembly GCF_936440315.1). Lineage (NCBI taxonomy): Eukaryota > Metazoa > Chordata > Actinopteri > Cypriniformes > Cyprinidae > Barbus > Barbus barbus. Next base: position 34,359,447 of record NC_136729.1, read on the forward strand.
ATATCAACTATTTAAACGATTTTGAGCATATTATTTCTAATTCTAATTTAAATTTTAATTGCTTACTAAACCATAGGCTATTTTTAGCATAGTTTTGGTCTATCAGAGCAGCCAGCAGGTGGATTTCTCGATTTCAAAGTTGCTAACTAATTACTATATGGACTTCTTCCACCAGAGGGCGCTTGGGGGTTCAAAACCCGAATCTGAATCTTCAAACCTCAATATCTTAATTACAAATAAACTGAGAATTTAATAGAAATTTAAAACTAATTTCAACTGCCTTGTCCAGTATGTTAAATGATTGTGATTGGGTCTGGATAATTACTTATGATAAAAATCTAAATCTATTGAATTTAAAATATAGGCTATAGTGAAAAAAAATAGTCATCGACCAGAGACTGAGTTAGGCTAATAATATCATTCTACCACAATGCATATTTTATATATAGATGTCCATAGAATACCCTCGTTCTGTCTTTTCTTTCTGGTTATAGACATTGGTAAGTGGGCACATATGAGCCAAACCTGAATGCTCTAGGGCTGGTAAGATTTGGCTCATGAATATTAATTATAGGAGACATAACTAGACCATCCAGGAATACTGGAACACCAACCACATGGAAAAGGCAGCTTTTGCTTAAGTTGTGTCCTAAAGTTTTCATTCATGAGACACTTCTATAATACATTTCAATTAAATAAAAACACATTTTAAAGGGGGAGATAAAGCACATTAGGGTACTCTTTAAACCTATTGCAGGCTAACTGTAACCAAGAATTCATAAATTGCAGGTTTCCAGAATGCAAATGCACAGTTACTATAATTTCAAGATGGGGATAATTTCAAGAATGAATAACAATCATCGGATTTGTTAATTATAATTATTGCAATTAACATTTCTAGCCGGGTACCTTTGACCTAGGCCTATACAATTTTTGAGTTGTTAGAAATACTGGATAATCTATGATTTTGTGACTTATTCTCATTTATGATCATGAACATGCCAGCAAAAGCTTTTGCATACAAAATTTCTGATTTTGATGTTTACGGGCAACTACACAGACCAATGTATTTTATGTCAGTTTCTCAGCTTCCCTGTGAGGGTATACATTTACATTATAGCCTACATTTAGCAGACCCTTTTATCTGAAGAAACTTACATTGAGGGCATAGATATTTATCAGTTTGAATTGAACCCATGATCTTAGCGTAGCCATGCTCAGGAAAGCACACAGAATTACTTTTCCACATTTCTTCTGTTTAAAATGTTAAAATGGTGTTTTTAAAAACAAATGTTAAAAAATAGTTACAATACTTTTCACAATGTTCACACAGGTAATAGAATGTTTTTATTAAATATCATATATTAATGTGTTTATTTTATAATGTACAGTATGCATTATTAAAGCACTGAAATTGTGTTATGGCAGCATTTTTGTTTTTAAAAAGACCTAACCCTGGCAAAACCCTTGGCACACATAAGTTTGAGTTACTGATAAATGTTTATAGACCAGTGGTAAGAGATGTTAATGTTTACTATTTGCCTGATTTTTCCCTTTTAATGATTTTTGATCAGTTGTGTTGAAGCCAATTATAGGGTCAATTTGACCCCCACCATACAATTTGTACCCACATAATAGCTACAAGGGTTTTAAAACTCCACTTTCCTTTAGGCAACCAGAGAGGAAGGGGAAATGCTGACACTCTTCCTCTGAAGTTTTCTGAGTTCACCCAAATACACAGAGACACCTACTTTTAAGTTTACACTCATAATACAGACCACCAGCAATTCCTTACTTCTTCACTCACACCGTGTGATTATTAACGTTTGCTGAAACTTTGCGTGCCAAGGTTTTCCCCAAGGTTATTTATTTTTTTTTTTAAAAATTGCTTGCTGATGCCAAAATCACATAACACACACACACACACACACACCTCCGACAGAGGTGTAGGGAGTAGCTGGACCTGTTGCCTGTTGTTCTGGACGTTCGTTTTCTTTTCTCCTTCACGATTAAGGACATGAATCCATGCAGTCATGTATTGTATGATGTAACACCTGTGCGCTCTTATTTGGTGACAGCGCGATGAGCGCATGATCGACATTACCATTCGCTTCTCCTCTCGGAACTCCGGCGGGATGTCAGTCGCGGTTCGTAGAAACTCGTCCAAAACCGGGAACGGCTTGGAGTCCGATCCGGGTGGAATTCGTATGATACGCAGAGAGCTGTCGACTGCGTACACACACAATGAATGGGATAATATTATGGAGTATTCATCTAGAGGTAGGGACGCGGTTGCGCACGACCAACATAGAGAATTAAAAGAAAAAAGTGTTTTGCATTGGCTATGTGTGATGCATCCATATGTTAACGTATGAAGTTGATCTTAAGTTTTGAATAATAGGCTACATATTATTGCACTGCCTGATAGGCCAATGGATAAAAATCTCTATTAAAACAATTTATAAAAAGGAAAATCATATTTTCTTTCTTCACAATTTCTCAATCAGCCTAAGTGAAGTGAATTCTGAATAATTGTAGTAGTTCTTTGGTTTGAGCAGATGTTGCTCTCCAAGTGCCATGCAATGACTTCTAAGCACAGAAGAATGGAAATCTAAAATATTTCTTGATTTGGATCTTATGAACATTGAATCAGTTGGCAATCCTTTTATTTAACTTTTCACAAAGTTATTTATTCTTTTGCAAAATCCCTGAAATTTACAATGACATCATCCTCCAGGAAGTGACATCACCATTTTGGATGGGAATGCGATAGCTCAAACATCAATATATTTGTATTAATGGATTAAATGGATTCTTGTGGTATGTCTCTAAACCATTATGAAAGTTAAATTAACACCCTCGTGTAAGCTATATCCTGCACTACTCAATGGTTAACAGGTTTTCATTTCCATCCTGTCAGTTTGTTGTAAAGGTAGGGTAATTAAGTTAGAATTATTAAAGTTTAAATGTCTGGACTTGACTGAAAGGCTGATTCTGTGATTCTGGTTACAGTGATTCTGAAAGGCTGGAAATTCCTTAAACTACAAACAATTATCTAGTAAAGTGTTAAAAAGGTACAGAAATTACCCACATCATTGTTAAGACCAGGTTTAAGGGAGTGTGTCAATTTCTTTTCAGATTTTAAGACCTCAAGAGGAAGCATCAAAGGTACTTCAGGAGCTTCTGGTGATAATATACCAACAGGTGACTCCAGCTCTCCGTATAAAATACCAACTTCCTCTTAATACACTGTGACTGATGTGAAGAAATCCTGATGCCTTTGTAAATGGCCTCCATTGTCTTAATCACATAATAATCTCGAATAATAATAGAATACTGTCCAGAGTTGGCAGTTCTTGGTCAACGTTTCTAAGTCAATTTATTCACCCTTATGTCATTCCAAACCTGATGGACTTGATGAAACACGAAAGAACATGTTCTAAATAATATTTGGAACCAAACACTTTTGGTGACCGTAGACCTCCATTGTACAGTTACTGAAAGATTTCTCAAAATATCCTTTATGTTCCACAGTCGAAAGGGTGAGTGAATGACAGAATATCAGATTTTTTATGAACTATTCCTTTAAACTGAACTCTGACCCGCTTTGGTGGCACTCAAAAAAAAAAGAGTAACTTTTAGAGATCATACATTGGACTTTACAAAGCGCATTGACTCATTTATTAACCCTCTCTGTTAAACACAGCAGTGAAATATCACATGATTATGGTAAAATACAAAATCTAAACTGTGGATTGAACCACGAATGATGCTCTTGAGATGATCGTTTTAGATTATAATTGAATTGTAGAACTAGACCTGGAATTTACAGCAGTATAAAGGTTTGGTTTATTATGTCACCTTATATTAACTGACTGGCCACTTTACGTCACTAATTCACTTTCCTTACACATTTACTAGAGCTGACTGGAATGTTTTCCATGTGTAGGCTGATCTGTTAGGGTTGGATGCAGTGGTAGATATAATGTTAACCGTATACGCCATTTCCTGTTGCAGTTTTGGCTATGCAGCTGGCTATGGTGGAGGGGCCAGATCGATTTCCTGCCGATGAGAACACACAGGAAGTGCTTTGCAGGAAACTCTGTGTGCTGGAAGCTGACCTCTCAGGGGTCATGACCTTAATCTCTGTATGGTCATCCCCATTCAGACTACATCAAATATTCAAAACCTTTTTGAAATGTATTTCAAATAAATACACACTTTAACATACTTGCTTCCCTATCTTGCAGGAGCTGTCTGCTCATTTTGTATCCATCAGTAGTGAGGAAAGGACTATTTTCATCACCTTTAAAACACTTGAAGAAATATGGAAGTTCAGCACATACCACAAAATGGGTCTGTTCTTATTTCAGTGCCACAGATATTGTATGCATTTATTATTAAAGTCAAGTAGAGTCAGGTGCACTACCAAAAGTTCGATTTTTTATGTTTGTTTAGTCTCTTATGCTCACCAAAGCTGTATTTATTTGATTCAAAATACAGTAAAAACAGTCATATTGTGAAATTATTATGATTAAAAGCCTCACATGATCTTTCAGAAATCTAAAATGCTGATTTGGTGCTAAAGAAAGATTTTTTTTTTTTTATCAATGTTGAAAAGATTTTTTTTTTGCTTCATGTGGAAACCATGATACCATTCAAACGTTTTGGGTAAGATAGATTTGAGAGAGAGAAAAAGGGTAATAATATTAGTTTTATTCAGCAAAGATGCCTTAAATTGATCTAAAGTGACAATAAAGACACTAAAGAATGTTAAAGAGGATTTCTATTTCATAAAAATACTGTTCTATTGAATTTTGTATCCATCAAAGAATCCAACATTGATAATAAAAAGAACCGATATTAATAACTTAAGCACCAATAATAATTGAGCATCAAATAAGCATATTAGAATCAAATCGGTAGTGTATATTAAATAATAATATCACTTAAGATTTACTAAATGTGTCATTTCAACCAGGCTTCTTGGGTCAGTGTATGGAAAACCTCCTCATGAACCAGGAGTTCTGGTTAATCTCCCTTGATCAGCATTCAGGAATTGAGATCTCAGTTAAAGAAGAGACACTAAATCTGATGTATAAAGGCTTTCTAATGCAAGAAGGTAAATATATAGGCCCGGTTTCACAGACAGGGCTTAGCCTAAACCAGGATTAGACCATTGTTCAATTAGGACATTTAAGTAAGTTTTATAAACGTGCCTTAGAAAAAAAACATTACTGGTGTGCATCTAAAGACAAAACAAAGTCACTGATATGTTTTAAGATCAATCAGTGGAAGTTTCTTTCAGTTGAAATAGCTCAGATTTACATTTTAGTCTAGGACTAGGCTTAAGCCTTGTTTGTGAAACCGGGTGATAGTGTTTATGCACACTATATACTTTATATTTAATTTCAGAAACAGGCTGGCACACGTATGAGTGAATATCACTGCTATATGTAATAAAACAATATTGTATACTTTTTAGGGTCTTTCTTTGGATGCTGCACAGCAAATCAGATGTTTGATAGCTCTACGTCAGGTATCGACCTTTATTTGGAGAAGGGGGCTATCGCTTTGTTTGAGCCTCCATTCCTAGGATCAGGGTGGACAGTGCTGTCACTTGCAGATGGGGCTAGAGGAACCAAACCAAAACCAGCTGTGGAGCCGGTCATTCCTTTTCATGAGTATGTGTCACTTATTGACATAAAATCAACAGAACACAGAACTAACAACATTTTTTTTTACTTCCCAAGGTGGTTTTTTAAGTCCTGCCCAGAGAGTATATTAGTGGGTGGTGGAAAGGACACAAGTGACCTTCCCTTCCAGATTGGTGAGAAAATGTTTAAATAATTGTACTTTATTATATACAGTGGGTACGGAAAGTATTCAGACCCCCTTAAATTTTTCACTCTTTGTTATATTGCAGCCATTTGCTAAAATCATTTAAATTCTTTTTTTTCCTCATTAATGTACACACAGCACCCCATATTGACAGAAAAACACAGAATTGTTGACATTTTTGCAAATTTATTAAAAAAGAAAAACTGAAACATCACATGGTTTTAAGTATTCAGACCCTTTGCTCAGTATTTAGCAGAAGCACCCTTTTGATCTAATACACCCATGAGTCTTTTTGGGAAAGATGCAACAAGCTTTTCACACCTGGATTTGGGGATCCTCTGCTATTTCTCCTTGCAGATCCTCTCCAGTTCTGTCAGTGTGCTCTTAGGAACCTTAAATACAGCAGAAATGTTTTTGTAACCTTGGCCAGATCTGTGCCTTGCCACAGTTCGGTCTCTGAGCTCTTCAGGCAGTTCCTTTGACCTCATGATTCTCATTTGCTCTGACATGCACTGTGAGCTGTAAGGTCTTATATAGACAGGTGTGTAGCTTTCCTAATCAAGTCCAGTCAGTATAATCAAATACAACTGGACTCAAATGAAGGTGTAGAACCATCTCAAGGATGATCCGAAGAAATGGACAGCACCTGAGTTAAAAATATGAGTGTCACAGCAAAGGGTCTGAATACTTAGGACCATGTGATATTTCAGTTTTTCTTTTTTAATAAATCTGCAAAAATGTCTACAATTCTGTGTTTTTCTGTCAATATGGGGTGCTGTGTGTACATTAATGAGGAAAAAAAATGAACTTAAATGATTTTAGCAAATGGCTGCAATATAACAAAGAGTGAAAAATTTAAGGGGGTCTGAATACTTTCCGTACCCACTGTATATCTTGTTCAAATGTTTTGCAGTCGGTAAGATTTGGTAATAATTTTGAAAGTCTCTTAGGCTCACCATGCACAGATGCATTTATTTGATCAAAAAATACAGTAAAAACAGTCATATTGTGAAATATTATTACAATTTAAAATAACAGTTTTCTCTTTTAATATATTTTTCAATGTAATTTATTCCTGTGATGGCAAAGCTGAATTTTCAGCAGTCATTACTTCAGTCTCCAGTGTCACATGATCCTTCAGAAATCACTGTAAAATGCTGATTTGGTGCTAAAGAAGGATTTCCTATTGATATCTTATTAGAAACATTTATTTTAAAATGTAGTTGAAAATGGTTGTGCTGCCCATTATTTTTTTAGGATTCTTTGATGAATGAAAAGTTCAAAAGAACAGTCTTTATTAAAAATTGAAAAATTTGTAATGTAAAAGTCTTTACTGTCATTGAAAAAGCAATGGAAGTGGAAGTGGGAGTGGAAGTTGCACACAAAATCTGGAGGATTTACTAAGATTTATATATTTAGGATTTACTAAGATTTATATATTTAGAAGCTTGAATTCATTTTTAGGATTTTTAGGAACTACAAAATAAAATAATGTAACAGTGCGGCATTGTCATCATCACAATTTAACTCTATCACAATTGTAACAATACCTTTCACAGCAGTAGGGGTCTGTGAGGCCACAGAAGAGTATAATGCCGACGGGCCAGATGAACTGAGTTTGCAGGCTGGTGAACGTATCATCATCCTGGGCCTCCTGGTAGCCTGTTTTGATTGGTTTATGGGAAAATCGGAGAGAACTGGGGATATCGGACTTGTCAAAACCAACCTGGTCAAAACAACCAGTTCATTTTGTGAGTAAGTGCTTGTGTCATTTTATGAATATTTCAAGTAGTATTTCTGTTGTGTGGTTCATCTTAAATGACAGTTTTCACAATTTTACGCTCGATACTTTATAACTTTATCCTGTGCTTCCATTACAGATCATCTGACATATTCTTGAAAGATGAAGACAGACAAATTGATACCTTGGATCAGGACAAAATGAAAGAGGACACTATTGCTTTATTGAAGAAAATATGCCAGTCTGATGTTGGCACAAACTACAAACTTGGTAAGGCTCACAGGGATTTGAATCTCAACATTTTAGCATTTACAAATTAAGGTTTATTTGCCTTTACAACAGTATCTGTGCTATGAACAGGATTTGTCTAAGAAAAACTACTAACAATTTCTTTTCTTACCAAAAAGAGGCGTTCCTAACACACCACAGAGGTTTTGCATAAAGCAAAAACACATCAATTAATGTCTTGTATTCTGTATATCCTGGTCGTAAGCTTTTCTTTTGTGTGGTGTAAACACAGCTAAGAACCTAAACCATCTTTACTGCTCCACCTTTGGGAAAATAAACTGAAGATTAAGAAACTAATGCCACTGCAAGAACTAGTGACCTATACAAGAAATGCCAGAACAAGCAACCAACACTAACAAGATTCAATGTCATTTGTACAGGAATACTCTTCACATGGTTGACATACTAAAAAAACTCAAAAATCAGTACAGTTGCTTATCCAGGGAAGAACTCGTGGTGCTCTGAGACCAGAAATCACATTGCTGGAAGTGCTGGGGTTTTCCCTAATACAGAGATGTGCCATCACGATTTTGTTGTTTTAATTGAAGATTCAACCAATCTGATCAAAAGAATACTAAATGCTACTGCGTATGATTCAGTAATGTTGTTGTGAAGTTAGCTCTATACTGACCTGTCCTGAGGAAGCGATTTCAACACATCCCAGACAAAAGATGGCACTGAAGTTACATGCTTGTCCACTTCTGTAAGGCATAGACACTATGCTCATATTATGCTCACCAACCAATTCAGGATGATTCTACAAATGACATTAAGATCACAGATATTTATCAGTGCTCAATACTTTTAAAAGTCTTAACATCACAATGAAACAGAAGTAGTTTTCTTCTAGGACTGCAAGTCTAGTTGAATCAGTAACTTGGTAATAACTTAGCATGACATGACAATTCACCCTGTCTGTTTGGTAAATTCATGTTATAGAGTTCATCCATGCAAGTGTTTAATTCAATTACATTTTTTGACCATTTGACCTCTATATTCAAAATGTCAAAACTCGATCTTGCAGTGAAAATGGCAGCCTTCTTACAGTATGCTCAGACCAATTACTTAGTTCACTTAAACTATACTCCTTTCTTATAATCGACTGCAAACTAATATTCTGCCTCCATCCAATCAACAACCGACTGACAGAACATCGGCTTGCACTGAACCACAAGAATAGTGTTAAATACAGACTAAATCCAGAAGAACTGTGGCAACGTCTCTGAAATGCTTCAAGAAACCTACCTGCAAAGCTACAGTACTGTTAAAAGTTTTAGGCACTTGTGCAAAAATGCTGTAAAATGAAGATGCTGTCAAAAAGAGTCATAAATAGATTCTCTCTATCAATTAACTTAACTAAATCAACATTTGGTGTGAGCATCCTTTACGTTTAACCTGTTAACTGTCGGTTCCACTTTTTGAGTATAGGCCTGAAAATGCCATTTCCAACTTAAATTGTTATACATTTTGAATGGTTTGGAGCAGATACATAAGGTTGGTCTCTTTTTAAAGAAGACACTTAGCAGATTATTGTAGAGGTGAAAACAAGTTATAAAAAGTATATTATAAAAAAGTTATGGAAGTTTTGGTTTATGGAAATATAAAATGTAAAAATTAAAATATTTATATTTTATATAAAATATATATTTTACAAAACATGTTTTACTCTAAAACTGCTAGAAAATCAAGCTGAAGAAGTTGTGTTCCAAATTTGAGGTTGATATCTCAAAAAATTAGCTTTCAGTGAAATTTTGTTTGGGCGCAGTACCAAGCTTTTCCACTAGATGACCATCAAACCCCATTAGTAACCATATAAGGGCGGCTCCATTTCCATGTATGGTTCGAGTGATCTGAAACACGTTTTTCCTTACTTTTCTCAATATTTATGACGTAGACATCACATTCAGAAGTATTAAGGGTAGTATGGCAGTATTTGATTTAAATTCAACCTCTAAAAAACATAAAAGACATGCAACAAGAACCCTGGACGTACGTTATAGTTCATGCTGCATCAAAAATTGAGAACCTATTGTTTTTTCTTTATATTCGAAACACTTTTAGACCTTTTTTTCTCAAAAAATAGAATGAAAGTTATCTTTTGAACACTTGACATGAACATGAATGGCTGATTTTTCATGATTTTATATATGTATCACTATTTCAAAGTAAAGGTCAGTTCTGGCTCTGAGTCTGATGAGTACTCTTCTTACAAATTAATAAATTACGGTTGCTCTGTAAAATATTTCAAAAGTCAGTCAACAAATATGAAAACTAGAGTCTTTAAGCTTTCAAACGATATATAGTTTCTCAAGATTGCTTTAGGTTCAGACTAAGATATTACTGTTTAAAACATGTAATGGCAAGTGGGCCCACCGGTGGGCCCGTGACAGTTAACAGCAGCTTTTGCCCTAGGTGCACTTGTGCATAGTTTTTCTGGTAGCTTTGCAGGTAGGTTTCTTGAAACATCTTGGAAACGTTGCCACAGTTCTTCTAGATTTAGTCTGTCTCAGTTTCTTCATGTCATTCCAGACAGACTGGATGATGATGATGAGATACGATCACTGGCTGTTGTCAGACTCCTTGTGCAAACTAAAATCTCACTGGATTATTACAATTAATGGCAAAATTATTGTTTGGAAATGTAAACTGATATTTCCTACTGACACACTACAGCAAAAGATAGAAATAACTGACTTTTTTATTATTTGTTCTAATAATTTTGCACAACACTGTATTTAATCAATTTGTATGCCAAGGATTTCAATTCTACTTCATCCTATTTTTCACTCGTTTACAGTACATTTTGTAGGCCTAAATTACATCTGGACTATTAGCAGTTTTTTTTTTTTTTACCATATTAATTAAGTTACTTTATATAATTGTAAGTAATCTTGTGTCCCCATTGAATGTTTACTGGTTAAGAAATGATAATAGCTCATAACAGAGCAGTGTGATCAGATGATGTGGGTCATAGGGGCACAACAGCAGTTTGTCAGGGTTGCAGAAATCTGTAAAACCCATAATAATGAAAGCAACTGTAAAATAATATAAACCGATGTCTTAGTTACAGCTGATGTTATTGGCGCTCCATCATCAGCACTATCTGCGTTTTACTTTGAACTTCTTCCCATCGTAGAGCTGTAACAAAGGGCTTGGAGTCGCTTCCTTTCTTCGGCATCTTTCTCAGTCACTGTCCAGCGGATTTAAATGCTAAAACAGAGCATCGTTATCACTACAGCAGTCGTCTAACGTTACCAATCGCGGAGCTTATAAAAACAAAGCTGTCGTTACGATAGAGAGAAATAATATTTAAGATTGCGCAGGTTTTCTTTACTGTGCTTGTGGGTTATATTTTGCACATAAATTACAGACATATAGCACAGGGCCCACTACAGTTTTGAACTTACAAAGATGGGACGCTACTGTTGTATGTTCTGCCGTGCAATCAATCTAAATATAAATCTAAATATTTGAATCAATCATGACTTGATTAAAATATTTGGTATTTACATTTCTTAATTCTTTCTTAATATGTTTCCTTTAACAAACGTTTGTTTTATTTGTTTTACATACCAAAGATCTGGCAAAAGAAACTCCAGGATCAGTTCAAAGTGAGGAAATATCTGTCTGTCTGTCTGTCTGTCTGTATTTGTCTGTCTGTCTGTCTGTATCTGTCTGTCTGTATCTGTCTGTCTGTCTGTCTGTATCTGTCTGTCTGTCTGTCTGTCTGTCTGTATCTGTCTGTCTGTCTGTCTGTCTGTCTGTATCTGTCTGTCTGTCTGTCTGTCTGTCTGTATCTGTCTGTCTGTCTGTCTGTCTGTATCTGTCTGTCTATCTGTCTGTCTGTCTGTATCTGTCTGTCTGTCTGTCTGTATCTGTCTGTCTGTCTGTCTGTCTGTCTGTCTGTCTGTATCTGTCTGTCTATCTGTCTGTCTGTCTGTCTGTCTGTCTGTATCTGTCTGTCTGTCTGTCTGTCTGTCTGTCTGTCTGTCTATCTATCTATCTATCTATCTATCTGTCTGTCTGTCTGTCTGTCTGTCTGTCTGTCTGTCTGTCTGTCTGTCTGTCTATCTATCTATCTATCTATCTATCTATCTATCTATCTATCTATCTATCTATCTATCTATCTATCTATCTGTCTGTCTGTCTGTCTGTCTGTCTGTCTGTCTGTCTGTCTCTCTGTCTGTCTGTTCATTATTTTTTTTTGTCCGTTCAGAGGAAATAAAATGAAATAACTAATTATTTAATAGAATTTTATATGTGTAAAGAATCATTTTTGTATATTTAAATGACTAAATACAGCACAGGGCCCACTACAGTTTTGAACTTACAAAGATGGAACGTTACTGTTGTATGTTCTGCCGTGCAATCAATCTAAAGCACCTGGGGCGATTTACAGTAAAGGCCACTTGCCTCAAGTGCCTCGCTAAAGCGCACGGAAATGAACCAACCAAGATGACAGAAAACATGACTTGATTCAAATATTTGGTATTTACATTTCTTAATTCTTTCCTAATATGTTTCCTTTAACAAACGTTTGTTTTATTTGTTTTACATACCAAAGATCTGGCAAAAGAAACTCCAGGATCAGTTCAAAGTGAGTAAATATCTCTGTCTGTCTGTCTGTCTGTCTGTCTGTCTGCCTGTCTATCTGTCTGTCTGTCTGTCTGTCTGTCTGTCTGTCTGTCTGTCTGTATCTGTCTATCTGTCTATCTGTCTGTCTGTCTGTCTGTATCTGTCTATCTGTCTATCTGTCTGTCTGTCTGTCTGTCTGTATCTGTCTGTCTGTTTGTCTGTATCTGTCTGTCTGTCTGTCTGTATCTGTCTGTCTATCTGTCTGTTTGTCTGTCTGTCTGTCTGTCTATCTATCTATCTATCTATCTGTCTGTCTGTCTGTCTGTTCATTATTTTTTTTTGTCCGTTCAGAGGAAATAAAATGAAATAACTAATTATTTAATAGAATTTTATATGTGTAAAGAATCATTTTTGTATATTTAAATGACTAATGTCTTGATTGATGCGTAGGATGGACTAATTAAAATAATGATCTGTTTATTTAAATACATTTATTTATTATTTTATTATTTGTCTTCAGACAAGACTCATCAGACAGAATTAAACAACCTAAAACAGAAAGTCAAACATATTTTGAGTGAGGTAGATGAGTCTCAAAGAAAGGATGTTTCATCGGTCAGCATCAAGCAACAGATGAAGAAAGAAGCTGATGATACAGAGTCGTCCCGGGAAACCCCAAGTTTTTCTGTCTGCTTAAAGCAGGACAACACCAGCAGTCCAGATGAACATCATGCACTGCTTTCATTCTTGAGCAGCCGTGGCCACCAGCCGGAGTTCCTGCTTTTGTACAGGGCTTACCCAGAATTCCTCATCTCACATTTCGAGGGTCACTCTGATGAAGAGGAGATAGTGGCGTATTTAGGTGTAGCCCGAGAACTGGCACGAAAGAAGCGTGCTTTGTGGGCGCAGAGTCGAATTTGTTTTCTTCTTGGACAGCTTTGTGCAGGGAGGTCAAAGTTCTCTCAAGCTCGGGTTTATTATGAGGAAGCCTTGAATGTACCCAGGGACTGTTTCACAGACATGTTTCTGCTCTCTGCCATTTACTCCAACCTGGCACTTATCTACCTAACACAGAAGAACCATGAAAGATTTTTCAGTTTTTCAGAGCGTTTGTCTGCTTTGTTGATGGCTGTCCCTGATTGTTTGTTTGGCTGTGAGGATCCTGAGGTATTAAAATATGTACTAAAAAAAGCCATCCTGGCTAAGAATCAGCCTGCCGAGGCACGGGCCTGCTTCCTCCTGGCGAAGCTCCACCTGAAGCTTAAAGATGGCATGAGTGCAATCCCATTCATTGAAAGGCTTTTGATCCTTGCTGATGAAGTTCCTGACACATGCGATGCGACATTGAGTCAAGTTTTCCTGGTGTTAGCAAGACTCTACAGTGACCAGAGACAGCCACGCTTGGCTGAAAGCTGTGCAAAGCGAGCATCACTTCAGGTGGGTGCTATACCTTGATAGTGGTTTCAGAAAGCACTTATATTAGATAAATTATATAAAATATGTATATATTAAATAAAACAAATATATGTATAATTAAAAGTTAATTGTTATATCATTAAATTTATTTAATAATTTGTAACTTAATTTTACAATTATTTAATAGATAAATAAATTAAGATAAATATATAAAAACAAATAAAAAAAATAAAAAGATATGTCCATTTATCCATTCTCTTTCACAGGTAGCAGCACTGTCACAGCAAAAATTTAATAAAAAAAAATTTAAAATAAGATGATAAAATGATTCGATTTTGTTTAATTAAACAGAATAACTTAAATAGTTGATAAAATTATTCATATATTTACTAAATTTATTTGTGTAAAATGAACTACATATTTAAAATTATTTCAATTATATCAGTTGATTTATGCATTCATCCGTTCTCTTTCACAGGTAGGAGCCACCGTGTCACACTGTCTTTGTAGTATCTCGTTATTGTTGGAAAATGCATCAGAGCTGTATGGAGTGGTCGTCCCAACACAAGTGGCTCCATACCTGACCCGTGCCGCTGCTGTAGAGCCCTCCAGCAAGGAACCTGTGCTGGGTCATATCCACGCCCTGTGTTTGTCCTGGCTCTTCCATATCCACGGCATGCCTGACAGAGCTGTTCGCTACATGTCCACTGTCCTCGACCACAGCAGTATGTCCAGCGTTGGCCAGTCAGACACTACTGCAGCTCTCCTATGGTTGGCTTGGCTGTACATCTGCAACCAGCGACCCGGCACAGCCCTGGCAGTGCTAGACGCTGTGCTGTCATCGCTTCCCGAGCACTGTACTACTCAGTTGGAAGGAGTGGTTTACAACATGCGGGCCATTTCATACAGACATTCAGCGGACATCCGACAGGCCGCTGAGAGCTACCGGGCTGCAATTGAGATATGCGAGGATTTTGAGGATAGACGTAACTGGGCCATAGGACTGGCCCACTTTGGATTCATGTGTTTGCAAATCAAGGCAAAAAGATTGGCAGAGGAATACCTCATTCAGTCAGTGGAGCTGTTCTCTGAGCTTGAGGATGAAGAGCATGAATTCAGTTTTATTTTAGTGCTTCTTGAGTTGGGAAAACACTTTGTTACACAAGGAAACAATGAGAGTGGGACGATATACTACGAATGGGCCCTGCTGAGTGCCATGTTTATCAGTCATATAGATAGTAGGTGTTTATCATAATTGTATTAGTGCAAGTATCAGTATCTCGAACGTTAGATGTGAGGAAATCTATAGTGAGACATTATAGTTTGGTTTCTGATTGTAAGTCAACATAAAACCACAAATTACTTTATGTAATTTTTTTAAGAGTATAATTCAAACAAACATAATAATTGTCATCAATTACTCCCCCCATTTCATTCCAAATCAATAAGACTTTCATTCAGTGAAAACATTTTTAATGAAACCCGAGAGATTTCTTTCTGTCTGTTGAAGGTCCACTCCACCTAAACTTTGCTGCTTCAAAAAAAAAAAAAATCATAAAGACATCATAAAAACAATCTATAGGAATTAATTTAATCCAGTTTAGTCCTCTGAAGATATACAATTGCTTTATGTTATGAACAGACTTAAGGTTTTTATTAATTTACATACAAACATTGATATTTGCACATACATAGAGCTCATCAAATATGGTAAACGGAAAGTCAGCCATATTTGATGTGCGAGAACACACCTCATTTCTTCATACTTGACGCGTGAGAACAATTGTGTTAGGATTTAATTGTCTTAAATTAAATTTCTTCAGACAACTTGGAGTAAATCTCTAAATTCATATGGATTGCTTTTACAATGTTTTTATCAACTTTTTAAAGCATCAAAGTGTTATTAACTTACAGTGGAGAGACCAATCAATCAGTTTCATTGAAAATATCTTAATTTGTGTTTCAAAGATGAATGAAATTCTTGTGTGTTTGGAATGATACAAGTGTGAGTAAATGATGACAGGATTTTTATTTTTGTATTCATAAATTTAACCACCTGGCTACCTTCTATTATTTCCACATCCAATCCAGTTTATTAACAGGTTTGCTGATCACCAGACTTACCTCTCAAAAATATATTCTTCTTTGTATGACAACAGGCCAGCTGCAAGCCACACGTCACCTGTGTCAGCTATACGAAGAGGTGTGTCCGGATGAAGCCCAGTGTATCATCTACAACGAGCACCAGCTGAACCTTCTGCAGCGGATAGGAGACAAGAGCTTAGAGGGAGAGATACTGGAGAAGATCAGCCAGCTGTACCTGAACCTAGCTTCCGAGAAGTGAGACCTGCTTATTAGAAGATTTAAGAGAGATGTTCTGAACATATACTGCAGTACAAGGGATAGTTCATCCAAAAAAGTCATTTACTCACCTCACTCCTTCTGTGAAACATAAATGAACATTTTTGAGAAATGTTTTTTTTTTTATGAAAATTACGGTTAGTGATAACAAATTGGTCAACATTCTTCAAAAATATCTTCTTTTGTAATAAACAAAACTCATATAGGTCTGGAATGACATGAGGGTGAGCAAATGATGACATTTAATTTTTTGGGTGAATAATATAATAAAGTTCTAACTCCATTTATGCATCCAGGAAGAACAAAGTGGTTTAACCCAAAGTTGTTGCAATAATAATGAGTTCCCAGTTGTAACGTATTACACATTATTATAATGACTGCAGACAGCCTTACTAAAGTTGGTCATGTCATCTCACAGAGCCAATAGAACTGCTTTAGATTACACCAAACAAAGCCTGGGCATCTTCATCGACTTGGGTAAAAAACGCAAAGAGGCTCATGCCTGGTTAAAAGCGGGAAAGATTTACCACATCCTCCAACAGACAGAGCTAGTGGACCTCTATGTGCAGGTCAAAACTGCCTTCATTTATGCATTTCTGCCTGAGTGTCTGTTACTGGAACCATAGGCAGGGGATCAAGTTGAAATATTATTGTGTGAACTTTGTATATACCTATTTGTCTAAATGTATTGACTGATGTAATATAATGATGAGAACACACTACCAACTCCTTCAGTATCTTTTATAATCATTTAAGTTTTTAATTTCAAACTAGTAGTCTAAGGCAACTCAAGGAAGCTAAAATATTTAGATATGTTTTCATTTTTTGGCCAATACTTAATTCCCACACTTCCATTTGTCTTATTTCATCATTTTAATCACTTAAATGTTGAAGTTAGCAATAATAAGGAATGAGTAGGTGTGTGTGTGTGTGTGTGTGTGTGTGTGGGTAAGTACAGCATGCCATCCCAAAATTGCATTTCAAATATGATGTTGCTGGACATTTGCTTTAGAGGTGAATTAAAGGCCTGTTCTCTATGTAACAGGTTGCCCAGGACATGGCTTTGAGCACAGGAGACACACTCTTCACACTGGAGATGTTGGAGGCAGCTGGTGATGTGTTCTTCAACAGTTCACAGGACAGGGAGAAAGCCATCTGCTTTTACAGGGTAGGTCATGTACATGTTGACGAAGAGAGAAAAGTCTTTCGCACTGTGTTGTTATTGCACTCTGTGACTGTCAGGTCCCTGTTATTTCCATTATTACAATATTTGTTATTAGAAAACATTAATCACAATCATAATCCTTCAGTTTGTTTGTCTGTGTGCTGTGAACATGTGTATCTGTGTGTTCATAAGGACCGAGCCCTTCCCATCGCGGTGAAGACGAGCAGTGTGCGCTCTCAGCTTAGGCTGTGTAATAAGCTTTCAGAGCTCCTGCTGCAGCTGGGACAGTGTTCAGAGGCCATTGAGTACACTCAAACTGCATTAGACATTAGCTTGAGTCTGGGTAGGTTAACACATGTGCACTCAAAGACACTCAAGTACTCTACAGTTTTGTAAGTTCAATTTGTACAATATAATGTGTATCTTTCATAACAGTCTGGCAACATTAAAAACCCCATTATGTAGAACTGTGACTTTTCCAAATCCACGTTATTCATTGTATTATACTGATTTATGATCCTTCACAGATTGTGGCTCTCTGCCAAATATTTAGTCTGTTTTGAGAATAAAGCACACATGGTAAACTCATGTTCATGACAGTGCACAGCCAAAAACCTTTAAAGACAGATAACAGTGTTTCCTTTCATCTGTGTATTTTCTCACAGCTGATGATTTAAATGAGCGGGTGGCATTCCATCGACTCGCCACATTGTACCATTGTCTGGGTCAGTTTGAAATGGCAGAGCACCACTTTCTGAAAGCCCTATCCCTGTGCCCCTCGCCCCTGCAGTACGATGAGGAAGCCCTCTACTATGTCAGGGTTTACAAAACACTTGGAGACATCGTCTTCTATGATGTAAAGGTAAGCTAGTGGATGTGTGCCTTTGGTTTAGCCAATGTTACGTTGGTCGCGATGGTAAAACAAGCAAAGAGCAATAATGTGAGACTGCAATAGAATTAGAAATTAGTGTATGAACAGCTTACTTATAGTTGTCTCTACAAATTAAGTTGGGAGAAGTGAAAGTCAAAATTTGAAAGAAAAACAAAAAACACATTCAATTCCAGATTGTAAATTGACCAGAAGATGGCAGTCTAAATACATACTCAGTAAATTAGCATTTATTCACACCTCAAAATGGAAGCTTACTCATATTTAGAATGAAAATATATTTATATTTAATTATATAAAGCACATGCTATATCTAGGCTATATCTAATAATTCTATTGTACTCCAACATAAAAAAAATGAAAATTTAATAATAATAAATTTACAGAACAACAGTTAAATTATATTTCTAGTCAATAATTCATATAAATATTCAAGGATATCTTAAGTTTTTTGCTTTAAAATGTGTAACTATATAGCTTTTTTGTTGGAAAATTGTATCTTTTGTTGACAAAAGATGAATGATTCTTGTTACAGATGGTTGTCATATTTTGCTTTTTAAATGTATGTTACAAACGACCCAAACCTCTAGCATATATGTAGTTCATGTGGAGCAGCATTTAGTTGCTCGGAGACACTGAAAACACTGGATCATGAGCTTCTCGCAAATGAACACAGTACAGTGCTTTACTCATGCAACGCCCAGTTATCAACCAAGTATCACCGTCTTATGTATAATCACCATTGCTTTTGTCCTGGTATTGTCGATAACCATGATATTTAAAAATGAAAAGCACATTGCATTAAACTGAATAGCAACTACTACTTTAATCTCTTAATAGAACAATGATATTTTAATTTCTTTATAGATCAATATGACTAATATTTTAATCTCGTAATAGAACAATGACTAATATTTTAATCTCTTAATAGAACAACAGGACTAATATTTAAATCTCTTAATAGAACAACAGGACTAATATTTAAATCTCTTAATAGAACAACAGGACTAATATTTTAATCTCTTAATAGAACAATAGCTACTAATATTGTAAATCTTCTCTCTCTCTGTATTCAAGGACCCATTTGATGCTGCTGGCTATTATCACCTTGCCTTGGCTGCTGCTATGGATCTGAGCAACAAGAGGTCCCAGCTAGAGCTGTGCACTCAGTTGGCCACCATCTATCACAACTGCCTCATGGACCGTGAACTCTCGCTGTTTTTCTACCAGCAAGCGAGAGCTTTCGCTAATGATCTCCATATTCGCCGTATCAACCTGGCACCAGACTAAAGCTTCAGGATCACAGCCCAGTACAAAAACACAATAACTGGGGCAACAAGATAGAGCTGGATTCTAATGGGATATGAAACTTCCACTGCATGCTTTTGATTTGACTTGTGTGTGAATTTCCCATGTTTACTTTTATTTGCTGGATGTTATGTATGTTAGTTGATTTCTGGAATGTCTGACTCATGAGACATGTTGATTGGTCCGGAGAGTGTTTACTGGAGTGTAAGCAATACAACTTTCAGGAATTGTCCATTTGGCACAATATCCCATGTTGGAAGTAACCAAAAAACAGATACAATTTTCTTTCTTTCTTAAGGAAAATAATTGTCTAAAATTGTAGAATTTGTTGTTTCTGGTTTTCCATTCTGTAAAATCTTATTACCTTCATTTGACACATGCAAGTGATGTCAGTGAACACATTTTTACCTCAACAAGGGCTGTTCTGTTTGTACAAAGTGTAGAGAATGACAGGAGTTATAGTTTTAAATAAACATGTTCATGCCTGGTGAAATACATGACTTGGTCCAAACCCTCCCAGTTCAGTGAAAACAAATCCACTGGCACTGTAGGTTCGAGAGCCTTGGCGGCATTCAGATGTATGTGCAAAAAAGAGACTATGCCCCCCAATAAAAAGTGGATTTAATATTCAATTGCTTACAGTATTATATATCAAGGTAATTTATAACAATGCAAACCTTGAGTACTAGTGAGCCCTTGTCAAGATCCTGCAATCGCATTTCTACTCTATTGTTTTTCATCCAAACAATAGATCTGTTGGTATCCGAGCAGTTTATTAAGACTCAGTCCAGATCAAATAGGGGACAATCAGCAGACCTAGTGCAGTGGAGTAAGCTGAAATGATGTTTGTGAAAGAATGGTTATTTTATGTCAGATCTTTACACTGTAAAAAAAATTCCGTAAAATTTACGGTAAAAAACCGACAGCTGTGGCTGCCAGAATTCTACCGTAAAAAATACGGTAGCAACGTTTTAGGTATTGCGGTTTTAACTGAAAGTTACAGTTAATTACTGCAATTTCTTTAACTGATATAATCTTAATATACCAACCTATTAAAGTACTGAAATCTGTTTTGTTCCTTTGAAATTCACTGCAAACCACCAAATGCAGGTGATGATGAGAAAGTCACATGATGAGCCAAAGCCTATCACAAGCAACTTTTAAACAATATCACATATATAGAAGGTGCACAGTGTCATTCACACAAGCACTAAACACCATCATGGTGAGACTCATTAAACTGAAATATGCTATAAACATTAATTTAACAACATTAGATGTAACATACAACCCTAATAAATATAACTGATAAGAAAAAACTAAGAAGAAACAGTTATTTCAAAGAAAAAACGTCAAATTCAAATTCGAATTCTGGGAACGTCAGTTTACGGTTTTTCCCTGTAAATTTTACAGGAACTTTCCGTTAACCATGTAACAGGTTTTTACCGTAGCATTTTCACAGTTTTTTACCGTTAAAATCACGATCATTTTTTACAATGTACAGTTTCATGTGAAATAAGTACACTTTATAATATTTACAGTGTGAACTGAATGTAATGTTTTCAGACATTTAACTGCATGTTAATTGCATTTAAATTAACCCAGACAGCAACATATTTTTGGCCCAGATCCAGCCCACATCTGGCCCGTGTGAAATCCATGCGGGCCAGATGTGGGCCGGATCTGGGCCAACACTGCTTGCTGTCTGGGAAAATGTATTATAATTTAAATTTATGTTAAATGCCATTGGTTGAGTGTTTTGTCCTACTTAAGCATGAGTAATTTCATAATTAGCTCTGTTTTCATAATGAAATATGGTTAAAGTATGCTGTAGAATGTACTGACAACCGTAAACTAAAATATATTTTAATGTAATTTCTATTGAAATTATATTCTATATTCTGTTATGCATTTAAATATATTTGTATTTGCACATTTGTAATGATCAAGTTGCAATTTAGTACTTTAAAGCTGTTTTTATGAGCCGAATCAAGGCAGAAATAGCCCACACACATGAAATTACAACAAATGCCATTGTTAATGAAAAAATAAAGCGCGTGAAGTAGCTGATTCCGATTATTGATTCGGTTCTCTGAAACGAACTGTTTAAATAACCGATTCGCGGAAATGAGTCGAACTTCCCATCACTAGCGTTTTGAGCTAAACGAAATTCCCCGCCTCCTCTAGAGAGAAGAGAAAAGCAGACTTCACTCGAGGATGTTGAGATGATCAGCAGATACAACAGGACCAAACATCTAAAGGCTTCACATACATTGTTTTAATAAGTTGCAATTGAAATCAAAGCATTTGCGCGCATCAGTAGAACAGATTGGCTTGGATAAGAAATATTCCTCTTCCTGGGACAACCATTTTACACCGGTCTTTCAGCTGATCCTGCAGGAACGCACACATCTCATCTGAAACAAGCTTTTGCATTGGGAATCTGATGCGTAATGGTGATCTCCAGAGGACACTGACTATCCAAGAACTTTCTGAGAATTCGTTTTTTTATATTAAACCAAAAAAATGCAGGTCATTCTGTTGGTCTCCGTCGTTTTTATTTGCGTCAAAGCTGCTCTCGCGGACACTAAACTGAAGTGTCCCGAGCGCTGTGATGTGAGTAAGTGTCCGAGCCCCAGCTGCCCCAGCGGCTATGTGCCGGACCGCTGTAACTGCTGTCTGGTGTGCGCACCGGGGGAGGGAGAGCCGTGCGGCCGCAAGGACTATCTGCCCTGCGGGGACGGGCTGGAGTGCAAGCACCCGTCTGGAAAAAGACTGTCCAAAGGCGTGTGTCAGTGCAGGTACAGCAGTAAAGTGTGCGGCAGTGACGGGAACACGTACGGGAACATCTGCCAGCTGAAAGCCGTGAGCAGGAAAGCGCTGCAGCAGGGTCTGCCCGCGGTCACCAACCTGCACAAAGGACCCTGCGAAAGCAATCAAGGTAAGTGATTTGTGTATAGCAAGATGAATAACTTTATACATCAAAAATGATTTGTGTCTTAATTTATGCTGAAAGTTTAATAATTGAATATAGGTTTAAACACATAAATAGGCCTACTACAAAAGTATTGTTAGTGCTAAAATCATAAATTAATACAGGACTGTCTTAAACGGTGTAATAATCTTTTTTAATTATTATTATTTAAGTTTTTAATTATTCATAGTGCATGGTGTAGCAAAAGTAATCACCAATGCAGTAATAGTAGGACCTAATAATAGAATTGTGGTCACTGTGGTATATGGGAGGGAAAGGAAGGATGGGATGTATGCCATTAGACTGAAATCTCTTCATTAGCTTCTAGAATGCCAAATGCTCTTACATAGGCATACCTACCCCATACCTTAGCCATTTAAATGGGGATGTACCATATGTTTCTGTGTCATTCCACAAAAGGTGATGTCCCATATTAACATGTGTAAGATTTTCGAGTAAAACAGTGTGTGAACACAATGTAGTGTCATGACCATGACCATGTAGATGGCACAATGCAATGTATGTATTACCGTTGAAATATATTCTTTGATTGAGTTATAAAATCCAGAAAAAATATATTTGTAAAAATCCAGTTTTATAAATGAAAAAAGCAATTTATAACAATTGAGTGAGGTTTTGTCAAGTTCAAGTAAAGTCGCATTTGTCAAAGCAGCGTCACGGTAAATAACAGTGTTAATGATGTCAAGTTCATCGAAAGAATTCAGTCCAGCTGTAAAGCAGCTCTATAGAGTTCAGTTCAAGTCAGTTCATTGTTGATTCAAGTAAATTCAATAACAGTGTCAATGTTGCAAAATTATTATAAAACATTATTCAATTCAGGTATAAATCACCTCTGCATGGTGACAATAGTCATTACTCAGCTCAAACCAGTTCAATATTAATTCAGGTAAGTTCAATAACTGTGTCAGTGTTGCAATGTTCATAAGTTATGATCTACAAAAGACAATATTTTATTATGCGGCTTAGTTCAGTTCAATTTTTGTTTTCATCCAATAGTGTGAGTGCAGTTTACCTCAATTCTGGGGACAATTTTGTCCCTAAAGTATAATTAAGTTAACACACACGATAAACTTCATTTAGTATTTTTAATAATTTATTTCCCTTGTGAGGACCGGCCAAATGTCCTCACAAAGTCAAAAATCTCAGGCTTTACTATCCTTGTGGGGACATCTGGTCCTCACAAGTATAGCTAAACACGTACACACACACACACACACACACACACACACACACACACACACACACACACACACTTTGAGTCCACTGTGCTTTGTGAGTCATCCTACATTCAGAAGATAATAACATCCTTGAGCTCCTCTAGCAACAATCACATATAACTCCAGTGATAACCAAAAGAGCAATTGCGAGTATTTTGAAAAATGGGACTGTGACCTCAAACTTTACGTGCAAATGGCAGCTGCAGAGAAGTTTGGAAAATAGGGCTGCTTTGTGCTCTGCAGACCAGGCATGATTTCCTGTGGGGTTCTCAGTGGAGGTTGCCCTTTTGCTCTGATTTTGGACAAGACCTCATTGCCAACACCCTATCCTTTATCCTTTTTAAAGGAAATATCAAACTGCTTCCAGATCAGCAGTAAAACGTTCTTTCAGTGGTGACAGGAAAAGGGAGGAGGCACCTATTGGAAATGGTACCACTCTCTGGAGACGCATTATCAGTGTGAGGTGACCTAGAATTGAATTAAAAGGCTATTGATGGGGTGAAATGATCAAGAGATCAAGAGATGAGGTTTTTAGGTCAAATATTTAGGTCGGTTAAAAAATTATTCAGCAAAACCAGGTTTAAAGATGTTCTTCTGGTAGCAATCATTCACCCATTAGTTACTGTTAGCCCCTGCAATGCCACTGACCACACTGGTGTATATATTTGGTGAATAACCCGGTAGTGAGGTAAGCAAAAGAACCCACAGAAAAGCCCATGGCTATTTGGAGAGCAGCAAATCCTTATAGCATTAAATGTCACATAAATTATAGTCTATCATTCTATACAATTTAGGCTGCTAAGTCAAAAACCTCAAAATAAAACCCTAACCTTTGCAATCACTGTATTAAGCAACCCAGTGCCTTAGAAACAGATGCTGCCCATCATCTTTCCACCAGATTGTGTGATCAGCTGCTCTTCTGGTGTCTCGGCTCTTCACCACTCCAGACTGGAAAAAATGAACGAGGAAACTATTTAGAACATATTTATATTGGACATTCATCTTTGGTTTATGCCTGGCCAACTTTGGGTCGAGTGGCATTTCTCAATATTGTATGGGATTGTCTAAATGAATTTGCACACATTGCCATTGGAAGTTGACTTACTTGGCAGTCGTGAAATCTGAGAGGTCACGGCTCCCTGATGCAGCTCTACTGGAATGTGCTTTTATATGGGGTGTTGCATTTGATTAATGATTAACAGTTGAGTGTAATTCATTGCATGCTTATTTTGGTTTCTCACAACTTCTAAATTATAAAGAAAATTTATCCAGAAAGCCAGGAATAAAGCTTTAGAATATATATTAATTTTATTTGGCTTATATATTTACTTATATAAGCTTATGTATTTACACTTTACCATTCAAAAGTTTGGGGATCAGTAAGATTTTTTTTTTCAAATATGACAAAAAATATATTTATAATTTTACAAAAGATTTCTATTTCAAATAAATTATTTTCTTTTAAACTCTCAACTCTTTACAGAATCCTGAAAAAAAAATGGTTACAGTTTCCACAAAAATATGAAGCAGCACAACTTTTAGCATTGATAAAAATAATAAAAATAATGTTTTCTTGAGCACCAAATCAGCGTATTAGAATGATATCTGAAGGATCATGTGACACTGAAGACGTGTAATGGCTGCTGAAAATTCCGCTTTGGCATCACAGAAATTGTTTGCACTTTAATTTAAAATAATATAACTTTTAAACACCTTTTAAAAATTGTAATAATATCATAATATTATGTTTTTTTCTTGCTCAAACATTTTTTTTGTCTTGCTCAAACAGCCTTTTGAGCATAAGATACTTAAAAAACATAAAAAAAAAATGACTGACTGCAAACTTTTAATACAATTTTGGGTAATTTCATTATTGTTTCTGTATTAAAGGGTTAGTTCACCCAAAAATGAAAATTCTGTGATTAATTACTCATTTTCATGTTGTTCGATGATGGCTGTGCCAACACGGTCACAGGAAACACCAGTCAAGGGAAAAACCACCCTGATGTTTGCAGAAAATAACATGCCCTAATTACTAGGACTTTACACGCTGAACACACTTTCATCATTCCCTATACTGCATACCCAGCACAAGTCCAGCATGCACAACGATAAAAACCACCTAGTGATTCTAGACCCAATTATAGAGGAACATTTCCTGTGTGTGAAAAGATTTTCTCAAACTAATATCATTGCATACCATCTGAATCTGCAGGAAAGTATTTAAACACTGCATGCCTGCTAATCTTTCCCTCTTGTAGCTGAGTAGCTGCAATACAGAAGAAAACATAGAGCTGGTTTTGATCATTTTATATATTGGAATTATTAACATGAGTAATTCTTTCTGCTAGTATAGGTCCTACACACCCCAGCAGCCCAAGGTACAAATTCAACTTCATTGCTGACGTGGTGGAGAAGATCGCCCCTGCTGTGGTGCACATTGAGCTGTTCCTAAAGTAAGCCCAAACACTTGCAAACACTTTCATGGTGTGGCAGCCATCTGTGCGGTGCTTTAAAACTGTGGGGAAGTGAGGAAGGTGCTTGGAAAACACAGCTGTGTGAGGGTCACTGCTGTCTGTAAATTAGCTGAACACACGCACAACTGCTTTTGCCAAGGCTAGTCATTTGTGAAGGATATCAGAGAGTGTGGTATGGAGAAACTGGGCAAACAAATGTTTTAAATTGCTTTTGTCTTTATAGGAACATATATGTGGCGAATTAATGTTTTGAAATACAATAAAACCTTTAGAAAAAAGTGTACTTAATTGCATTGAATGTGCACTGGTAGTGTACTTCAAATCTAAAAGACATATTAACCAAACTGGTCCCCATTTATATTAAGTGGCCTTAACTATTACATCAAAAAATAAGTACAAAACACTTATTGCAAAACACTTTTGATGCTATTGAGGTGGGATACGGGTAAGTTTAGGGACAGGTTTGGTGGTATAGGTTTAAGGTGTGAGAGATAGGTCAACAGGGTAATTATAAGAGTAATTATAGAAATTAATTACAGATGTAATTACATGCAAGTATTTTTAAAATATAAGTACAGTGTAAAAACATGTATGTACATAATAAGTGCATTGTATCAAATTATTAATTGAAATGTAAGTATAGTAGTTAAGGCCACTTAATATAAAATGAGACCAAAAACTGCACTGCAAATAATATAAAAGTATGGGAATAAAAGCTACTTATGAATACTTAAAAAGAGAGCACTCCCGTGATTGTTTCTTATCACGTTATAATATATGTTAATTAAAAGTTTTACTTTAAAGTGCATTACTTTACATTGCTAAAGTACTTTAAATCATTTTAATAAGCTTTTTATCAAAGTGCATTTACTTGAATGTGTTGACTATCATACTAAAACACACATGATGTACTTGATGCTGTGTATGTAAATATTAAAGTTAATATATTTGAAATGTTCTAAATTGCAACTTCATTATTACAAATATATTAAAGTATATTTTAATTTAACATGTTTGTCATTCAATATTCAATCTAAAACATCAACCATAGTAAACTTTAACCATATTTGAAATGCAATAGAAAATATTATGAAATTATATAGAAAGATATAGGCCTACTAGTAAACCAAGTTACTCAATTTTTCTTAGTTCAGTTAATTGCATTTCATATAAACGTAAACTATAATACATTTTCATTGATTTGCTGTTAATAATGCAGTTAAGTGTCTGAAAACATTACATTCCATTTGCACTTGCAAAGTATATTCTAATGTACCGTATGTTATTTCAAAGTAGTCTTTTTGAAAGAATGCTGAAGTGACAGTAAGAAAGAAAGAAATTTAAGATCAATAGGGAATGTAAAAAAAAAAAAAAAAGTTTTCAATTCTTTTTTGCATCACTCTAAATATTCATTGCAAATGTATGAAACTAAATAATGAGAACTTTATATTTTCGCTTTTGCCCTCTAGCCACCCCCTCTTTGGCCGGACGGTTCCGCTATCAAGTGGTTCAGGTTTTGTTATGTCAGAGACCGGACTTATCGTGACAAATGCTCATGTGGTGTCCAGCACCACACCTGTTTCGGGTCAACAGCGACTCAAAGTACAGATGCGTGGTGGGGATGTGTATGAGGCCACTATCAAAGACATCGACAAGAAGTCTGACATTGCCACTATCAAAATCAACCCACAGGTAAGACAAAACTCTCCTTATTGTGCTCTAAGACCTGTCTTTACAAAACAAAAGTCAAAACGTGTTTACTCAACTACTTCCTTTGACCTGTTTGGCAGAAAAAGTTGCCTGTTTTATTGTTGGGTCATTCGGCAGACCTGCGCCCGGGTGAGTTTGTGGTTGCTATCGGCAGCCCGTTTGCCCTGCAGAACACAGTGACGACAGGAATAGTCAGCACTGCACAGAGAGATGGCAAAGAACTGGGTCTCCGTGACTCAGACATGGACTACATCCAGACTGACGCCATCATCAACGTAAGACACCGAATAACCAGAACAACACATGTTATGAGTCTTACTGCTGCTGCATAAGAAATCCAGACAACCTCTGAAATTCATTTCTGAAATCAAATTGCATTCAAGAAGTAATGCGTATGTATTGAGATAACTATTCAGTTAGTGAACAAAAATATAAAGTGTGAAGAAAAAACCCTTTAAAACAAAAAAAGTCTAAACCTTATCTTATTTTGTCAATGGTTATATTGCTTCCTTTTTGATTTTCAGAATTTATGATTGCATTGATAGAATTTGTATATTTGCTGCCTATTTTATTTACTTATAGTTTTCATTTGCAATTCCGACAGTTGGTTTTCATCAGTTTTAAACAGGGCTGGACTGGGACAAAAAAAAAAGATCTAGTACCCCTGATCCTCCTCTCTCCTCCACTTCTACAACCTGGCTTGACTAGATAGAGAGATGATTAGTTGAGGTACAGTGGTGGCCAAAATTGTTAGAACACTTGGCATATTTAAGAGGTTTCAGTTGTTTATGTTGAATTGGCCATTATAATACCCATAAAACGAACTACTGCTGAAACTACCTGCGACGGAAGGAATCTGCTGGAAAATATAAAATGATGGACTGGCCCCCTGAAAGTCTCAACCCTATCAAGCAAATTTGGGACGAGTTGGAAAATGAACTGGACAGATCCTTTTTTACATTCAAAGGAAAGCCTTTGGCTTGAGTTGCAGAAGGCATGGGATAACATTAGTGTTGAAGTTCTCAGGAAATATATTGACACTATGCCAGAGAGATGTGCTGCTGTAATTGCTGCAAAAGGTGGACATACCAAATATAAAAGTTAAAAGTGGATTAA
The DNA here is from genome assembly GCF_936440315.1 of Barbus barbus. Classification (NCBI taxonomy): domain Eukaryota; kingdom Metazoa; phylum Chordata; class Actinopteri; order Cypriniformes; family Cyprinidae; genus Barbus; species Barbus barbus. The sequence continues at coordinate 34,388,546 of NC_136729.1, forward strand.
AACAGTATGCCTCACTTCATCTGATGTTTTGCAGGCAAAAAAGCTCAATATTTTCAGATCGGTCTAATTCTAACAATTTTGGCCCCCATTGTATTTGTCTGACAAAGGCTTGCTAAAATCTGTGCAATTGAAACCATACTGGTAATGAGTAGAGCTGTTTTCCCCCCAACATTTAATGCATGAGCTGTAAATATTCTGTTTATACAGGAGCATATCAAATCCAAATATCTTAATACTGATGATGAATATAGGTAATGATGTTGTACATTCCTATTATACAGCCATCAGTCTTTATCAAATGATGATCACCGAAGTCATCCATTATGGCGCACACACATTAGGACAGGTTACCTCCTTCTTCATTCCCTGTGAGTCCGTTATCATGAGGCTACTTCTTACCGATTTAACATCCCGGTTCTTCTCATCCTCCTGCCTGTCTCTCTGGCCCTTTTGACCCTTGGAACAGAACTGTTCGTCATAGCTCGCCACCTACTCTTTTACTTGATTATTCTGCTGCACAAATGTTGGCACTGCTGATGAAATAGAGACTATTGCATGCAGCAGCCCTTACAAAAACCATGTCCAGAATCTTTGCACATTTGGCAGCATCCTCCTCCAAACATTTAAGCTTCTTATCCTGGAGTTTTTCAGCACCACCTTTGCACAGTTCATTTTGAGAAATGGAGAAGAAGGGGTGGGATACTTTATTAACTTTTTACAAACCCATAGGTCGCCGTCCCTGCATGATGAGCTGGCCCTTTTCAAAAAACAAAACAGTATATCGGCCCCAAATTGTGTTGCCCACTGACGCCCAGTATGCCAGATTACCAATCCAGCCCTGGTTTTCAATTTATGTTTTTGTTCAATGCTTGAAAATTTATGTTCAGTACTTTTGGTACAAATCTAATCCCATTAATATAAGGTATGTCAAATTATTTTGAGCATTGATTTTGAGATGTATGTGTAAAATAGTTTGAGAACCAACAATTAACATTATTGTTATTTTATTTTTTCTCTTTTCTTAGTATGGGAACTCTGGTGGACCACTCGTTAATTTGGTAATTATTTCATACTGTGATGTGTTTTAGTTTTCTGGCAGTAGACTTACAAGAATAATTCAACCAAAAATAAAAATTCTCTCATAATTGACTATTTTTCATGTTTTTACAAATCTGTATGAGACACAAAAGGTGAATTTTAGAACAATATCCACTCATTTCTATATAATTTGAATATTAAATTACATTTCAGTCTGCTTCTCAAAAATTCACCTTTTGCAAATTCACAATGTGTCATTCCAAAGGCATACAGGTTTTGAATGACACACTGGAACAATACAACGACAAACATACTGACACTGTATTGAATTTTTCTTCTTGTTTTGTCTTCTATAAGGATGGGGAGGTGATAGGAATCAACACCCTGAAGGTAGCTGCAGGAATCTCCTTTGCCATTCCTTCAGACAGGATTACACGCTTCTTAAATGATTCATTGGGAAAGCAAAACAAAGGTACATGGGGCAACCTTTTTGCAAGGGAATTTGTAGGGAGGTCAGCGTATGAATCATTTGATACTAAACATGTTTTATATTTTGAGAGTCATCCTTGCAGGATTAAATGTGTTAACAAATTCACATATTGTTTCAGAGCCAAGATCAGTGAAGAAGCGTTTCATTGGAATCCGAATGCTCACCATCACAGAAGCGTGAGTGTCCTTCTTCACTACAGACGCTAATACACAACACATGTACATGAACACCGCAGGTCTGTTTAGTGATTGTGTGTGTGTATGTCTCCTCCAGACTGGTGGAAGAGCTGAGACAGCAGAATCCTGATTTCCCTGATGTCAGCAGCGGGATCTATGTCCATGATGTGGTTCCTCACTCCCCTGCTCAGAAGTAAGCATCAGCCAGCCAAACCAGATGCCCTTTGGTCTTTCTGTTGTGGTTGTGCTTCAGAACTCCAAGCCAAGTAGTTTATCTCTGTCTGAACTGGATAACAACATATTGAAGATCACAATTAACTATGAAATGACAGATTTGTATAATACAGGTTTATGTAATAAATCTGTTTAGAACTGGGCGATATGGCAAAAAATTATATCTTGGTCTTTTTCAAAATGTTTGATTGATTCAAGATAACAATTTTGATTTATTAACATGTAAGTAGTCAACTTGAAAATGTAACTACAACATGATTCAAATAACATTCTCTTTTGTTGCAAGACATTACATTCAAATTAAATAATACAATTAAAAAAAAAAAATAGCCCAGCCCTAGAGTAGTAATAGCATAAGACAAAGTGGAGGTTTTCTTACTACATATTCTGGAATGAAGACTTAAAGGTTAACCCAAAAATGAAAATTCTGTCATTAATTACTCAACCTCGTGTCGTTCCAAACCCATAAGACTTTCGTTCATCTTCGGAACACAAATGAAGATATTTTTAATGAAATCCAAGAGCTTTCTGAGTATGCATAGACAGCAAGGCAACTACCATGTTCAACGCAGAAGTGTAGTAAGGACATCGGTAAAATAGTTTGTGACAGAGGTACAGTCATTATTTTATGAAGCTACGAAAATACTTTTTACGTTCTATGCCAGAACGCTGACTCCTGCATCAGTAGCACCACACGCATGCTTTGAACACTGACACAGAAGAGAAGAACTGTTGAATGAAGTAGTTATTTTTGTTTTCCTTGCACACAAAAAGAATTCTCGTAGTTTTTCGTACTTGTAATGGACTACTTTTGTCTAAGCGGAGGCTGTAAGATATAATACACAGGAAAATTCTTAACCTATCAAGATTTATTTTACAATTGTGGTCCCTTACAAATTCAAGTGACAATTGTACTGTATAATTTCTTCAAATGTGTTTCAGAGGGGGCATCAGAGACGGTGACATCATCGTTAAGTTAAACGGAGAGCCTCTGATGAGCACCAGCGACCTGAAGGAAGCTCTCAACCAAGACACGACTCTGCTGCTGGAGGTGCGCAGAGGCAACGACGACCTGCTCTTCAACATTGAGCCTGACGTCATCATGCAGTGATGTCATCATCTCTTCCAAATGCAAACCATCGAACTTTACCTGAAGACATTGGTTTTATCATATCAGTCATGTGCTGCCATGGCCAAAGGGATGTCTAACAGTGCATCCTTCCACAAAACAAGGCCCTCTTTTACAAGCAGAGAAGAATCTAACCTTGAGCTTTTGCAGTCTTGGTCAAGTCTGCCTAAGAGATTTTATATGAAAGGCATTTCATAACAGCACACTCTTGTTGAAGCAGGGTTAAAGAGGAGACTGATTCTGTTCATTGCAAATATGAAAACTGGCAGTACTGTTTTTTGTAGAAGACGACAAAACTGGTGATTATTTTATAGCCAATCCACAATGAATCCACAATGATATGTTAAGCTGGGAAACTATATGTATATACATACTGTATATAAATAATTGAAATTTCAAATTAGTATGTGGATTCTCTTCTTGATAAATGTCTCAACATTCATTGCTGAAACGTCATTGTGGCACCAGTGGCAAGAATCAATTGCTGTGCAAGGTTTTTTTAAATACATTTTATATCATTTGTGCAGAATGACTGTCATGATGAATGACATTTTTATGGTCATTTTGTCCAATCAAATGTTGTGTGCTCTTTATATGCAGATGTCAGAGTGAGACGTCTTCTGTTCATGTAATCTGTTTATCAGTCAGTATATGCTCATGTTCCTGTTTGTCTAAAATGTCTATAGCATATCATACGTCTTAATTGCCATGTCTTCAAATATGCTCATATAATTTTTGGTTCTCTTCAGCTGGATCTATGAATGTTGGACCTATGAAATAAAACTTTCTCAGAAAAAAAGAATCACTTGGCAGATTGGCGGATGATAAATGCTGATTTTGTTTTTTAAAGATGAGCCTAAATCATATTATTTGTGTTAGATTATGTAAAAAAAAAAAAAGCACATTAATGATCTAATGATTCATCATTAGTCAGCGTTTGGGTTGGAAATTCACAGATCCAGAATACCGTCAGAACTTTCCAGTACACAAAGTTTTTTCTCCAGTCCTCACTGTCTGGACAGGACCTGTGGATGACAAAATCCAGACATGACACACGGCTACACACTTCAGGCAGCGTAGGGTGATTTTACAGCTTTATCTTATTGACTGAAATAGGCCTGTCTCTATGAAAAACACCATCCCGATCTATGCTTTCAAAATATCTCATAGTGCCATTACCTTTAAATCTTTAATATACTTTTTTAAGATAAGGTGCATCCAACTTTGTGGACATATGCACAACTGTATGCCATTTTTGCAAGGGGAAGTCGTGGCCTAATGGTTAGAGAGTCGGACTCATAACCTAAAGGTTGTGAGTTTGAGTTTCAGGTCCAGCAGGGATTGTAGGTGGGGGGAGTGAATGTACAGCGCTCTCTCCACCCTCAATACCACGACTGAGGTGTCCTTGAGCAAGACACCGAACTGCTCCCCGGGCGGCGCAGCATTGGCTGCCCACTGCTCCGGGTGTGTGTTCACGGTGTGTGTTCACTGCTGTGTGTGTGCACTTTGAGTGGGTTAAACAAATTCCAAGTATAGGTCACCATACTTGGCCACATGTCATGTCACTTTCCCTTTTGTAGTAGTGTGTCCACACTGAAAATTTCAACAAAAAAGTGCACTTCCAATACTCAGATGATGCACTTATTTAACCGAAAAACAAAACAAAGTGTGGGATGTTGGACACTATGCAATCAACTGCCGCAGCTATTCGTACGTAGTGTAGGGCTTCAGTGATAACAAAACTTAAATTAATTCACTAATAGAGTACATAGTACATCAGAATACATTGTATTCAAAGTACACATTTTCATTTGATTAGTTCTTGCTTTCCCTGGGAATCAAACCAATTACCTTGGTGTTGCTGGCACCATGCTCTAATATTTGAGTTACAGGAAAGGTCAAAACTTTATGCTAAAGACATTTTGAAGACACAAAGTTTATGATTCAAACTGTGCAATGTATAGAAACCTAAAAGCCAGAAGCACTTTTGTATTAAACATGTATTTTGAAAAAACTAATTGACTTGGCTAAGATGCTATATGGCTGCCACCTCTGCCAGCTGTGATTTTTTAAGAATAACCTACAATTTTGTGTTTTCTGAGATGAGGGGCTTCGGAAAATGGTTCTATAAATGGAAAGCGAGTCATGTTGCAGATGTGCAGTCTGTCTGAAAAGCTGCTTGCAGCACATCCTGCGTTTTTTCCACAAAGGTCCCATTCAATTTAAATGGGTCATGATGACACGAGAAATCAAATTTTCCTTGATCTTTTACGAGAGGTCTCTGTATCATTAAAATATTATATATGTTTTATAGCCTAAATCCTTCCCCTTAGCTTTTAGGTAACCAAGATACAAAAATGGCTCATTTGGATGTTGTGGGATCTGTGGCATCACACGAGCAAACCCTGTTGAAAAAACCAGCATATTCTGGTTAGGTATGTTTTGAAGCATGGCTGCTGGTTTGAGCTGGTTTAAGCTGGTTTTTAGCTGGTCATGAGCTGGTTTAAGCTGGCCCTGAGCAGAAGCTAGTTGCTTAGGACCAGCACATGACTAGCTTAAACCAGCTCAGTTTACACAAGCCTAGGCTACTGTGTCCTTAACTCCAAAGTTGGTTTGAGTTCTGCAATGAAAAACGGGACATCAATGGTTTGCATTAAATATGAACATGTAAACATACTGTTATGGAAGCAGGCGGACACGGAGGTAAGTGATAACAATGTGCCTTTATTTACAGTGAATGTGCTGGAGATCGTGCTGAGAGGTGAGTAGGTGAACTTGAGGTTGGATGCCCGGGGATCTAACGACTGAACTGATAATGTCCTTTGCTTCACAGGTATGACTGGACGAGACTTGAGAGGATAGCCGGAGCCAGACGAGATGAGTCCCCAACAGTGGCGAGACTGCAGACAGGGGAGACAGACGGAACGGAGAACAACAGGTTAGACAAACAGGTAAGTTGAAGGTAGGTATACTCATCGGCTTCTGGAGACGTAGGAGAGGAGTCCACATTGAAACAAAGAGATCGGACGCTGGGGTGAATCTGGTGAGTGTCTTTATAGTGCTCCTGATGATGACAGTGATGAGGTGCAGGTGTGAGTGGTTCAGAACGCAGGTGAGGCTGATCGTGGAAGTTGAGTGGGGGGAGAGCCTGGCCGTGCTGTTACACATACTGTTGTTGCATCAAAAAAAAAAAAAAAAAGGAGACAGGCAGGAGACAACGGAAACATTTATTTTCTAAAAAATAACTCACATCAATCTCAAAAGAATGAAGTTATCTTATGTCTCTGGCTTTCAACATCTACAAAAACAAACATTATTTTAGTCTTAGTAAAAAAACAAAAAAGATAATGATGGAATTATGAAGTTTTCTTGCCTTAAACCGTCTTTCCCTCTCTTCTGAAGCTGAGAAAATCGCCTTCTCACAAGCAGGCTGCTGTGTCGTTAACTCCCGGCGCAGAAATTAAGACACAAACTCAACAAGTCTGAAATATTACATGCAAAACATTAATTTTAACAATTATCACTTCATCAGCCTCAAAATAATTAAGCTAGTCTTTATTACATAACGCCGTTTCCTTTAGGAAACTACATTCAGTTTAACCGCGAAAAATAAGATAACGAATTAACATGTAAATGTGTTAATAACCGTCTATTAACACCTCAAAAAGTGTATGTAAATATGACATAAGACACTCACGGACGTTATATTAAAAGTACCTCTTCCGTTCAGTGGAGGCCGTTAAGACGAAAAGACACGTATTTTTCAATATAAGCTCTTTTCGGGCTATTTGGACACAAACAATGAATTATGACTTTACATTTTTAATCTTTACTTACCAGAACGTCTTTCACTTGCTTCTCGCTTCTTTCAGGTGGAGAAAATGGCGGCTTCTCACTGCAATAGAACTGCAGTATTACTGCAATATATAATACAACTGAAGTACAATTCAATACTACCGAAGTGCAATACTAATAAAACGCTGTACAGTAACACTAAAATGCAACCAGAATATTCAGAATAACAAATTTTATTTGCACACATCTGCAATATAATTAGTTAAGGTAAAAACAACAGTGAATGTCTCAAAACAGCAATGCAAGAATATTCCTTATACATTCCTTTTTGGAACACAAACAAGGATATTTTTAAAGAAATCAGAGAGCTTTCTGACCCTGCACAGACAGCAATGCAATTTACACATTCAACTTCCAGATCCAGAATGGTAGGAAAGACATCATTAAAGTAATTCATGTGACTCCAGTAACTCAATTTGATGAAGCGACACGAGTGTTTGTGTCCAAAAAAAAATTAATAATAATTTACCACTTATTTACAAAAATATTGATCTATAATGTGCATTCACGAGAGCATCACAAAGCATGAGTGTTGTGTTCATGCCACAGAAGACAAAATTAAGGTTAAACCACTGGAGTCACATGGATTACTTTCACAGTGTCTTACTGTTCTGGAACTTAAATGAGTAAGTTGCGTTGCTGTCTATAGAGGAGTCAGAAACTTCTCGGATTTCATCAAAAATATCTTAATTTGTGTTTTGAAGATGAACAAAGGTCTTATGGGTTTGGACCGACATGAGGGTGAGTAATTAATGACAGAATTTTCATTTTTGGGAGAACTATCCCTTTAATGTTTGTGAAGTACAGTTTGACTGGAAGGGTAAACCTAAGTTCATTTTCATTAGTTTGTTTGGTTACAGGTCATTAGATCTAGCGTTCTGACTGTATGTGTCAGCTACAGTAAAAACAGCGCATCGATTTAAAATGGTGATTGAACTGATTGTAATTTTCTGCATTCATTGTTTTAATGCACACCTTCCAGTCAAAATCCTGAAAAAACTGTTGAGATCTGATGTTAAGCATTGAGAATAACTGCTGATATAACTAGAAATTCATTACCTTTCCACTCCCTCAGCTCTCTCTCTGTTTCCATACTGAATCGGCACTAATATTGTAAATCTTTTTTTCACTCCTTGATTTCATTTAACTCCTCAATCTCTTCATGTCTGAAGATCTCTTCCATGGCTGAGGAGACACTTGATTTCTCCAGCACTCCCACGGGTCTTAGTTCCTGAAATACAATAGCAGTTATTATGCATTCTAAACTATAAAGATAATACTTTATAAAAGATAAAATAAATAAAGTAGATTACTACTCACCCTTATTTGAGTGCTTTTTTCACCACAGCCATCATCTTCTGTTGAATTATATTTTTGGTCTTCTTTTTTAGTTGTTACTGAAAATAGCAATCACACACTAAAGAATGCCCATTTCCACACATTAATGTCACACTACTGAATATACAGTAAATGCTGGTGTACAGTGCTGTGAAAATTATTTTTTTCTATTTTTGAGTATCAGTACTAAATTGCCCTATATTCCTAAACAAATTAACATAAAACAAAGGCAATACAGTTATCATTAATAAACTGTATTTTGTGTTTATTCAGGTTGCCTGTTTCATTTGTTTTGAAGATCTGAACCAATTTAAGTCAAGTCACCATTATTTATATAGTGCTTTATACAATACAGATTGTTTCAAAGCTGCTTTACAGTGATAAAAAGTCAAACAATGATGCAAACAGAATTCACTTCTGCTGTGAAGCAGCTCTAAACAGTAAAAAGTGTCATTGTTCAGTTGAAATCAGTGTAGACTCAGTTCATTTCAATAACTGTATAAAAATCATCAAATATAATAATTTCAACGCAGTTGTGCAGAAAACAGTGGTGTCATCATCTAGCCCAGTTCAGTCCTCATCCAGTAGTGTCACTGGTGTCAGATCAATAATATTGCTGAATATTATGTGTCCCCAAATAAGCAAGCCAAAAGTCAACAGTGGCAAGGAACCCAAACTCCATCAGATGACCAAATGGAGAAAAAACCCTTGGGATAAATTATGTTTAGTTTAGGGATCAGTTCTCCTCTGGCCAACAAATGAACATGGTGTGATTGTGATTCAGGCTGCATCACAATTTAGTGTGAAATATACAGGAGGCCTACAAGTAGCTGGAGTTATTAAAGGATTAGTTCACTTTTAAAAAAACTTTTGCTGATAATTTACTCACCCCCATGTCATCCAAGATGTCCATGTCTTTCTTTCTTCAGTCGAAAAGAAATTAAGGTTTTTGATGAAAACATTTCTCCATAAAATGGACTTCATTGGGACCCAAACGGTTCAAGGTCAAAATGACAGTTTCAGTGCAGCTTCAAAGGGCTTTAAACGATACCAGACGATGAATAAGGGTCTTATCTAGCGAAACGATCGGTCATTTCAAAAATAAATAAAAAAGTTTAAGTTTTATAAGCACAAATGCTCGCCTTGCTCTGTACTGTGATGCGCGTTCATGACGTCACGTAATACGCAATGACGTTGAAAAGGTCAAGGTTGACTTAGGCGGAAGTACCGAGTCAGTAGGCTTTTTAATATTAAAACACCCAGGATACGCACAAATGGGCATTTTAAACGATAAACTGACACAAAGACATTTGAATATGTGTATATGGTCCTCCTTCCGCACATTTGTAAACACTGACTCGGTACTTCCGCCTAAGTCAACCGTGACCTTTTCAACGTCATTGCGTATTACGTGACGTCGCGAACGCGCATCACAGAACAGAGCAGGGCGAGCATTTGTGCTTATGAAACTTAAACTTTTTTATTTATTTTTGAAATGACCGATCGCAGAAGACCCCACCGGGTACCACTCATCTCCACTACAAATAGGAAAAAGAGGCTACAATTTGCACGAGCTCACCAAAATTGGACGGTTGAAGACTGGAAAAATGTTGCCTGGTCTGATGAGTCTCGATTTCTGTTGAGACATTCAGATGGTAGAGTCAGAATTTGGCGTAAACAGAATGAGAACATGGATCCATCATGCCTTGTTACCACTGTGCAGGCTGGTGGTGGTGGTGTAATGGTGTGGGGGATGTTTTCTTGGCACACTTTAGGCCCCTTAGTGCCAATTGGGCATCATTTAAATGCCACGGCCTACCTGAGCATTGTTTCTGACCTTGTCCATCCCTTTATGACCACCATGTACCCATCTTCTGATGGCTACTTCCAGCAGGATAATGCACCATGTCACAAAGCTCGAATCATTTCAAATTGGTTTCTTGAACATGACAATGAGTTCACTGTACTAAAATGGCCCCCACAGTCACCAGATCTCAACCCAATAGAGCATCTTTGGGATGTGGTGGAACGGGAGCTTCGTGCCCTGGATGTGCATCCCACAAATCTCCATCAACTGCAAGATGCTATCCTATCAATATGGGCCAACATTTCTAAAGAATGCTTTCAGCACCTTGTTGAATCAATGCCACATAGAATTAAGGCAGTTCTGAAGGCGAAAGGGGGTCAAACACAGTATTAGTATGGTGTTCCTAATAATAGTGTGTAAAGATTCTTATAAAAATTGGCACTGTAGTTTGCTATTTCCTTTGGATCTTTAACAATTTTGCCATCAACACAAAGTTGTTCAATTGTTAAGAGGGTAAAATTACGCTTTTCTAGCTTAAAAAAAAAATGCAGAATTGAGTTCTCCCTCTTCGAGACATTTTTCCTGGATCTTATACAAGCACCCCTAGCCTTTGAAAAGTACAATTCATCCAATTTCATTTGCAAATCTGCAATTTCAGATTTTTCTTCTAGAGACATGCAATCTAAATGATTAGACTGAGATAATTTCATGATTAGGTTGTCTTCAAGAACCCTTAATTTTTTGGCTAAAAGTGTTCCAACTTTTCTTAAATAAACACCTGTCTCAAACAAAGCTCCCAATTGGTACCAAAATAATTTTGAATTGTGGCTGCTTTCCAATAGCTAGCAATTAATTGTTTAATTTTATCCTTTACATCTGGTAATTCTAACAGTGAACTGTTAAGTTTCCACAAAGAAGCTCTGCATTGGCCTGTTACATAATCTGCCATTAAAGGGGTATTAATAAAGATAGTTTTGTGGTCGGTCAACGGGGTACATTGAATGCAGACATTCAGATCAAAATTTGACATACATTTTGATATGAGCCAATAATCGATACGAGATTGTCTTGAACCACTTTTATTGGCCCAAGTAAACTCTAAATTGTTAGTGAATCTCTCTCTCCAAATGTCCACCAATTCAAACTTATCTATTAGGTCTAATAGTGCAGGACTAGAACAAGCGGTCCTTTTTGGAGGATATCTGTCCAACAAATTATTAAATGACACATTAAAGTCTCCTCCTAGAATGAAAAATGCATTAGGAAATTTATTAGACCAATATGTAAGCTTCTCATCTAATTTGTAAAAAAAAACAAATCATTATCCAAAGAATTATTGCACCCATTTCCGAGAATTACAGTTTGTTGGTTAAGTGAAATTACTAATAAATGAAAATGACCTAAGCTATCCGATTCTGACCCTAATATATCCCCACCAAATTTGTTTCTCAAAATGCTTACACCAGCGTGTGTGCCATGTGAACTCCAAATATCGTTACCCCACTGAGATTTCCACCATTTGTAATCATCAATTGTTGAATGACATTCCTGAAGAAAACAGAAATCTGATTTGTGTTTTTTAGCAAACAAAAAAAGAGCTTTTCGTTTGACACGATCCCTGAGGCCCCTGGGCTTCTCGCACTGGTGTCATCCCATAGCTGTGTCTCATTTAGAAGGATGCGTCCTCCGTAGGTCTCATTCGAAGGGTGCATACATCATCGAGGCTGTCTCATTTCAGAAAAGCAAGTAGGACACTCCGAATGTGACCTTCTTTCACAGGAATTCGGAGGATGCATCAGGTGTATCCTTCGCTGCTACAGATAACCCACAATTATTTGCGTCACCGTAAACAACCGTTGTTAATTAGAAAAATGCTGCTGTCATGAGAAATCGAGTCCCCCCTCGAAATCGGGTCCGCTTAGGACCCCAAGCGATCCCATTGGCTCAAATTACTTTTAATAGATACTCTCTTTAGTGCCTGAATACAATTCCTACAAAATCATGTAATAAATGCCGTTTAAACTATACGTTATAATAATAATTAATGTCTGTATTCTTTAGTTTATATACTAGCATAGCATACAGATACCTGATTAGCTGCATAGCTTATTTTATACAGGAATTTGTACTTATCCTACGTGTTCACATTTTTTTATTATTATTATGTTATAAATTAAGTGTTAAATGTCAATTGTTTTATTTTATGAATAAAACTAATTAACGATTTTCTTTTTTTTTTCACTTAATATGATATTATTACTTTTATTGGTTAATTAGCAGTTAATTAAGTGTAAGAAATTACGTTTAATTTGTTTCATTGTGCACTAATTTGTTCTATTATGCACTATATAGTAAGCCATCCCAGACAGCAACAGTGTTGGCCCAGATTAAAATCCATGCGGGCCAGATGTGCTTGCTGTCTGGGATACGTTTCTACATTAATATCTTTATGTGTTTATTTAGGCAATGGGATCACTCGGGGTCCGGAGCGGACCAAACGGGATATATCGCCCTCTGAAGGGCACTGCGGAGTGAATAAAATCATGGCCGCCATATTGAAGTGTCGTTCCAAACCAAAGTGCTCAAAATTAGTCACTTCAAAGGGCCCTTCGATGTGATTTCCTGCATTCTGGTGCATTTTAGGCCACCCATGTGCCTTGCTTATACCAATAAAATAACTCAAACCAGTCAATACCAATGGTCTAAAAAGACAATATTATTTGAACTGCCATGTAGAAATCAACAGTTTCACAGGTAATGATAATGAACAAGTTGCATGTTTATTATGCTCCGTGTCCAGATAGAAAAAACTCCCACGACTACATTAATGCTACTCGACGTCGCCGGCGCTGCCATACTGCACTCGCACTCCTCTGAGGTAAATGTCCCGCGCAGCAGGTGCACTGCTCTAATCTTGGTACTATGGGCGATATTTTCAGAGCCCCCAAACCATAAAATTCGACGATGATGATTGGCAAAATATAAACTTTTTTGCGTAGCAACAGGGGAACCATTGGCTTAAATTCCAGCACTGTAGGGCTGAGCGAACTGGCGCCCAGGGAAGACAGCCTATTGGCTACTACTACACCAACATGAAGTGAATGCAAATATCATTCTGGAGAGTTCTAAACACATTCTAAAGTAAAACCATCAATAGCATGTCATTAACACAGATCATTTTTCAAAATGAGAGATTATTAAAAACTTCTTATTAAATAAAAAAATAAATAAAAATAAAAAACTGGCAGGGAGGTTGGCGCCCCAGCGCCCTCTATGGGCGAGCCGCTGCTGGGATGAACCCTTCCGAATGGAACGCAGGGCAATTTTCAACCCAAAATTGGGTTAATACAACCCAACGTCCTTACCCAGCGGTCTCAACCCAGTATTTGGGTTGAAAAAAATGACCCAGTGTTTTTAAGAGTGTATAATAAAAATACATATCTGATATGACTTATTATTATTATTATTTAGTCATTTAGCAGACACTTTTATCCAAAGCGACTTACAAATGAGGACGAGAAGCAATCAATTGTAGTATTAAAAAAACTAAAAACAGATCCAAAACTAAAAGCTAAGACTTTATAAATACTACCTATACACATTTTAAAATTAAAGAAATTAAATAAAAATGACAAATGCATACAACAAAACTTAACATTTAAATGAAAAAAAAAAAAAAAAAACTAAAAATAAAGCTAAAAACAATTCAAAATATTAAAGAACAAAAGGTATAAGAGTTTAATAATGATTCTAACATAACACTAAGCCAAACATAAAAAACAACAACTATATATATGTATATATACAGTGGGTACGGAAAGTATTCAGACCCCCATAAATTTTTCACTCTTTGTTATATTGCAGCCATTTGCTAAAATCATTTAAGTTCATTTTTTTCCTCATTAATGTACACACAGCACCCCATATTGACAGAAAAACACAGAATTGTTGACATTTTTGCAGATTTATTAAAAAAGAAAAACTGAAATATCACATGGTCCTAAGTATTCAGACCCTTTGCTGTGACACTCATATATTTAACTCAGGAGCTGTCCATTTCTTCGGATCGTCCTTGAGATGGTTCTACACCTTCATTTGAGTCCAGCTGTGTTTGATTATACTGACTGGACTTGATTAGGAAAGCCACACACCTGAAAGCCGAGTTTAAAACTCTTGTCCTGCTTTCTCCACTCTCTCTTGCCGCGCTCTCTTGTCACTCTCTCTCTCCTGCCGCGCTCTCTTGTCGCTCTTTCTTTTTCGTAAAAATGCTCTCATAGTTACTCTCTCTCTTCTCTTTTGCCACCGCGTGCTGCTCTTTGAGCGTGCTCTGGCCCACGTGCCATAATGAGACGGAAAACCACTTAGTCTCGTCACATCCTTTTATTTTTATTCTTTTACTTTAGTTTCTTTTCTTTCCGTGGAGTTTCGTGTTCTAATGTAAGTTTGCTACAAAGTCCAGCTCCGACTGCACTCGCTTCAAACTTCGACCAAACTTCGTGTCACTCACATTCTTGTAACTCTTCCGTCTCAGCCACATACCTTCCTGAATGGCTCATTATGAGGGCCTTTGTCTTCTCAGGTGTTAATCACAGCATTAATGATAGTTCACGCCCTCTTGCATAGACCCTTTCTACTCAAAGTGTCTTGCAAAATTTAAATCAAGGTATTGTTTTCTGTGAGCGAGTAAATATGTAAAGATGATTTTCACATCATTTTGAAGCAAAAACTCTATTTTAGTTTTTCACTAACCACGCATAAACGTTGTTTTTTCAAAAACACAATCATGTACATAAAAGCTGTTAACATATTATTGTAGCCCAGTTTGTGCTGTTTACAGTGTTATATGTCTATAATCAACTGAAAAAAGCACAAATGTCAGGGCATGTCAAAACTTCTCCAGGCCCCAAAACACCCTTAGACCCCAGAGGGTTAAAAGGCTGGCTGTTTGGTGCAGTCTTAACCACCTGGAGCTCAACATACTGAAAACAGTGGAGATGACCATGGACTTCTGGAGGAACCCCCCTGCACTCCCCCCACTCACCATCATGAACAGCACTGTGACTGCAGTGGAGTCATTCAGGTTCCTGGGCACCACTGGAACCTGGACCTAAAGTGGGACATTCACATTGAATCCATTGTTAAAAAGGCTCAGCAGAGGTTGTACTTCCTTCGCAGGAGCTGCTGAAACTGTTCTACTCCGCCATCATTGAATCCATCCTCTGCACTTCATTAACTGTCTGGTTCAGCTCAGCCACAATGACCTCAGAAGACTATGTTGGATAGTCTGGACTGCTGAGTGAATCATTGGTACAATGCTCCCCACTCTCCAAAAACTGTACTTATCCAGAGTGAGCAAAAGGGCTGACAAAATCACTCTGGACCCCTCACATCCAGCACACTCCCTCTTTAAACTGTTACCGTATGGTCGACGCTACAGAGCTCTGAGCACCAGAACGACCAGACACAGGAACAGTTTCTTCCCTCAGGCAATCCATCTCATGAACACTTGACAATAATTGTGGAACACACAACACGATTTATACACTTATTTATCTAACAAACATACTTATTCTGCATTTCAAATTTGCACATAATATACTGTACATACAAAACTGTCTATTGTAATATACCTGTACATACAATTGTCAATTTGTATATTGTTATTCCTTATTTACTTGTTCTATTTTTATTCTTTTATTATCTCTGTCCTGTCCTGTTGCTATCATTCTGTTGCACTTTGGAAGCTTCCTGTCACGAAAACAAATTCCTCGTATGTGCAAACATACCTGGCAATAAAGCTCATTCTGATTCTGATTAAGTTCTAGTTTAAAACTGCTGGTCTGAAAATGTGACATTTGAGCCTGCAGCTCTGTATTATTCTCTACACCATACGTGAGTGTCACACCGCATCAAAAGCAAACAAAACCCATTATGATCAATACACTGGATGCAGTATCTAACGTATTTCATGCACTAGAGCTACTCCTGACCACAGGACAAATGGGAGAGTAAACACACACTGATTTTGATGAGTACAGTTTAAGCAGCATCTTTCATCTGCACAAACCTCAGATGGACTGTAAACTGATCCTTTCAGACAGAGGGCCAGGATAAGTGTTAAAAATATTATTTTTTGCAAATATATGACTTTTTTTTGGCCAGAAAATAATAAAGAACATAGGTATTAAAATAATAATAATTAAAAATCTATGTCATAACCCCTTAAACATTATTTTCCTCAAATGTGTAACACATTTTCAGATTTCTCTTCCCATACTTTTAAAACATGCTAATAAAACCACAAACATACAGTATATAACATTTCAAGTAATAAATGTTATATTGTGCTTAAGTACTGGATTTAGGCCAAACCACATGTGAGTGACCATGGTATAAATCAGAATTGAATCTTTCAAGAGTTCAGATAAATAGAGACATTGGGTCGACAGATGACTGGCTCTGTTTAGATTAACATATTAGCAGGCTGTTGTGGCGAAGTGCTATGCCAACACACCCAAGTGGTTCAACTCAGAATGGATCTTGCTTCTACAAGCTGGGTAAATAAAGACTTGGGATAAAAACAATAAATTAATTAAACAAAGATGTGTTACACTGGGTGTGTTCTGTAATAATAATAATAATCATCTATGCAGCTAATCGCTAATTACAGTTCCTTAAATGTAGCCATTGGTTTCACACAAAATTCACTTCTAAACATGTTGGTTTGAGACCTTTTCTATAAGGGAGAATCACCTTTAAGCCACTACAACGTACTGTGGTAGTACCACTGTATCAGGAAGTAATGCTACAGTTTATATGTACCATATCACATGGTATTTGTATAAGGTAGGCTACTTCAAAAAGTATCATGGTATTACTGTGATATATCATGGTAAAATCCCAATACTTTTTAGTAAGTAAAATAGTAGCTGATTGTAAAATTTTAAACATTTTATACAAACACACTCATCAATGTTTGACAGTAATTCACATTTCAGATGGTTTCATTCAAGTTCATCAGCTGTGAAGTCTACAATTTCCTGCTTTGGTCTCTAAACCAGACCACATCAATAAAAACAAACTAATGGAGCGTCCCAAAAAAGCCACAAGCCGTTAGATTTGCTCATGTGTGTAAGAATGTCAATTCAATGAGACGTGCTCTTGCAGAAACACAAACACAGACTTGACACTGATGTGCACACTGTTGTCCAGGGCTGTCGGCAGAGACCTCACGTGAGTGTGTGGAATGCAGACACACATTCTCTCAGCCAATCACAAGTATAGGGACTCAAAGAATGGCACATAGGAAGAGCAACAGAGCAACAAGTGCTGAAAAAGAGAGGGGCAACTGAAATATATTTATCCCTGTGTTCAAAATAACAGCATATATTTAAAACCATTTGATCAATTCAATGCATCCTTATTCCTGCCTGAATAAATGTATTTCTGTCATGGGATTGGCATGGTAATGTACATGACAATGTTAATGTATTTGGTCTTGGCGGAATAGATCTGCTACGCTGCTGCTGTGGCTTCTTTATTTCAAATGGGCTCTTATAGTTTGGCTGCATTGCATCAGGTCACATGCATTCAGCGTAGACACAGTTAAGAATTCCCACCTGGACCTGCTTACACCATGTCCAACATGTCCCAAAAGCATGAAATGACAATAACACCTGTTTTGAGTGTACTGAATCTGATGCACGGCACAGCCATCTTTAAATGGGGGAAATCATCTCTGAATCAGCCATCTCAGTTATTAACCGAGTTTCCATAGTTTAATGCAGTTTATAGTCTGATATTCAAGGTGTCTAAGACTGTTCAACATGGGTTAATGTATCATATAACATACAATTGCACTGGATTCATGTCTAAATGAAAAGAATTCAGTACAAAGTATTTAAAAATATTTATTTTGATAAAAAGTCAAGATTATAATTATTCTTACATATTAAATATCATGCATTAAACTTACAAGCGTTTGTGCTCAAAATCATTCAACATTCCATAATCAAACTAACATTATATAAAATAACCAATCATACGTTCACTCCAAAGTAGATCTATATGAAAGCAGTTATAAACGTGCATTATTTGTACAATTAGTTAGCATCTGAACACTGCTATTGTTAAGGGTTTTGAAATTATTTAGTTGTTTGTGGATTCAAACAATAGATCTGATGATATATGACTCAAGCTTTCAATACAGCAACATTTATCAGTCAAACCAAACAAATGAGTTTATCATGGCACAATCAATTAGGAAGTGCTATAATAAGAGCTCTTGTTATTGTTTACAGTACATCCCAAATATTGCTTTCTGCTAATATTAGTAAGTTTTAGTGAATCAGTTTATAATTTTACACCAAGATCAACATGGTTGAGATTCTTCTTGGACTTTTCTATCCTCCCTGGCATATTCCATAAACTGTTACTATCTTTCAATAAACTCAATATATCAATGACAACCATATGACTGTATTATAATATCATTATAAAACTTATTTGCTTTCAGGATAAACATATGAATGTTTGCAATGATCCTGTTTCTCTAACGGTTTTCCTGCGTGAAGAGTTACAGTTTGGCTCGGAGAGATCCAACCGCAGGTTTGTCAGAACAAAACTCGGCCCACCAAGATGGCCGTTCCAGGACGTTCTTACCCTGCATGACTGTAGACCACAGGTTTTTGTAGAGCTGAAACACATGTGAAATAGAGAGATACTGAATCACAAAGTCCTTAATTAGAAAAAAACACTTGTACTGCTGGACCAATATAAGGTCAGGCCATGTGCCTTACTATCAGTAACACCTCTACAATTCTACTAAAACCAGGATTTCTGCAGGTTTGATGAATCATAGTTTCCTCCTTCTTATGTAAGCCTCGCGAATAAAAAAAGACCACTGAAAAACAGGCGAATCAGAACATAACACCAACAGCGAACATGGCAGATCATGGAAATAAATGTTATGTTCCAGGCTGTTCAGGGGATGTGTAGTGCAGGGATGGGTTGGTGTCTGTATTCAGAAAGGCACGGAAAGCAAATAACGCGTTCTAATAAAATAACGCGAGCCACTAAAGGGACATGGTTCGCTCCTTGCTAGCAGTAGCCTGTTACATTACAGTACATACGATTTCATTTACCACATAAACAGAGTAAAAAGAGATGACTGAGGATGATGGCGAATGATTTTGAGATCCTGAGCACCACTGACAAGCATCTGATCTTGTAAAATGTGTGGTAAGTACTGCCGCTCCATAGTATAAACAGAGTGCGTGCGATCGCGAATCTCAAAAGCGAAATTATACGCGATCGACCGATCGTTCAAAAGCAGTTTCAATGCCTCGCGTATTAATAGCGGCTCCCTGATGCCCGCATTTATATATATACTGTATAATTACCCGACGATATAACTGCGAGAGAAAGTATTTAAATATATATTTTCCCTGTGTTTCCTTCTTGCAGTGAGCTACTGAAATGAGCCGCACTGTGAAACAGCCAATCAGAGCAGAGCTCATTGTTATTCATTACTCTGTCAAATAAGCCAATAACAGACCGTTTCATTCTAGGGAGAAATCCTAGGGTTGTAAATGGACATGTAAAATCGTTTCTGGAGATTTTTTGCCCTTACCAAATCCACATACCTATTATTAACAATTTAAAATACTGTATCAATGCATTCTATAGCACCTTTAATGTAAATGTCTAGAGAACACACAATGAGTTGTATTAGCTAATAATAATTAATTAATTTGTTCCATTTATATAGCGCTTTTTCTGGGAACTCAAAGTGCTCTACATAGAATAGCTACACTTCAAAGTTTGAAAACATAACTTCCAACTGATCTCAATTACTTTTAAATTTATTTTACCAAAAATAATTATGAATGCCTTCGCTCCCATTATGGAAATAACGTTTTTATCATACTCCCAATTACACTGAAGAGCTGTTCTTCTACAGTTTTTTTGTCTTGTTTTCTAATACAAACATCTAAGCATCCTTAAATCAGCATCTCAAGTAAATGCATCTTGATTTAAGGATGTTTAGATATTTGTATTGAAAAACAAAAATACAGAGGAAGGCATTAATGCATGCATGCAACATTTAATGTCATGACTTCATGAATTTCTGCTCTGATTTAAGACTTTTTGAGGCCTTAATTTGTGGAAGGGAGAAGTCAGAACTTTAAGACCCACAGAAAACCTGTAACAGTAAAAAACAAACATGTGGACGGCTTTAATAAATAAGTCTTGCCTTTTATCAGAACCTCAGATCATGAGTCAGAAAATGAACTCAAGGCCAAAGAAGAGTTCATTTCCAGTAAACATCTCCCCAACTGTAAATATGAAGTATCTCACTCAGCAGGGGAATCAGTATAAAGGTCTCTGTGTCAGTGGGGTGTGTGTGTGTGAGACTGCTCTGGTCTGTCTAATGTTTCAACAAAGCTCAGTTTTTTCTTAAACTCAGAAATGTATGCCCTGACAAACAAGTGCTGAGAAAATATGACTGGTGGAATGAGTCAGTACCCATAATGTCTGGTCAGAATCATGTTTCTGAATCATGATTTAAAACACCCTTAAGGCCTTTCCACACTGAGCGCTCTGACTCATAACACTCACGCGTGTGACGGTGCTCTACAGATCACATGATTCAGTGGAGAATTATTAGAAATGTTATTCTGTATGAAGAACATGCGAGAATAAATCTGTTCTCAAATACCAACGATAACAAGAACTCAGCATCCACTCTCTTATCCGGGATACCCTTCTTCGTTGTTGGTTTACACTGGTTTTCGAAACAGCGCTACCATTCTCACCCTTTTGTGCAACAGCAGCTGCTCCGGTCACGTGGTCCTAGCTCAAATCTGATTGGACGGCCCGTGTTTTCACTTTGCGAAACTGAAAAGATTTGTCGGACTGGACGAAAAAAAAAAACAGTCGCATTTTCGGTGCGCGAATGTTCGCGGTCTGTGTGGAAACATCCATAGGAAACTGTTGTTTTATTCCAGCGCGACATCGCGTCTGAAATTCTTTTTCGCGCTCAGTGTGGAAAGGCCTTTAAGCGCAGTACAATGGAAAAACCCTCCAGATTTTCCAATTGCTGGGAATTAGTTTGTTTTAATTAACTTGTCTGTTTTTTTCTTGCTGTTTTGTGAAATGAGGAAATAAATCCACCCAAAGTTCTAATAACTGTTGATTTTATTAGCTGATGTTCACTTTACCCCCCTTATGTGACTCATTAAGCTGTAATATTTTCCAGTAAATATTGCATCATCACTAGCTGTCAGTCTCAAAAGCCAGCACTTTTAATAGACTAGCAGAAAAAATAATTCTGTTTAGAAAACAACGTTTTATATGTCCAAATCTATACGTCCACCTTTTTATACGTCCACAGTATAATTATGTATTTTGTTGAGTTCACGCTTATGTGAACTCAAAGGATCTGACTTCATACAGATCATCCACTAAAAATCACCTTGAGACCAGTTGATTAAAAGTCACTGAAAAAACAAGTAAGAAAATACTTTTTTGGAGTCACTGTAAATTAGATGATCACTTCTGCAGCTTTCAGAGACATTTGTCTACAATAAGTGATTCCACAGTCACAGTAGAGGACTGACGAGTCCTCTTTCTCATGTGCACATGTGTGCCTGTGTATGCGTTCTCTTACCTCACCATCTGCTTTGCCAATGGGTGAGTTCAGGATGAAGTCAGGAGGAGCAATCACATCAACCAGCGCCACAGCATCATCCTTCAGCTAGACAGACAAAATGAGAGGGCACCTGCTATGTTGAAGCCTTCCTGATGTTTGCATCATCATGCACTTATAAGTGAGGGTGTCTTTAACTGAACTGCAGCTAAAACAACACTAACCTGCCCACACAGAGTGAGAATGGCTGTGTGGATGAAGTCAACTGGCTGTCGACCAGAAAAATAACCTCCTAAAAACACAAACAGACCATAATGAAACTCAAATGTTCAAATGTTTGGGGTCGATCAGATATTTTTGTAACACTTTATTTTCGACAGTCCACTTTAGGTAACTTTGCAACTCCATGTCAACTACCTGCCATAGACTCTCTGCTTAATATCGGTTAACACTTTATTTTGATGGTCACCCAACAGGCATTCTACTGACTGAGAGTAACTCTGCAAACACATCAACTGATTCTACTAACCCTATTTCTTTACAGTCTACTAATACTCTAATGAAAGTTAGTTGACGTAGTTGCAAGGTTACTTATAGCAGAATGTCTAAGTGAACTATCAAAGTGTAAGTGATTTTTAGTAACAATTTATAATAAGGTTCCATTCGTTAACATTAGTTACCAACATTAGTCAACTTGAACTAACAATAAAAAAATACTTCTAAAGCATTCTTAGATAATGTTAATGTTAAATCAAAAGTTATTTTTAATGGAGTTGAGCTAACATGAGCTAACAGTTGTGTTTTTATTACCTAATGTAATAAGGAATAAGTAATGTATCAAATGTATTTTTCATTGCTAATTTTAGTTATTGAAATAATATTAAACAATGGGACCTTTTAACCTTTTTTAATGTTTTAAAAAGACTATTTTATGCTCACCAAGGCTACATTTATTTGTTAAAAATAGTTAAAACAGTAATATTGTGAAAAAACATTTCATTTTAAAAGAACTGGTTTCTATTTGAATATATTTTAAAATGTAATTTATTTCTGTGAATACATTTCCAGCAGTCATTACTCCAGTCCTCAGTGTCACATGATCCTTTTGAAATCCTTATAATATGCAGATTTGCTGCTCAACAAACATTTCTTATTATTAACAACTATTATCAATGTAGTAAATGTAAAGGCTAGTGTATGTGATGCTTACAATTGGAACAGTTTTGAAAACACTAGGCATTATGCACTTGCAGACTTTGAAAATATGTACAGAGAAAAAACTGGACATCATACACTAAACACACTATCAGATTTTCAAGTCATTTGGACAGAAGGGGACGTGTGACAAAAGTGAAAACAATATGTGTTCTAAATTTCAAATGTTTGATATCCTCCGACTAGATTTAATCACAGTCTGAAGCTAAACAATCAGAGTCTGTGCACATCGTACACTATGCGATTTTCTATGAAATCTGTGTCAACCCAAATCGGCAGACTGGCTCTGACTTTTGGCAACCTGTGTCAAACTGTCCAGACTAAATAAGGGCAAAAATCTAGCAAAAGTTGTGTAGTGTGTTATATCCTTGACACGTCATTTGTGTCACACGGCCAGCAGCAACAGACATGAAAGGAAAAACAAAGAAACCATTGCAGAGAACAGTGGTTTACCTTGATACAGGATGGCCATGTGGTTGGTGAGGGTCCACAGGCCATAGAGAGCACAGAGATGCCCCAGCACTGATCTGAGAGCAGCTGGAGTCTGTTCATCCTGAATCAGATCATGGAAACGCTGCAGCACTGTGTGCTCAATATAAGCAACAGCCAATGAGCGACAATAATACACCTACAGAGAGAGAGAGAGAGCGAGAGAGAGAAAAAGTTACAGGAAAAGTGAATCCAAGGACACAAATTCAAGCATATACAGTATATATCTACCGAGACTGTTTATGGAGTCAAGGAGCAAATGAAGACAGTTTGACCCACATAATCACAAGCCAGGTCATGACAGCACAATGACAGTCATGACACGCAGACGAGACACTAATTGGGATGTTTATAGAGGGGGGTGGGGGTTAAACGAAAAAGCTTAGCAATGTGCTTGTGTTTGTGTCTGGTTGCTAGACAGTAGTTCTCTGTGTTTGGTGGTTGCTGGGTCAGTATTATGTGTAAAGAAGGTCTGTTTTATTAATTTCTCTCTTGTCCTCACTGAAGGTTTTAAGATAATTTAATCAGCCACATACCGTAACCTGCTCGATCACATTCTCTATTCTAGTTCATGTCACCAATGTGCTCTAGTTCAACTCACTCTCACGTTTCAAGGTGGAGACGCTCACTGGACGTGTCCAAGCTCTACTCATTATATCATATGACCTTTAACTGACTGCTTGTTTTTGGCTGGACTAAACGCTCATAAAACACACACAACACACCCACAGTGACCTCAAACCTTTCAGCCATTTCTAAAAAAATATGTCATATGTCAATACCAAGCCAAAAGGAATTTGTTTTAAAGGAATGAACACTTTTTAAAAATAAAAGTAATTTAAAAACTTTATTTTGAAATGGTACATGTATAAGTGTCCAAATAATTTTCTGGGTGTGCATGTGGTGCAACTGCTGTGTTTCATTACTGTGCTGAGGTCAGATTTGGTCTAAACGTGACACTTTCATATAATTTGAAACGTGATGCGAGTAGCTTTCACACTTCCTGCATGTGATTCTGACCCTACGGAGCACATATACGGGTCTAAATGAATCTGATATGGCAAAAAGGCTTTAAATCCTTCAAGATGTGGAGGCCAGACAGCAGCCCTTTGAAATGCCCAGTGTGATGTAGATTTGTAGCTCAGTGGAATATATATTAAGTAAGGGATATGTCTGAGCCAAGTGTCTGGTCAATGTTTAAGGCATGTCTGAGCAACCTGAGGTCTGTTTTATATTAGATATAAGTCATAAATGGAACAACACTGTACAGAAGGTATTACTGGGAAACCTAGGGTGCACTATCCCCACAATTCAGCCTGATACTAAAATATTAACAAAAACAGCATTCCATGCATTCATGAATAGGGCTGGGTATCGAGTTTGATACTTTTTAGGCACCGACCGAATTGCCTCGATAACGTAGTAGACTAACCATGTTCCGTACACTTTTCGCTATTCGCCGCACAACAGCGACCATTCCGACGTTGTCGAGAGACAGACAAGCATGTTTGTATGATCCTTCTCTGGGGGAATACCCTTTATACAGTCCACACTTTGATTGATGTCTTTAGAACCAATAGTTTTTGAGAAAAGTGGGGAAAAGTACCACCTCCGCCAGTGTACGGAAAATGGTAAGGCTTAACGGTGTTCCGTACAGGCCTATAATGATGTTCCGTACAGCGCGCATAACTTGATTTCATCGCCGAAAATGGACATTTAACTGCTCAACTGTGAGCTGTTCATTTATTTTAAATGATAAAAACATCATTAAAATTCATAAAAAAAGATGAGTACCTTTTTATTTCTTTAAAAATGTAAGTTAATTGCTGCTTTAATAAAGGACCATGCGAGTTAGGCATGATTGTGTCATGATATTAATTATGGCATGTGAGTTAAGCATCAACCATGTGAAACGTTAGTGAATAACATTTCCATATCTCTGAAGAGACAAGAAGGGCAAACAATTTGCACTGATTTTAAAATAAAAAAAAGATTAACCAATGTGAAAACTTCTAAACATAATGATCAAGATGCGTGTTTACTACTATTTACATTTGACACTAAACTGATTAAAAATACTATTACTAAAAATTGTGTGCACTATTTAGGTCTACATTGTGTGTGTGTGTGTGTAATGTGTTTTTATGTGCACAGACAACGTAACGTCCCTTTTTTTAATGAAAAAGTTGGCTTTGAAATAACACAATCAATTGAGTTATATTTCATGTTTAATTTGTTAAAAACTTAAAATGTTAAAATTCAAATCATATAATGTTAACTTAATTGACCCTTTATGAATATAAACATCATCACTGCACGCAGAATGAAGGGCAAACAGGTGAGACCTGTCTCAGGTGAGAGTGGCGCTAAGTGGTCATCATCCGCTATCGACGTTTAAAAATTTAAATTTCAAAACATTTATTCAATAAAAGGGAACATATTTAACCATTTGTGATAACATGATATTCATTTCGTACAGACTGTAGTACTGTGAGAAACATGAATTAAACAGAAATGTAAATTTTCGCTGCTCTAGTTGTCTCCCCCTCCTACGCTGCAGTCTTGAAGTGTAACTTGCCCACCGTCCATTTTCAAGCGCAGTGGGCGCACCTAGCAAACTTACTCAAATCTCACTGAAACAAACCGCGGGTGGGTCTCTGTCTTGATTGGAGGTGAAAGATGGAAAAATGACGATTACACAGATATATAGTTTATGTACGACCTGGAAGTATTTATTCAGCGATCGGCGCTAAAACGGCATCTGTACGGAACATCGTTTTGTACGGAACATGGTTAGTCTACGTTACCACCGAGTATCGAAAAACGTCTTGTAGTTCGGTACCAAATTTCGATACCTAAGGGGTTAATCTCATTAACGTCAGTGAGCCAATAAGCCTGCAGCACTTGGTGTGTTTGACTAGAAGTGACGCGGTGCTGATTGATCAGTGTTTGACATCCGCGAGAGCGATTCAAAAGCGTACGGAGCAGTCTGCTCTCTATATCGCGCAGTTTCGCTTACTTGACACAGACTGAAGCTCGCGTGACATTTCAGCGTCTGCCGTCTCACTAAATGCTCTGAGAGTCACTTAATGAGCATTTTACCATTTGATTTGAGTAAAACTTGCATCATATCATATACACCATCATATTACCCACAGCCATATCACCCTGCAGCCCAAGACCGGTTGCCCACTGAAGCTAAGCAGGGTTGAGCCTGGTCAGTACCTGGATGGGAGACCTCCTGGGAAAACTAGGTTGCTGTTGGAAGAGGTGTTAGTGAGGCCAGCAGGGGGTGCTCACCCTGTGGTCTGTGTGGGTCCTAACACCCCGGTATAGTGACGGGGACACTATACTGTAAAAAGCACCGTCTTTCGGATGAGACGTTAAACCGAGGTCCTGACTCTCTGTGGTCACTAAAAATCCCATGGCACTTCTCGTAAAGAGTAGGGGTGTAACCCCGGTGTCCTGGCCAAATTCCCTCCACTGGCCCTTATCAATCATGGCCTCCTAGTAATCCCCATCCACTTGATTGGCTCTATCACACTCTCCTCTCCACCTGTAGCTGGTGTGTGGTGAGCGCACTGGCGCCGTTGTCCTGTGGCTGCCGTCGCATCATCCAAGTGGATGCTGCACACTGGTGGTGGTTGAGGAGAGACCCCCTCCACATGATTGTAAAGCGCTTTGGGTGTACGGCAATACACAATAAAAATGCGCTATATAAATGCATCATTCATTCATTCATTCATTCATACACACAGAACTGTAAAGGTATTCCCGGAAACCCGTCAAAAATAAAAGTTCGGATTAACTTGGAAGACACTGCGGCAGAAATAAATTAATATTGTTCAGCAGAGTGTACATACTGCTACTACTAGGCTACTATTAAAATTATTAAAACTCTTATTTTTTTAATTAATGATCACACAACATTTCTTCCATATTTTAATTTTAATAGTCAAATTTTGTTTGCCAAAATAAATAAAGTTTTATTTTCAATAATTTAAAAGAAAAATGAAATTAATGTTTTATGCCTTCATTTGAAAACCAGATACAGAACACAGAATTTCTGAGGAAAAAGAAAACATTTCATAAGGCTGTTTTAAGAATAAATTTGAATAAACTAAGTAGTAGTTAGTAGTAGTAGTAAATAATTAGACATACTACAACATAGAATTTAATAACAATAAAACATATTGTGAAAGAAAATAAAACATCCACTTATGAAAGTGGATAAAGATTTTAAATTTCTTGAAGTCTTTAACAACCTAGAATAAATGAATAGAAATGATGATTCTGTCTGAGCTATGGGTTTTAAAACGAGCAAGCACTAGTGTAAACTGAAAACTATTTGAGCTTTATTAAAATTATTTGTACTGATTTATTGTGTTGGCTATATTTTGTTATTTTGTGCAGTGGCTCAGGAGATGAGTCTTTGAGTCCGTATACATGACAACAAGCTGAAAAAAATAAAACCAAAGTTTTTTGAGATAATGTAATCTTGTTAAAACGGTTTTCATAAAATTGGTATCAAAAAAAGTATCGTTCAGGAACCGGTATCGAACTCAAGGTATCGGTATCGATATCGAACATTTTTGAACGATAGCCAGCCCTACTCATGAATAACAACACATCTACATAGTGAAACATGATTCCTGAATGGATACTTTATACATCATAACTATAACTTTCAGTCAAAAGTTTTTTGTTTTCTTTAAGATAAGCCTTAGTTAAGGACTTTAAGACAACACTAAAGCACTGAGCATTTACAACACACGTGTCTATCATAGGTTGTCTAGTGTGAATTCATGTAAATTGGCCCAGCTTTTGACATGAGATGACTGGCCTATATACATTGGATAAACACTGTGGTTTTGATGTCAAAAACATTAACAGAAATGTGTACATTGAATTAACAGCCAGAAGGCCAGGTGTTTATACATAGAGTGATATTTGGTAATGGTAAGAGAGAGAGAAAAAAAATGTGTAAAGTTAGTCAAGTCAAGTCAAGTCACCTTTATTTATATAGCACTTTTAACAATGTAAATTGTGTCAAAGCAACTGCACAATATCAAAAAAGGAAAATAATGTCAATAATGTAAAATTAAAAGATAAAAAAAAAAAAAGATTTTCAGTTAAAGGCATTTCATTATTGAATTCAGTGATGTCATCATCCAGCTCAGTTCAGTTTAAATAGTGTCTTTGCAATCAGGTCGACGATATCGCTGGACATGAAGTGTCCCCAACTAAGCAAGCCAGAGGCGACAGCGGCAAGGAACCAAAACTCCACCGGTGACAGAATGGAGAAAAAAACCTTGGGAGAAACCAGGCTCAGTCGGGGGGCCAGTTCTCCTGTGGCCAAATGAACCAGCAGTTCAATTCCAACTGCAGCAAAGTCAGATTGTAAGGGCTCAACTGGTTCCAGCGGTCTTTCCCGATGGCGGTCTAAGTGGCGGGGTCCTCACTGCGGATCTGTCTCTAGTGCTCATCTCGGTGTCCTGGTCTCCGCTGACGTTCAGCTCAGTTCAGTTTAAATAGTGTCTTTGCAATCAGGTCGACGATATCGCTGGACATGAAGTGTCCCCAACTAAGCAAGCCAGAGGCGACAGCGGCAAGGAACCAAAACTCCACCGGTGACAGAATGGAGAAAAAAACCTTGGGAGAAACCAGGCTCAGTCGGGGGGCCAGTTCTCCTGTGGCCAAATGAACCAGCAGTTCAATTCCAACTGCAGCAAAGTCAGATTGTAAGGGCTCAACTGGTTCCAGCGGTCTTTCCCGATGGCGGTCTAAGTGGCGGGGTCCTCACTGCGGATCTGTCTCTAGTGCTCATCTCGGTGTCCTGGTCTCCGCTGACGTTCAGGGCTGTAGAGGTCGTCTCTGGGTGCTGATCCACCATCTGATCTGGATACGGACTGGATCTGGCGACTGCAGTGACCATCTGGGCTGGATACGGACCGGATCGGGTGGCTACGGTGACTGGGGATATGTTCCCGGGGCTCATCTAGGTGTCCAGCCTCCGCCGACGATCGGGGCCATATACAGTGGGGCAAATAAGTATTTTATACACTGCCGATTTTTCAAGTTTTACCACTTACAAATAATGGAGAGATGTGTAATTTTCATCGTAGGTACACCTCAACTGTGAGAGACAGAATATAAAAAAACTCCCGAAAATCACATTGTATGATTTTTGAATAATTAATTTCCATTTTATTGCATGAAATAAGTATTTGATCACCTACCAACCAACAAGAATTCTGGCTCTCACAGACCTGTTAGTTTGTATTTAAGAAGCCCTCCTATCCTCCACTTATTACCTGTATTAATTGCACCTATTTGAAATTGTTACCTGTATAAAATACACTTGTTCACACACAATCAATCAAACTCCAAGCTCTCCACTATGGGCAAGACCAAAGAGCTGTCTAAGGACACTAGGGACAAAATTGTAGACCTGCACAAGACTGGGATGGGCTACAGGACAATAAGCAAACAGCTTTGTGAGAAGGCAACAACTGTTGGAGTAATTATTAGAAAATGGAAGAAATTCAATATAACTGTCAATATCCCTCGGACTGGGGCTCCATGCAAGATCTTGCCTCGTGGAGTATCAATGATCCTGAGAAAGGTGAGAGATCAGCCTAGAACTACACGGGAGGACCTGGTCAATGACCTGAAAAGAGCTGGGACCACAGTCTCAACGGTTACCAATAGTAACACACTACACCGTCATGGATTAAAATCCTGCAGCGCGCGCAAGGTCCCCCTGCTCAAGCCAGCACATGTCCAGGCCCGTCTGAAGTTTTCCAAAGACCATCTGCATGATCCACAGGAGGCATGGGAGAAGGTCATGTGGTCAGATGAGACCAAAATATAACTTTTAGGTATAATCTCCACTCACCGTGTTTGGAGGAAGAAGAAGGATGAGTACAATCCCAAGAACACCAGCCCAACCGTGAAGCATGGGGGTGAAAACATCATGCTTTGGGGGTGCTTTTCTGCAAAGGGGACAGGACGACTGCACCGTATTGAGGGGAGGATGGATGGGGCCATGTATCGCGAGATTTTGGCCAACAACCTCCTTCCCTCAGTAAGAGCATTGAAGATGGGTCGTGGCTGGGTCTTCCAGCATGACAATTACCCCAAACAAACAGCAAGGGCAACTAAGAGTGGCTCTGTAAGAAGCATTTCAAGGTCCTGGAGTGGCCTAGCCAGTCTCCAGACCTGAACCCAATAGAAAATCTTTAGCAAGGTAGTGGTCGTCTTGGAGGTGTGTTTGGGGTCGTTATCATGTTGGAATACTGCCCTGCGGCCCAGTCTCTGCTTCAGTATGTCACAGTACATGTTGGCATTCATGGGTCCCTCAATGAACTGTAGCTCCCCAGACCATGACACTCCCACCACCATGCTTGACTGTAGGCAAGACACACTTGTCTTTGTACTCCTCACCTGGTTGCCGCCACACACGCTTGACACCATCTGAACCAAATAAGTTTATCTTGGTCTCATCAGACCACAGGACATGGTTCCAGTAATCCATGTCCTTAGTCTGCTTGTCTTCAGCAAACTGTTTGCGGGCTTTCTTGTGCATCATCTATAGAAGAGGCTTCCTTCTGAGATTATAGCCATGCAGTCCAATTTGATGCAGTGTGCGGCGTATGGTCTGAGCACTGACAGGCTAACCCCCCACCCTTTCAACCTCTGCAGCAATGCTGGCAGCACTCATATGTCTATTTCCCAAACACAACCTCTGGATATAATGCTGAGCATGTGCACTCAACTTCTTTGGTCGACCATGGCGAGGCCTGTTCTGAGTGGAACCTGTCCTGTTAAACCGCTGTATGGTCTTGGCCACCGTGCTGCAGCTCAGTTTCAGGGTCTTGGCAATCTTCTTATAGCCTACGCCATCTTTATGTAGAGCAACAATTCTTATTTTCAGATACTCAGAGAGTTCTTTTCCATGGGGTGCCATGTTGAACTTCCAGTGACCAGTATTCGAAAGAGCGAGAGCGTTAACACCAAATTTAACACACCTGCTCCCCATTCACACCTGAGACCTTGTAACACTAACGAGTCACATGACACCGGGGAGAGAAAATGGCTAATTGGGCCCAATTTGGACATTTTCACTTAAGAGGTGTACTCACTTTTGTGGCCAGCGGTTTAGACATTAATGGCTGTGCGTTGAGTTATTTTGAGGGGACAGCACATTTACACTGTTATACAAGCTGTACACTCACTACTTTACATTGTAGCAAAGTGTCATTTCTTCAGTGTTGTCACATGAAAAGATATAATAAAATATTTTAAAAAATGTGAGGGGTGTACTCACTTCTGTGAGATACTGTATATACAAAAAATCCATCATACACACACACACACACACACACACACACAAATGTTCTGGCAGAAAATTACTAATACATTTACTGACATTACCTACAACCTTAAAACACTACACAATGCAATGCGGAATTTGAAATATGGGTAAAACACCTGTAAAAATGTGTGTGTGTATGCGTGTTTTGCTTTTAATATTTATGGCATGTAAAAGATGTGTTTCCATGAGGATCTTAACCATATTCAGTATAAAATGATGCATGTAAACACACTTAGTGTGAGGTACAGTATAAGGTAGCTGGGTAATGTGTTTTACAAACCTATAGCATACCTCACCTCCTTCTGAGCTGCCAGTAAACATAGATACATGACATTTTAAGGTCTCATGCAATGAAAGTCGGGATTAAAACTTACTTGGCTGTTGTTTCGTGCCTCAAAGTCTCCCAGTCCAGAGGATTTCTCATGAAACAGCTTCCTCTGGCTCTCACCCAGCAAGAAACACACCAGCCACTTATACGCTGCCAGAGGCACTGAGGACACAACATCAAATTATATAATGACATTAACAAGATGGACAGATGATCCAAGAAAATGAATAAGAGCCTGAAAAGAATAATATAACAGCTTCAAAATAATAATGAAAAAAAAAGGATATTTTGTTTAAACATGACTGTTAAAACAAACTGAATAAAGTGTAATGGACTGCAGCTGGCAAACAATTTTCACAATTATGCGGAAAGGGCCACAAAAAAGGGCACTTAATAAGATTAAACAAATATTGAATAGATATTGGATTTATTGTTGGAATAGGTCTCTTTTTCAGAGGTTTGGTGCACACAAAGATGCAATAATCATGGATTAGGTATCTGGGTGGGGACTGTGACTAAAGAACAAGATGTCTCATGTTTTGGATGGTTGAGGTTTGGACACATTTCTTCAACTCATGACGCATAAGTAACCCGAACTCTAGGTCCATAGAGAGATGAATTTAAGTGTATTCATTCTATAGTAACAGCATGAACAGACAAATTTGCAAAATTCAAACCTTCTGACCAAGACTATAAAGCTGTGAAATTTAACCTAATCAGTACAAACCAAGACATCCACAACATCCTTAAGATTTATAACAAAACTGCTTTCCCATCTTATAAAGGAACCAATAAATCAGAAAACAACCCTCAACCCTCTCTAAATATAAAAATAAGTTTATGAAAAAAGGTTGTGAAACAAGACCACACAGACTGAAACTCTATTCAAATATCCTCACTACACTCAATCAAGCAAATAAGTTCTGAAGAAATGAGTATGATAAATATTTGAAGGCAAATGTTTATGTTGGTACTGATGTATAAAGCGACATTGGTTTGTTCTTGAATATTTTTTTTCTGTTTGGAGTTAGATTCAAATGGTCTATAGACCGTCACTGAGACTTCCTGGGCAAAGATATTTAAAATGTGGTAAAATGTGATAAAAAAAATATTCACAATTTATGCAATCAAGATAGTCTGTTCTGATCTGTTCCTAACAGTTATGGGTTTAGTCAAAATAATATCTCAAAATAACTCTAGTCAGGCAATATTGCCAATCAATCAATCAATAAAAAAATAAAGAATTTAAATATATATTTTTATAGTGTCGTGAAAAGGTTTTTGCCCCCTTCCTGTTTTTTTATTAATTATTTTGCATATTTGTCACACTTAAAAGATTAAGATGACCAAACAAATGTTAATATTACACAAAGATAATGCAAGTAAATACAAAAAGCAGTTTTTAAATGATGATTTAATTTATTAAGAGAAAAACAACTGTCTAAACCTACCTGGCCCTACGTGAAAAATTAATTGCCCCTCCTGTTCAATCATGAAAGAACTGTGATAAACCACATTATTTTAGAAAATTTATTTTAGTTAAATTTCACTAGCCAAACGTTCCAAGGCAAAATCCACTGCTGACCAAAAAGAACACAAAGGCTTGTCTCACATTTGCCAAAAAATATCTTGATTATCCCCAAGACTTTTGGGCAAATAGTCTGTGAGACTGATGAGACAAAAGTTGAACATTTTGGAAGGTGTATGTCCCGTTACAACTGGCGTAAAAACAATACAGCATTTCATAAAAAGAACATCATACCTACAGTCAAACATGGTGGTGGTAGTGTGATGGTCTAAGGCTGCTTTGCAGCTTCAGGACCTGGATGACTTGCCATAATTGATGGAACCATGAATTCTGCATCTATCAGAAAATCCTGAAGGAGAATGTCCGGCCATCAGTTTGTGACCTCAAGCGCACTTGGGTTATGCAGCAGGACAATGATCCCAAACACACCAGCAAGTCCACCTCTGAATGGCTCAAGAAAAACAAAATTAAGGTTTTAGAGTGGCCAAATAAAAGTCCAGACTTAAATCCGATTGAGATGATGTGGCATGACCTTAAACAGTCCATTGATGCTCAAAAACCCTCCAATGTGGCTGAATTAAAATAATTCTGCTAAGAAGAGTGGGCCCAAAATTCCTCCACAGCGATGTGAGCCTCATTGCAGTTGTTGCTGCCAAGGGTGGTACAATCAGTTATTAGAATTATGGGGGCAATTACTTTGTCACGTAGAGCCAGGCAGGTTTGGACAGCTTTTTTCCCTTAATAAATTAAATCATTATATCAGAACTGCAGAGGCTCTCTCAGCAAAACTGGAGTGATGCAGCCACCTATTAGGGCTTTCATGGACGACCTCACAGTAACAACAACAACAGAGCCTGGAGCCAGGTGTATCCTCCAGGGATTAGAGAAGATCATGGCATGGGCACGTATGAGCTTTAAACCCCCTAAATCCCAGTCTTTAGTGTTGAAGAAAGGGAAAGTGGATGACAAGTTCCTCTTCAGGTTGGGTGAAGATCTAATTCCATCTGTCACAGAAAAATCAGTGAGGAGTCTTGGAAAGGTTTTCAGTTGCAGCCTGAGCGACACAAACTCCATTAATGCCACCACGGCTGATCTGGGGAGGTGGCTGAGAACTGTGGACAAGTCTGGGCTCACTGGGAAATTTAAGGCCTGGGTCTATCAGCATGGAATCCTACCAAGAATCCTTTGGCCCCTGCTCATCTAGATTCAAGAGATTCAAGATTCAAGATTTTTATTTGTCACATACACAATTATACAGAGTATAACCAGCAGTGAAATGTAAGTCAGGTCCGCTCCAAGGACAGTGCAATTATATAGAATACAAATATTAAGAAAAAGAAAAGTAGAAAAAAGTAAAAGAATCAAATAAAATAAAAGATAAAAAATATAAATATAAATGTGCAGGTCAGTATGTTGTTGACTTAAATAGTAATAAAGAGGAATGTGCAAAAAAATGTGCAAAAAAGTTGTACAGGGTATTTAAATAGCAGCAATATGAGGTAGAGAAAAATTATGAATAGCTTATCGATATGGTATATGATATTTACATGGAGTCAAGTGATGTTATGACACAGAGTTAGAGTTTAGGAGCCTGATGGCCTGGGGGAAGAAGCTCCTCCTAAGTCTCTCAGTTTTTGCCATCAGGCTACGGAAGCGCTTACCAGATGGAAGCAAAGTGAATAGACAGTTACCAGGGTGATTTGAGTCCTTGATGATTTTGACAGCTCTATTTTGCAAGCGTTTGAGGTAGATGTCCTGCAGAGAGGGGAGAGCAGACCCTGAGATGCGCTCAGCTAAGCGCACAACTTTCTGTAGTGCTTTGCAGTCCTGATTGGAGATGTTTCCATACCACACTGAGATGCACTGAGTCAATACACTTGCTATGGTCCCTGAATAGAAAGTTTTCAGGATTGCTGGTGAGACCCTGAATTTCCTCAGCTGTAGCAGATGGTACAGTCTTTGCCTGGCTTTCTTAACCAGTGTTTGGATGTGTGTAGTCCACGTCAGGTTCTCGGAGATGTTTACACCGAGGTACTTGAAGTTACTCACCCTCTCCACAGGGGTCCCACTGATCATGAGAGGAGTGTAGGGCTGCTGCTGTCTCTTCCTAAAGTCCATGATCAGCTCTGTAGTTTTGCTCACATTCAGAGAGAGACAGTTGTCTTGGCACCATGATGTCTCATGGTCTTTCTACCTCATCCAAGTATGTGGTCTCATCGTTGTTGGAGATGAGGACCAGAACCTCAGTATCATCAGCGAATTTGATAATAGATGTGGAGCTGTGAGAGGACACGCATTCATGCGTGTAGAGAGAGTAGAGCAGGGGACTCAGGACACAGCCCTGTGGGGCTCCTACCAAGGTTATAATCGTTAACGAAAACGAACGAAAAAACGAAAACTAGGTGGGAAAAAACATTGTCGTTAACTGAAATAAAAATAAAAACGAGGCATTACAAAAAAACGATAACTAACTAAAACTGTAATGTGTGTTTGGCAAAACTAACTAAAATAAAACAAAATTATAGAGTAAATGTCCTTAGTTTTTGTCTTTGTCAAGGTCTTTAATTTTTTAACGCTATTTAGAACATGCAGCGTATTCGTTCAGCTGCATTTCCTTTCCCTGCTCTCCCTCCGCCTCTCTGTCACTCATGTGTCTCTCACATGCGCGCGCGCGCACACACACACACACAGCCCCTCCCCTCCGTGTCTCCATGAGAACGACTTCGTTCGACGTTGAAAGTTCGCGGTTCAAGGTTGGTATCTCCATCTCTTGAACACCTTCAATCAAACATTAAAAAGTGATACAAAAATATTTTAAATTCAGAATATAATTTTGTCAGTGTGTTAATGTTGACCCGAGAAGCGATTATGCCTTCTTTAGAAAGTTAACTAGTCGCAAGTTTGAGGTAAAATGCACTTTTTGGTTGTGGTTGTCGATGTCAAAACACTATATAAGCTGTGATTCAAATATAAAATAATGTTATGTAATTTTTTTACTTTTACACTGAATGTTTCCTGCTTCAATCCAGATGAGTAGGCTATTGACTGTAGGCTATAGGGTAAATTTAGTATAGGGTGTGAAAATTGTACAGCTGTGGTATTTG
The DNA here is from genome assembly GCF_936440315.1 of Barbus barbus. Classification (NCBI taxonomy): domain Eukaryota; kingdom Metazoa; phylum Chordata; class Actinopteri; order Cypriniformes; family Cyprinidae; genus Barbus; species Barbus barbus. The sequence continues at coordinate 34,425,304 of NC_136729.1, forward strand.
TAGGGTGTGAATTCTAGAACATGTGTAGATTTTTGGTACGGCGTGTGGATTTTGTAAGAGGTATTCTTACACATGCTCACACACTCTCGCGCACACACACACACACACTCAAGCAACACACACACACACACACTCTTGCTCACTCGCACACACACACACACACACACACTCTTGCTCACTCGCGATCGCACGCGCAAACACTCACACATGCTCACTCACTCGTGCACGCAGTGACTGAAGTAAAGCCATCTCTCTCTTTCTCACCCATGCACACTCACTCACGCACACACTCACGGCACACACCCACACTAAAAAAAATTGAAAAGCTGTATTTTAAACAGCTGATTCATTAATGCAAGGGACTTACATTATTTTGTTTACCATGTTGGAACTTGTCGGGACACAAGTTTATTTTTTATTTTTATTAGTTATGTTCTTTTCTCAGATTGAGCTCCCTGACAATCTTGACAGAAATGTCTTGTGTGGCTCAAAAATGGGTTGAATACATGTGGTTCATGTATGTCTTCTTTAGTCTGTTGGCTATTTTGTTTTTTTCTTGGCACACGTACGTCACTTACACATTTTGCACTTACTGCGGAGACGGTTTACATACATATTTGTGCCCATATGTACATTTTATGTACTGGTGTTATTGTTGAATAAATATTTTCTAAAATTGTATGATGGTTTTGTTGAGTTATTATTACACAATACTTTTTCTGACCTTTTTGAATCTTGCCCCTGACAAATAACCCAAATTACAAAAAAAGACTAAAACTAACACTAAAACTAATAAAAACTAAACTAAAACTAAGCATTTTCAAAAAATAAAAACTAAACTAAACTAGCAAACTCACTTTAAAAACAAATTAAAACTAAACTGAATTTGAAAACAAAAAGTCAAAACGAAATAAAAATAAAAACTAATGAAAAATGCAAAACTATAATAACCCTGGCTCCTACGTTCAGAGTGATGGAGTTTGAGGTGAACTGGCCAACTTTCACCACTTGAGGTCTGCCGGTGAGGAAGTCTTGAATCCAGTCAGAGAGTGAGGAGTTTAGACCGAGGTCTGTGAGTTTAGAAGCCAGCTTGATGGGGACTATAGTGTTGAAAGCTGAGCTATAGTCAATGAATAGCAGCCTTACATAATTCCCATTGTTGCCTTCCAAGTGTGTGAGGGAAGAGTGGAGGACGTGAGAGATGGCATCGTCAGTGGATCTATTGGGGCGATAGGCAAACTGAAGAGGGTCCAAAGTATCAGGTATGGAGGAGCAAATGTGGCTTTTTACAAGTCTCTCAAAACCTTCATGACTATAGATGTGAGGGCAACTGGGCGATAATGATGGATTTTTTGAATGAGGTGGGAACCACGGAGGTAGCAAGGGACTCATTAAAGATAGAAGTGAACAAACCAGTGAGCTGATTGGCGCAGGACCTCAGAACATGGCCGGTTATCCCATCAGGTCCGGCTGCTTTCCTGACGTTCACTTTCTTTAGCGCCCTCCGAACCTCATCTTCTGACAGTGATAACAGGATCATCGCTGCTCTGCCTGCTGCTTCCTGATGCGCTGGACGGCAGAGACGCGCCGCCGCCGTTGCAATCAAAGCGGCCGTAGATGATGTTTAACTCGTCGGCCAGCAACGGATCTGCTCTCACCTCCACGGAAGATTTGTTTCCAAAGGCACAGATGGTCCTCAGTCCCTGCCACATCTGTCGAGAGTCATTGAGCTGCAAATGAGACTCAATTCTCTCTCTGTATCTGTGTTTAGCAGCTCTTACTGTGCGTCGGAGAGCATAGCATGATGCTTTGTACTCGCTCATATTATAGAAGAGCCTTATTGTAAGCGGCAGTGCGTGTGTTAACCGCAGCACGGATTGTTCTATCCACCCACAGTTTCTGATTAGAGAAGGTCCTTACAGTTATTGTTTCTGTAGCTTGCTCGGTTAGCGTGTTTACAAAGCTTAATGCTACATCCGTGAACTCACTGACGTCAGAAGAACTCGCCCGGAACATGTCCCAGTCGACGTCATCAAGAGCCGCCTGCAGCATAGCCTCTGAGTGGGAGGACCAGCACGTCACTACTCTCTGCACCGGAGGATCCTGAACGAGCCTTTGTTTATATTCCGGTGTGAGGAAAAAGGCAGCATGGTCCGATTTGCCAAAAGCCGGTAGTGAGCGGGCTTTGTAGGCATTCTTGAACTGAGTGTAGCAATGATCCAGTGTATTCGGTCCTCTAGTTGGACAGGATATGCGTTGATGAAAGTTCGGCATGACCTGCTTGAGGCTGGCTTTGTTAAAGTCTCCCGCGATGATAAAGGCAGCGTCAGGATGTTTGTTAATGTAGCCGCTGAGCACATCGTGAAGCTTAGACAAAGCCAAGCCCGTGTCTGCCTGTGGTGGAATGTACACAGCAGTAACAATGATTGATGAAAACTCCCGGGGCAGATAAAATGGGCGGCAAATAATGGAAAGATGTTCCAGATGAGGCGAGCAGGAACGTGACAGAATGGAGATATTCCTGGGATCACACCATTTCTTGTTGATCATGAAACACACTCCTCCACCCCTGGATTTACCGGCCTCTGCTGTTCTGTCCGTCCGAAAAACAGAGAAGTTATCACTTTGCATAACAGCAGTGTCTGGGACCGAGGACGAAAGCCACGTTTCTGACAAACAAAGGATGTTACAGTCCCTAATGTCCCGTTGGAAACTAATCCCGGTTCTAAGATCATCCATCTTATTCTCCAAGGATTGGACATTTGCGAGCAGAATGCTAGGAAGAGGAGGACTGTGAGCCCTTTTCCTGAGTCTCTCGAATCCCAGCGCGTTTCCCGCGGTGTTTCTTGATTCGTCGCCTCGGGGGTTGTTGTTTATCTCTGCGTTCCGAAGAATCTCCAGACGCCATGCTGGATTCGTGGCTAAAGTGTCCTGGAACAGGTAAGTGTAGCGGTTCCCAATGTCCAAAAGTGTTTCTATGTTATAGGTGATCAGTGCCGACGTGAAATGTGTAAAAAGAGAAAGTAAAAGTAAAAAAGTAAATTAAAGCAAAATCTAAGCAGAGCGGCCTGGACGGCGTCCGAACACAGCGGCGCCATTTTGTCTATGAAGTTCCTATTACTGTAGTGGAAGGCTTTGAACGTAAAATGAGCAGCTATTTACGCAGATGGTTGGGCGTACCGTGCAGTTTGAGCGGCATTGGGTTGTACGGTAACAGCAATAAACTCCCATTTAGCTCCATCAGGGAAGAATTAATTGCTGCTTGGGCACGATAACATCTCCAGTAAGCAGGCTCAATGGATGACAAAGTGTCGGGAGCAGGCATCATCGTGAGGGCAGGGAGGAAGTGGAAGGCAGCAGATGCAGTCCAGCAGGCAGAAGCTAGGCTGAGGCACAGAGCTCTCCTTGGGACTGTCGCTCAGGGCAGGGCTGGATTCGAAAGTTCATCACCAAATCGTTACTACACTGCCAACGAGAAGGAAAGGCAGAGGTTAGTGCAGGAGGAGGTGCGTGCTTCAGTGGAGGAAGAACGAGCAAGTAGGATAGTAGCAATGAAGAAACAGGGTGCATGGATGAAGTGGGAGCAGGCAATGGATCGGAAAGTGACCTGGCAAGACATATGGAAATGGAACCCGCAGAGGATCAAGTTTTTGATCCAGGGGGTGTATGACATCCTCCCTAGCCCATTCAACTTGTTTGTCTGGGGTAAGGTAGAAACCCCAGCATGCCCATTGTGTTCTAAGACAGGTACTCTTGAACATATCCTGAGTAGCTGCTCCCGGGCCCCGGGTGATGGCCGTTATCGCTGGAGACACGACCAAGTTCTCAAGACCATAGCTGAGGCAATCAACAAAGGGATTGGTGAGAGTAGAAAGGCCAGCGTAACAACAAGGATGATTGCATTTGTCAAGGAGGGAGAGCAGCCTATAAGGAAAAACAATTGCGTAGGCTTGCTCTTCACAGCAGGGGATTGGTCGTTGATAGTTGACCTGGACAGGCAGCTGAAAATTCCTGCACACATCACCCAGACCATGCTTAGACCGGACATTATCCTGGTCTCGGAGTCCACAAAACAGTTCATTTTACTTGAGTTAACGGTACCTTGGGAGGAGTATGGAAGAGGCACAGGTGAGAAAGAGGGGGAAGTATGAAGAAATGTTGGAGGCCTGACGGGGGAATGGGTGGAAGACCAGATGCATGCCAGTGGAGGTGGGTTGCCGAGGGTTTGCAGGTCATTCCCTCAGCAAAGCTTATAGGATGCTGGGAATTACGGGGGCAAGTCGGAGAAGAGCTATCAACAAGAGCATATACTTGTATATGGCTAAAAAGGGGAGATGTGTGGGGACCACGAAACGCCACTTGGACAAAGGCCGGGGCTTGATCAGGGTCGCCTGGAAGAAGGTGTCTGTTGAAAGACCCGAAACATTCAATGACGCCAGGAATCAACACTGATTATGTGTCCAAGTCTCATATATATATATATATATATATATATATATATATATATATATATATATCTTTGACATTAATATTTTTATATTAATTAATACTTTAAAATTATATATAAAGGCTTAAGCTAAAATCATATAGGTTTGGAAGGACATGAGGGATGAGTAAATGATGACAGAATGTTTGGTTGATTATTTCTTTAGCGCGTCATGATTTAGTTGGCTTGAAACAGATTGATTCAAGTCATGGACTATTATAGGTAAAGAATGAGAGTATTTTTTGACGCAAAACAGCTGGGATGAAAAACAATATTAAAACTGGTCTAGCATTTGAAAACTCCCTGGGCACTTGTCACATGATGCTATAGGTGACCAAAAGTCAGTTAAAAGCCAAGTAGGCCACTCCCTATCCTCATCCAATTAAAAGAGGATCATCTGACCCCTGTAATCAGGCAACAATGAGTTGAGTCACCAGCTGAGGAATGATGTCAATAAAGAGAGCAGATGTTTAGCAGATGTGCAGCTCGGCTCAGGATGTAAAACTCTCCCACTGGAGCAGTCTGCAGCATCAAGGAGCACTTTTAACAGCAAACTACACAAAAACACAGCGTGACACAGATTCTCACATTCTCTCTGTGTGCGGTGGAGGTGCGACAGTTTATGTTAGATAATGTGCTCAGGAAAAAAAAAACACTGTACACACAAACATCGTGGATTCCTCAAAACCAAAACCATGAAAGTGGGATATGAAAATGACACAAGGCTCATTTTGTTTATTTGGTTTCCTCTGAGCGTAAATTAATAATGACTCCATTAAACGAAACTAAAACTTCACTACTAGCTGAACTAGAAATGGATTTCTTGAGGAAAATACCAGTGCTTCAAAAGAAAATGATTAAAGTTTGGGTTAGAGCTACAACATGTGAAAGAATCAACACACAACTGCAACACTATGCTTACAGTTTTTATATGGTTAAAAGGATAAGAGAAAAGACTAAGTTGCTGTAATATTTTTCATTTTTGTAACTGTTAATAAATGCTAAATAAAAACATCTGATACATTGCAGTTTAGGCTGTTATGTTAATTAACTAAATACCTTTTTTTTTCTCCCGGAAACTGAAGAAATAAATATATAACAGTATCAGTATTCAGTATTTATGTTATAAATATAAAACACTTATCAATTCATTGTTTCACTATGCATTTTAAATTCAGTTATATTTATTTATTATTTAGCACTCCCTATTCTAATACTGTTCTTAAAAAAAAAAAAAACTTTCACTATTCATTTGCAGCTTCTTTTCCTTAAAAAAACAAACAAAACACTAGCTTCTTTATTCTTTTTGTATTCTATCTATTTGTTTTCTTTTTATTTATTATATTAAAGTTAGGCTAACTGAGACTTATAACATAACACTTGCATATTGCTCTTTTGTTGATTTTGATTGCTTCCATTGTCCTCATTTGTAAGTTGCTTTGGATAAAAGCATCTGCTAAATGACTAAATGTAAATTATTTACAACAAGACATAATGTATTTCAACACGCATTATGAATAATTATAATATATTATACCTTTTAATAACCCTTTATAATGTATTATAAATAAAGGTTTTAAGTAACCCATATTTTTTTAATTAGTAACTGAGGTGAATGCTAGATGAGTAATGTGGTTGTGAAGAATGTGCATATATGTGTCCCTGTTATGGAGAATGTAGTGTTAATGTTGCGTACCGGCTGAGTTCATGCACTCTTCCACTGAGCCAACTGTGAACTTGCTCTGCAGAATGCTGTTCATGTCCTCTAAAAAGTTCACAGTCTCAAGAGGGGATTCAATCCTTCCTTTACCTTGATTGAGGGAGAAAAACATCTATATCAGACACAAACAACATCATATCAGAAACAAAAAACATTCTTCATATTCTGCATACCACTAAAACCAAAATGCAAAGAATGCTCTGGGTGTCTTGGTTAACAAACACATGACCACTGTTATTAATTCTTCCTATTTAATAATTCTTGACTAAATTAAAATGGAGAATACATGTTAAAACCCTCCTCGTGTTCAAAAACATGGTACAACTGTTGTGTTGTGTGTCAAATCGACCCACATTGAATTTAGCCAAAAATCAACAATATGAAAAACACTTAAAAGATTCATGTAAAAACAGAAAACCTCTATTGTGGCTTGTCTGATCCTAGAGATATATTATATGTTAGAATGTAAATGAATGTAATAATTCCCATCAATTTTAATTAAACCCACATATGTTTTATGTTCAAAATAAGCTGCACAGACACAAAACAAAAAAGTATGTTTTTTTGTCATGACTTTTGCAGTGACTATTTACACACTGAGGTGCAAATAACTACAAGCCTGCATAAATAGTATCAAACATTGTACTTCCTGTCTTTTTGTTATGTCTGGTTCTCAAAACCTTGTGAGGGTAAAATTAGTTTCTCACACGTCTTTTTAAGTGCTGCAACAGTCTAGTAACTGCGATCCAAACTAACAACCAAAAAACTACCTTTGACAGATTGATTGTGACTGTGAAATTTGACTACATAAAATAAGAATCAGAGAATTTTCCTTAAGCGTCCTCAGTTTTGGAAAAATTTTGAGTCTAAATTTTCAAAAGATCTAATGCATTTATATTTTAGTGTCTCAGTGAGCTACAATAAAGGTTTTCCGTTTTTTATTTTCTTTCCTGCTTTTCAAAGTGTTGAAATTGCAATGAAACCAATGGGCGTCACAACAGCCATAAAAACTCATTTGTGCAGCCTTTCTAAAACACATCTATGTGTCCAAACTTTGCATGCACATTCATGACCCTAAAGGAAAAATATGTAGACAAAAAAAACGTTTAACCTCTATTTCAAGCAGTATGAAAATTGAGTGTGGGTCAAATTGACTCTAGTGTGTAGACCTTGCTGTTTGTGTTGAAGCCAGCTGAGCAGATAGTTGCTGGTCTGCTGCAGAAGGACGTTGTTATCACCCTCATATGTGCAGTTTGGGTCGTTGTCATCACGCATGTCTCCCAGCCGGTTCACTTAACACAAAAAGATTAACAGAGAAACAGAAGCTGACTAGAAGTTCTTTTGATATTAGACTTGGTGTTTATTGCATCTATTAAACATTTAGTTTATGAGGATTTTAAAAATTCCTCACTGGCAAGGTAACCGTGTCCTCCACAAGCCTCTCGACATTCCTGAATGCCTCGCTGGGCTGTCCATGATCCCAGAGGTTTACTAGCGCACGACATGGCATGGATCTCTCTGCCCAGTTCTGCCTGAGGAGTGACACACACAATCTATATGTGATCAAGGCTAGAAGATCCTTAGACTTTTCAAATTTATTGATCAAGATGCTTTTTAAAAAAATGCGTTGAATGTTTAATCTCAGATAATTCTCAGATTTCATGAATACTTGTATATTCAGCCTATCTAAAACATCTTTAGCATGATGTTTACCTGTCTGTCGCTTTTGTCTTTCATTAAGAGTCCAATTTGAAATTCCACAAAGTTCATGCAGAAGGATCTGGTGAAGTGCTCCAGTGCGTACACCGCTGCCAGGAATGGAATAAGACGCCATTGCTGCAACAGAGGATGGAGCGTATGCACAAAAGATGAGCAGCTCAAATAATGTGCACATACATATAGTATAGAGTATAAGTAACCTTCAGTTATACCCTGAAAATGAACACAGAGAAGTGGAAAAAAATGCTCTCCAAATAAAATGTACAGGTGGATGTAAAGGCCTATTAAATGTCCCATGCAATGTTAAATTCTGCCAATCTGGCAGTTACACTTTTGGCCATGAAGCATATCAAATTTATTTATTTTTGAATCTTTTTATTTAGATTTGTATTCATAATTTGTTTCTAAGTTATTTTGGTTGCACCTTATGTACAGTATATGCACTTGCAGTGTAATTACACTAGAAAGTACTGAACAAAAATACATGTAAAATAGGACGTTATAAAATAGGTGATTAAAGTAAAACTAAATATGCTCACATTTGATTTTTAATTATTCTATTATTTTAAATGTCATTATTTTTCACTCACATTTTAAATGAGTTTTTATTTAAATTAAAAGTTTAAATTTTTCTTTTTTGGATTTTTAATTAAAACAAAAAGTAAATTAAGGAAGAAAAGGTCAATTAGAGGAAGAAAAGGAAGACTTATCCAGAGTCTTCCTGATGTAGTGAAAGACTGTCAGTATTCTGCACCTGTAGCTGATATTCCAGCACTGGAATCTCCTCGTCCTCTTTGGGCCCAAACTGTCTGCGTGTGGCGGAGAATCGCACAGCCACAGTCACCGCAAGCTTCAGATTGACCAGTGCCATCCTTGTAATGCCCACCCTGCCTCCTGACAGAGCCCCTAAAGATGCCCCAAACCTCTTATTGGGGTCCTATAAAGGTTTATGATTAGAAAAAGAAAGGATGGAAAGAAACATGATGAAGTAATTGAGAACACATAGCAGAGATGACTAGACCAAACCACAATAAAGAGACAAAGAATGTGAGGAAAAAGGAGAGCAAATTATATATCATTGAATCATATTCATCTTCTCGCCTCTGTTTGTTTTCAGAAAATCCCTTTATGTCTTCCTGTCAGTAATATTGGCTGATGTCCTGGCTTTCCCTGTGATTGAAAACTCCCTGTTTGTTTGAAATGAAAGCATAGGGATTCCTTCTCGTACATCTTGCATAGCACAGCACAGCACAGCTGCTGGAATAACAGCTGCTGCACCACTGCTTTCTCTTACTGCAGAGGGAGTAAAGCGTTGCAAGATGTCCACACAGCTCTATTTTTAAATATGTTCATAATAACAAAGAAAATACTGTTGCTTTGCACATATCATCTATTTGAAAAATTGAAAGGTGTTACAATTAGGTTCCAATATTAACATAACTGAAGCATAAGGTATCATGAACTAACAATGAACAATCCTTTTTTATTATTAATTTAGGTTAATATGAATTTATAAATATACTATGGTTCATTGTTTATTTATTTTAGTGCATTAATGTTGAAAATCCATTTTGGACCACAAAACCAGTTCTAAGGGTAAATTATTTTAAATTGAGATTTATGCATAATCTGAAAGCTGAATAAATAAGCTTTCCATTGATGATTGTTGGGATAGAACAATATTTGGCTGAGATACAACTATTTGAAAATCTGGAATCTGAGAGTGCAAAAAAAAAAATCTAAATATTGAGTAAATCGCTTTTAAAGTTGTCCAAATGAAGTTCTTAGCAATGCATATTACTAATCAAAAATTAAGTTTTGATATATGGCAGGACATTTACAAATATCTTCATGGATCATGATCTTTACTTAATATCCTAATGATTTTTGGCATAAAAGAAACATTTATAATTTTGACCCATACAATGTATTGTTGGCTATTGTTGGCAGTGGGAAGTCGTGGCCTAATGGGTAGAGAGTCGGACTCGTAACCCAAAGGTCTCGGGTTCGAGTCTCGAGTCCGGCAGGGATTGTAGGTGGGGGGAGTGTATGTACAGCGCTCTCTCCACCCTCAATACCACGACTTAGGTGCCCTTGAGCAACCCCCAACTGCTCCCCGGGCGCCGCAGCATAAATGGCTTCCCACTGCTTCGGGTGTGTGTGTGTGTGTGCACAAATGTGCACAAAATTCCAGGTTATGGGTCACCACAAAAGTATGGGTCACCATACTTGGCCGTATGTCACGTCACTTTCACTATTGCTACAAAGATACCCCAGCGACTTAAGACTGGTTTTGTGTGCAGAGGGTCACAAATTTACAAAGTTTAAATTAACAAAGATTAATAAATGCTGTTCTATTGCTATTACTAATGTGAATGTATATAATCTTTTTTGTAAACATTATTTTCACAGTGTAAATGCAACAAAAACAGTATATGTAATGTATATTAAGCAGTCACATAATATTGCTTACTTTAAAAGGTGAAACGTAGCGTCCGTCAGGCGTAACATCCCCTGTTTTGTTCAGCAAGTTTTCCCGAGGTATCCTCACATTGTGGAATATGGCAAAACTGACCAAAAAAAAACAACTCATTCATTTATTTTAGACATTAAAAAAAAAATTTTTGTTACGTGATTACAATGAAAAGTATGAAGAATAGCATTTTCATTTATATGAACAGAAAGATATATTACGGAGATGAAGTGAGATCTCAGATGGATATATTCTTTTATGGTTTTCTTTTAACGCCATCTAATGACCAAATACTGTAATCGCAATAGCTCGGCAGTCCACAGTCTAGCAGTAAACTCACCCATTATCCAGTCCGTTCTGACCCAGTTTCTTTCCCATATCCCCGACCATCACTCCTGGCATTGCCAGCAAGGTCTTTGGATCTCTGACCTAGAAATTTAAATTGACATTAAAACCAAATTATTCACAGCTGCTCTAACTAGACAAGCAAATAAACTGAAAAATGTATTTTCACACATACTTGGACTACAAAAGAGTGAAGGCCGTGGCATTGCCCGTCAGGGGTGTAGAGCTGTGCAAATACGACTGAATGAGTGGCCGTCTTTCCCAAATTCCCCACCCAGAACTTGGCTGCTTCAAAGTCTGGAGAGTTTATCACAAACTCCTGCAGATTTCAAAACAAAATAAATTAGCTAGGGCCATTTAAAATAATTAAACAGAAGGAAGGAGTAGTAAAAACCATAATAAGAAAGCTTTTATAATGGCAGATGGCTTTGTGTGCTACAAGGAGGATTTACCTATAAGCGAGTCATTAACAGACTGTGATTTGAATTATTCACATAACATATATACACTATGAAATATTTAGTATGGTTTCTTCATCTATCATGAATCAACAATGGACAATAGTACTCTATGTGAATGTTAACTTATTGTTTTTTGTAGCTGTACTTATTAACCTAGATTAATAAATCTAGTCCATGTCTCTTTATGATTTGAAAGGCCATGTTTGTATAATCTCATGATATGATTGCAATGTGTTCAGACTTGCGTTAGTAGAGGACACGTTGTTGAATCTAGTGCTATAATAGAGTACCTGAGTGCTGGGGTCATATCTGGCTGTTGTCCTCATAGCTCTCGTGTTGCTGCCATGGCTCAGCTCTGTCAGGGCAAAGCATCCAAATGTCTAAACAGACAGACACAATATTAAAAAGCTGTCAGTGGCTCATGTGGTTTGCCATGACTAATGTCAAATGCAACTTGCTGGTTTGTATAAACACACACACAAACATACACACACGCAAATTTGCAGTACCCTGGAACTTCCTGTTTATGGCCTAATACTGAGCTTGTGTGTCAAAATGTCCTAGTTGTATGGAAGGTGAATAATGACGTGCATGACAGTCAAAGCCTTCATTTAGCCCTAGTAAAAAAGTTTGTTGTTCCAATTTAGCAGACTTTATGTATACCAGTTTATTATACTAAAAGTACAATTGCAGGGTATTTTTATTAAGCACTGTACATAAATATGTAAATGTATTTGTAGTATACTTAACATGAAATACATTTATTTTAAATACATTTTAGTATTTATTTTTCACTAGGGAATGCATCACACTATTATGCTTTGAGCAGCAAAATATGATAATCTACAAAAGCAAATAATAATATTATGATAATCTTTCATTTTAAATAATTAACTGCATTTTATGGTAACAATTTACAATAAACCTTAGTTAATGCATTAACTAGCATTAACTAACAATTAGCAATACATTTGCTACAGTATTTAAAAAATGAAATAAAAATACATCTCTTCATTGAGAGTTCATGTTAGCTCAGGTTCATTTGATTTTGAAAATGTATTATTACATGGTGAAATTAACATATGATTAATTATTGCTTTAGAATAATTTTTCATTGTTATTTCATGTTAAATAATGCAATAAACTTTGAATAGTGGGTAGTAGTGTAAACTAGTAGTGGCCATCTTTAAAAAAATGCTAAGCAACCATATTTGCTATGAATGCATTTAAAATGCATGTTTACTCCGTACACTGAACTTGACAAGCTTTTAGTTTAATTGTTATGACTGATATGTTTTATATTTGTTGCATGCCATAAAAACAGAGATTATTTACCATCATTTGCTCAATGTCCTGCACAAACATCAAGTGTCTCTGAGATCCTGTGTTTGTCACTGTGGCTCCAAACATCTAACAAAAATATAAAAGTTTTTAAATAAAAAAAATCATCACAAAAAATAATAAACACTACTGCATGGAATTTTGTGAACTATCAACAAAAAGGCATAATATTGCTTCAATTACTTCTGTGTAAGCTTTATCCATTCCAGAATGGGTTCATTTTTAATTCATAATTTGTAAGGATTACAAGCAATTTTGGGAAGGTTAGTGTATTAAGCTCCCACATTTAGGGATCTCTAGAGGGCATATGCAATGAGCTCACCCCGTTGTTAAGGAAGTATTTGGCTCCCAAAGACCAGTCATACATTCCCAGGCAGTCACTGAGAATTGTCATCTTCCAGGGGTTCTGCATGACGTCATTGCGTGTAACAAAGTCATACTTAAATAATTGTTTACAGCGGCGGAAGGTAAGCTCTCGCTTTTTCTCCACTGGGATGTCCTCACCAGGCTGCCGTGCAAAGAGCGGGTCACTCTCCAGTGTTCTGAACACGTGCTGCTGCTCAGAGAGAGAGAAACACAAGACAGCTGAGAAGTTATCTATGTCAATGACTGTGGACTAGTGATTGGTGAAACTGAACTCTTGGAAAATCTGAATCAAATGCATTACAAAACAAATGATATAAATGCAATGAAAGCTAAGCCCAAGCATGTATAATTATTTATACATGCATAAGTATTAAAAGTTCATTAAATTTATTAAAATTAAACTAAATTATAAAACTGTTGAGTTCACCAGATCAACAGGATCAAATGGTAAACTATCAGAATTTTTAAATGCTTTGAAACTAAAGTTTGAAATAGAATAACGTAGCAAAGCCTTGTTTGCTTAAATCACATGACTTGGCAAGTTTGAAACAAGCTCTGAGCCACTGATTCGAAATAAAAGATTTGTAAATGATTCAAAGCTTCATGAAGTAGCATTTTAAAAGCGCCCATCCCTTCACGCAAACTGGTCAAATAAAGGAATCATTCATTTGAAATTCAGCTCAGTCTTAGAGGAGTTTTCCTTATATGAACTAAATGGACTAAGTACACTATATCCATAGGGTTGTTAGGGCAGATGCACTTTATGTAATAAACTTTTACTTTTTATTTATATTGGTGACACCTGTCCAAGTTATGTGTATAACTGCTGTATAAATAAAATATGTAAAATCTTTGGAAAATGATGAAAATCAGGATTTGTTTATTATATGGTTTTATTGATTTATTATTTGTCCGTATAATAGTAATCTTTACGGTGGCCGAGAGAACTCAACGTGCTGCAACTTCAGAAAACACATGCAAATAGAAAAAGCACCAGCAAATTAAGAAAACATCAATTTGCTCACAACACAAACAAATAAAGAATTTGATTTGCAGCGCGTTACTTTATTTGGTTGTGTTGTGAGCATCTGCCAAATTGATGAAGTTGTTTTCTTAATTTGCAGGTGTTTTTTTTCTGTTTGCAGCATGTTGAGCTCTCTCGGCCACCGTAAATCTTACTAAATGTGTACTTTTCCTGGACAAAAATAAATAAAAAGATCAGCAAAACATAAACATCTTACCTTGAATGCAATGATTCCATCGCCCTCCAGAAACTGCAACATTTCCTTCCAGCTGAAGGATGCTTTCTTCCTGTAGATATCTAGGGGACCACCGGGAAGGTCTGGGATGCCCTCATCCATTTTCTCTCCCAAAATGTATTTAGCATCTGTGATTGCTGGCACACTCATGTTCTCATACAAAGGCCCTTTAAAACCTCCAGGAAGAAAAAAACAAACATGACCAAATCAATCATGTTCACAATATAGATAATGATAAATGCCATGATTTTCTGAAGGAAACTGAAAGAAAATTGATATTGCAGTAAATCAAGATTCAAGATTTTTATTTGTCACATACACAATTATACAGAGTACAACCAGCAGTGAAATGTAGGTATGAAATGATGCTATTACAGTTGCAGTATGTTTGGTATATCTGAATCAACCATTCCCTTGTAATGACACTCAGGTTAACAATCAATATACCAGCATATTCCTATGCTACCCTTTCTGGACACCTGGAACTGTAAATTATTTCATTGCACATTATTTGCTATAGACTTCAGCTCAGATTTTGCAGTGCTTTCCATTTTATTAATGCATAAGTCCTTTCACAAACGTTATCTGTGAGGTTAATACCTGTGATCAGGCCAACTCAATGCAAAGTTCAATGCCAGTTACAAAACAGCTCAAGCACAATACCAACACATGTTTAATGAATTTAAATTGTTTATGTAGAACAAAACAAGTAATATGGCACATAGCATTTCTTCCTGCATATACATATCACAATAGGCTACATCATGTCACAATATCAAAATAAACATGAGCACCTCCTCAAGCCATTTATTACTATTCTAGCAAGCTGGCTAACGTTATTTCACTAACTTACTCACAAACAGTAAAGAAGCTGTTTCAAAAAGAGCATTGTTTTTAAAGGTGCAGAAGGACCTGCTTTCATATTATTAGTTTGAACACTGCTGAAATAACATTTGTCTTACCTCGAGACCTACTGTACTCTGCCCTGCTGCTCCAGAGGAGGAAGTGCTCACGTGACCAAATACAACCAATCAGAGAAGCCCTGCTGCTTAAAGGCGCACTGCACTCAGCAAACCTTGTCCCATTGAAAAACACGTGCCTCTGAAAGCTTTGGGATTTTTAGCTAAAACCAGCAGGTTATGTTCTCAGACAGTGACAACAAGGCGATTTATTTTTAATGTATACAGCACATTTAACACACAGTGATAATTCAAAGTACTTTACTATAAAATATTTTTTTTAATCATAAAATAATCATAACAGTTAAATACGAGACGAACCGAAGAATGAATTAAATAACAATAAAAATTAAGGAATTTAAATTGATTACAAATAGATTACAACTATTTTTGAAACATTTAGAAGAAAAGAGGTAAAAAAAAAATAATAATAAAAGACTATAAT
The DNA here is from genome assembly GCF_936440315.1 of Barbus barbus. Taxonomy (NCBI): domain Eukaryota; kingdom Metazoa; phylum Chordata; class Actinopteri; order Cypriniformes; family Cyprinidae; genus Barbus; species Barbus barbus. The sequence goes on from NC_136729.1 coordinate 34,440,878, forward strand.
TATTTTACTATGGTAAAATATTCTGAAATGAAGTAGGCTATTTTTCTGGGCTCTGTTTTGAGTTGTTAAAATGATTTTGTACGCCAGGGCCCGCTGTTATGCAGCTCTACAGAAAGACACGAGGGACCTTCCTTTATTAACTTCTTTTGGGGTTTGGATTTTCAGCCTGTTAACAGGGATTTTTGCCATGATATGAGTATTGACAACACCAGCAAGGGAACTTTGGAAAGAAATGTAATAAGAACATCATTTGTAAAATAAATACAGAGATGCCAAACAATAACTTTCCAAAGAATCTCTTTAGTCTGGATTATTTATTATTATATTATTATAATATATTATTTTAAATATTAGATTGTTTTAAATATTATTTTAAATAAGCGGTTCTCTAAAATAAATAAATAAATTAAAGAAAAAGAACTGCAGTCTTAGTAATATTGTGAGCCTCCCTGTCATTTATATTAAATGCCACCAAGAAAACAACACAAGAATCTCACAACTACATTAAAGACTAGTAGTGTACAAACAGTTTTCAATCAGAAATTGCCAGGAAATTGAAGAGGTGGCAAGTAACACATTGAATTAAACATCGAAGTACAGAATTGAACCGTAACTGTACTCCAGTAATGTTTTTTTATTTACATCAAAAATCTTTTTTTTTTTTTTACAGTGTACAGTAAAGACTTCAGTCAATGTTTAAATTCTTAATTAATAAACTATTCTGTGTGTTTTTTTTAAAACATATTCCTATGTTTTAACATCCTAGGTGCTTCACACAGATTATGACCTCACTCTTTCTCACGGCCTCTCATCCCTTCTCTTCCTCTGAGCTCACTCGATCCCTCTCTTCCTCTCTGTTTGTTCCATGGGGAGTAATGGCAGAGTGGATAATTTTGTGACCCACTTTGTGCCCCTGTTAGGCTTAAAACACTGAACTTAGAAACACTAAACAAAAAACAGACACAACAGTAAGCATGCATGGGTAAGCAATAACTCTGAAAGCTTGCTGTGCACTATAAGAGCAAACGTGCCAACATAATAATAAAACATGGTTGAAACAAACAATGGCCTTATTTATACATTATACAGAAAAAACCTCTCTCGCTTACAGTTTATGGATGTATAACCTCTTCAACAACGTTTTTGGACTTGAAGGTTTATTTTCACTGAATTTCACATGGCTTTATGTGTAGATTTTAATGACTTTCAAAGGTTCATATAGACATCAAGCTTTTTCATATACAAATAAATGTTTTTAGAATTTGAAAAGTTTTATTAAATTTTAATATAAAGTATGTTTAATTAGCCTACTTAAAGTAAATATATATATATATATATATAACTAGCAATTGTTAAAGGATGATTTTTTTTTTTTAAATGTTAGTGTTGTTTTTATTATTATTATTATTATTTTAAAATACGTTTTGGAAGTAGATTATGAGCCAAATCCAATATTTTATGTTTAGTTTAGACACCAAAGTCATTGAGAAGTGTGTTTGGTGTCACACGCATAAAGCGAAGTAAGGGTGAACTAATGCTATAACGTTAATGCAATATTTATGTCCTTCATTTCCTCTCTCTAAGTGCACGTCGTTTAATGGATCTGAAACAGGGAAATGCGGTGATATATCCATTAGAAGCTTCCGCTTACTGTTGAATCTCGTCAGTCCTGCTATCGGTATGCAAACAATGCGAAAACTTCTTCGGCGTCAGCAGTGAAGCTTCTACAGTTTGAATTACAAAATCACCGAACATCCAAAAAACTTTATCATTTCCCCCTTGAGATGAGAGCAGCGCTTTTTTTTTGTGTCCATTTCCCGAGCTCGTATTGGGTGTGTCCGCCCTGTCAATCAAGACTTGCTCAATCCGTAAGCTCCGCCCCCTCTGTTCTCGGCACAAGGACTGTCAACTCACCGCGCAACTTTGCTCAATTGCTGGATTTTACATCACTTTTGGAGTACGAAAACTTACTTTTCTGGGGTGTAACGTTATCGGACCGGCCTCGGATGCGATGGAGGTGTAGGAGGGCTGATTGTCGTTGTAAAGAGTAAGGTTTGGGTCATATTTAGTGTTTGATGGCTGCTGGGGATGGAGCGCAGCTGCCGGCGACCGTAGCGGCCAGCAGGAGCGTGGAGAAGGCGCTGGAAGAGGCTGCGTCCAGCGGAGCGCTCATCCTCTCCAACCGCAAACTCAAAGAGTTCCCCCGCACCGCCAAGAACTATGACCTGTCCGACATTACACACGCAGGTAAGACTTAAAGAAAGCGGTCACGGGATGAGAAAGAGGGGGAGGAAATGTATCAGTGCATTTAATGTCCTTTGTTTGAGTGTCTTCTTCACCTGCGCCCCTTCTGCAGGGGACCACCACCACCACCATCACACCCGCCCCAGAAAAAGCGGATCTTTCACTTTAGTGAACTTTGTAGGAAGCGGATCATCTGATAAGTTGATTTTAGTTCTCGCTTTCGTTTCTAAAGAACTCCATCAGTGCCCGTATCTCAGCTTATTGTGTTTTTAAAGTCAGGTTGTTTAGTTTGAGGCTGGTGTGTTTGCTTTAGAGATTGAAGACATTGCGCTGTGCTTCTCTTCCTGTTGTTGAGGTGGAAACTACACTGGGGCTGAGCCATCTTACCACAGACCCACTGTATAAACTTCACAATTTGATCTGGGTGCAGTGAAAACCCTGCAGAACTGGTGATATCAAATTATATTGTTGTAGTCAGCTCTTTTGAATGCACTCTCATTGGTATCGAGATGCATCTTGCCAGCAGCACTAATATGACCATCTGCTCCTCTTATACAAAGTGGGTATAAAGCAGTTTGTCTTTGAGCCACACAAACCCCCACAAGCACATGGTCTGCAGTCTAATAGAGACCTTGCAGTGCATTTACCAGTTAGTTCGACTGAACTAGCACAGATCCTATCTCTTAGTGGCTTTCATGCCATTTACTGTAATTTCAGTTCTTGTACCTCTTTTTGTAACTTGTTAGCCACAGCTGGTGGTAGAAATAGACTCTGCTTGAATATTTAGCTACTCAAATGCATTTAAAACTTATAATTAATAAGTTATAAATAAAATAAATTATACTAAACAGTACTAAAACCTCCTGCATTTCTGATATTCACATACCGATTATCTAATCACTGTATAAAGACATTATTCAGATAATCATAACCAAGCCAATATTTGAGATTGGCAAACTGGAAAATGGCTGTATTCAGGTTTTTGTTTAATTAGAGTATCCACTGTAACCGAACATCCTGTTTTTTTATCTGCACATGTCCAAACCCTGTTCATTATGTGTGATGTTGGAAAAATCCAGTTGTTGAAAAGCTACTGAACAAAACACAATTTTTGGAGCGAGTAAGAGGCCTACGTTTTCTAATTCATTGTGCTCTGGAATGCCATTAAGTCAAGTCAATATTATGTGTATAGCGCTTTTAACAATGCAAATTGTGTCAAAGCAGCTTTACATCGGCTTGATATAAAGCTGGGTGGCTTTATATCAGCTTTACAGTATTTAGACGGGGAAATAGTGTCATTCTCCTCTGGCCAGACAAAATCAGCAGTTTAAATCTAGGCTAAAGCAGAATCAGATTGTGCAAAGGACTCATCTGGTTCCTGTGGTCTTGTCCCGATGGCCGTCTTGGAGACAGGGTCTTCACTGGGGATCAGTGTTAAAGACATGAATGAGAACTGTTTAGAGTTCATTAAATTAAATGCAGCATAATAAATGGCAAGAATGAGCATCTCCAGTAGGAAATTAACGCGCATGTAGTAGTTTATTCTGAAAATGCTGATAGGCTACATGAACATATTGAAATAATCCAATGTTGTTGTTGTTTTTTAACCATATACTTTAATCAGATCAAATGCTGTGTGTTTTTTCGTATGATCTTAAATATTTGGTGACAACATTGTTAACAAGGATGATTTATTAGGAATTATTTTGGACTTTGGATATTGATGACACTGAGGCACTGCCGAATTTGAGTTTTGTACTTCTATAGCTTAGTATATTAAGCCCTGTCTTTAGATATTTGAGATGGTCTAATCTCATATTTTTCTGGAGGTTTTTCACATCAATTTTCTGCATGGATAACCATGTTGCCTTGACAACCGTACTGTACATCTGACAATCCAAAATCCAAGCGCCAGTTTGGGATCCGTCCGAGGGTGCAGAACAATTCAATAGAACTAGGCTTGAAACTGCCATTTAAAAATGCTAGAAATCCAAGCATAGATCCAGTGCAAAAAAAAATCATTCCATAATAAGCATGTTCCCCAGACACACCTACCATCAGGTAGAGAGTGATTACTAGGTGTTGCTCACATATTACTGGTTGCAGTTGCAGTGTGTATTTTAAGTGTACTCAAAGGTAGGTGGAAGATGATAGTGTCTCTTTTGCTTGGAGACCAAAGGAGGCAAGGATTGATGGGCCTTGGTTTGTTCTTTCACTCTTTTCAGTCTACACACACTCATAGTCCCATTCTCTACTGAAGCTCACTTTCCGGTATGGACTAACTTCCCCTCAGGAAGGTCAGGGATTCAGTCTTGCTGGAGGTCCAGATCTAAAGCGCAGGGTCATCAATCCACCAAGACCCCTTAAAAACAGACCTCTACACTCATAACCTGAGTAATAATATAGCTGCTGTTGACTTCACCCTACAACAATAACACAAGCTAGACTGTGCCTCAGCACTTTAGGGTGAGATGACGTCCTGGATTGAGTTGGCTTTCAGGTGGAATACATTTTGTTATTTGAAAGAGGTGCTGAAAGATGGATGTAGAGAAAGTTTAAGATAAGAGTGTATGAAAACAAAAGGACCACCTTAGAAGAGCTCTAGGAGGAACGGTGTTCTCAGGACATGGGCATCAAGAGGGATCTTTCAAATGAAATCACAGTGAATGTTTTTAGTGTGTGCGTTAGATGAAAATATTTATTTCCATCCAGTTCCCACTTACTTGTGACCATGCCTGGGGCATAAACGTCCCGTAGCCCATAACACAGTGTTTCATTCAGAGGGACACACACTCCATACCACAACTAAGCCTCACAGCAGCTGAGGGAGAGAGGCCTTTTTTTTTTATAAAACGGGCTTGTGGGCTGCTCCCATTGTTGTGATATTCCCGAAGTAGGGACCCTCCTATTTCCCCCCAACTGGAGTCCCATTCGGCAAGACCCCTCCTCCATTGTCTGAGGCAGGCTTCTCTCTCTCCCCCTTGCTTTTCCCATTCATGTTATTTCTCTTGGTCTTTATCTCTTTCCTTTCTTGGTCGGGTGAAGATTCACATTTATCCAGGTCATCAAAGAAGGCTTTAAATTTGGTGTCGGTTGGATGTTTTTCAAAGGTTTTTCTGGAGATGGCCTAGATTATATTCTACAAGATACTCTCCTCATGGCTTATTTCCATTGATCTGTTATCCCCCATCAGTAATGTTTCCTGTCCGACATTAGCCTGTAGGCATGGCTGTGTCTGTGGCAGTGAAAGTCTGGACTGTCTGGATGTTGGTTTAATAACGGTCTAGTTTAGAGCTGCATTTGACTATCTGTATTGCAGTTTTGCCTGTGATTGGTTGCCTGTTTGTTCAGTAATTATAAGAAACAAACTCCTCAAAGCGGCTAGCATTCTTTAGAAATGTCTTGATATTCTGTTTTTGTGTTTATAGGTAAATACTTATGATTCATGTGTTGATTCATGTTCAACAGGGGTTTAAAGGGACAGTTCAACCAAAAATGAAAACTTGGAAAAAATTCTGACTCGCCCTCATTGTTACAAACCTTTAAGAATTCCATCTCTAAAATGCAAATGCAGACATTTTTCATAAAAAGATTTCTGTCCCTCTGTTCCTTAAGACATTGTAAAAGTAATCCATATTAAGATAATTTAAAAACTATTAGTCAAAAGGTACACTTTGGACCTGGGCTCAGTGAGCAACACTGATGTCCCTTTTATTTTAATTTATTTTATTATATCTTATTGCATTTAAAAATATATTTTGTGCTCCGTGGGTCATACGGAGTTTAGAGAGATGTGAGGGTGGGTAGATGATGAAAGAATGGGAGCATGACTATGACTTGATTTGACTGAACAAATTCAGACAGAAATGCATGATTTCTCCCACAGTGTTTTAGACAAACACATTTCTTTTATCCCGATCTACAGTATATAGATAGATCTATATATTTCTGTTACAGAACAGTGGTTTGCAGCTTCATTGTCAAAGATACAAATAATGTTTTGATAATTTTTGCGTGCATCATTTTGCCAGATAAAGGATTTGGTGTTTTTTTTCTTCCTTTTTTTTTTTTTTTTTTTTTATAAATGTACTTTTAATTGCTATTATGTACTTTTCAATGTTGTCATGCATCACAGAGGTTCTTTTTAGATCTAAAACAGTTTGAAGGATTCAGTCCACACCCACACGTCCGTGTCATAAACTGACAACAAGGAAGTAAATATGCTGACATATTCACTGACAGCCTTTCCCAGTCGGGCAAACACCAGATCCCGTATACATGCACAGTGACACAATGACCATTTCATTGCAGAGTTGATGCATGTGACTTATTCATGTGGGTCATGCAACAAATCAACACGTCCATACAACAAAATCTTCTCACATTTGTTGTTAGCAAGAAATCTCACAGCATCTTTTTAGTTGTATAATGTTTAAATCAAATGCTGTCTAAGTAGGTAGATCACTCGGTTTTGAGATGATCCCTTGTATTTTATGGGTCTTAAAGTATTTCCTGTTGTGTTAGGATGTGGTCAACCTTGCATGTTACTAATGAATATTAAACATCAGGTCATTTTTCCTATGCAAATGAGCCTCTCAGATTCAGAGATAGAGAGGACTTATGAATTCAGCTCTGCTAGGCAAAAGTTCAAGTTTGTGTGTGTGTTGTTTGTCTGTTTTGTGGCATTATGTTTTGAGTATTTGCCAGCTGTGTTTTGTATAAGTGTGTGTGCTTCCTTTAAGTGCCAGCTGTTGGAGACTCTATTTGTACGAGTGTGTATGTGAGTGGTCATATATATGTGAAAAATGCAGATAATTGTCCATGAGTGAGAACTGGAGTGTGACTGCACCGCCAGCTGTGTGGTAGTCAACACGCACCCTGTTGCATAGTGTTGTTCTGTTTCCCCTTGCAGTTGCATTTCCACTACACAGCCACCGGATGTGGGCTCCTTGACTTCAACTTCTGCTTCTCCTCAGCGACAAACTCTCGGCTTTACTCCCTCCCTCTTTTTCTCTCTCTTCCTCTTCCTCTCCTTTCACTCACGCTTTTAAAGCACAACAGATGGTCAGAAGGTCTCAAATCTCAAGAGAGGAGCACAGCTAGAAACCCTTGACTTATTATTGCTATATTGCTGCTTTTTTTTTTCTTTTTTTTTTTTTACAACGGATATCCATTTTAATGAAAAATAAGAGTGAAATCACACAGATGCTGTATTATCAATCTTTCTGCAGCAGAGACCATAGCAGACTCACGGGAAGTCTTCTCAGATTTATTCCTTTAAGATTTTCAGAACTATTTTTGCTGTGACACTTTTATGTAACTTTTTCGCTTTTTTCTGGATTAGTTGTGTTGCGATGGCTGGCACTTGCATGCTCAAGTATGCTTTGTTTATGGAGTGTAATAAAAAATGAGTGCATTCACAGTATTGCAGTCTTTTATCTCTGCTTTATTCTGTAACTTTGTCACGGTTTTCAAGTATTGTAAACAAAAATTTGATTAAATTAAAGTTTTATTTAATTTAATTTTAATTTTAATTCAATTTATACAATGACATAGGACTTTTTTTTTTTTTTACCTGCATGTCATGTGCAGGGCTCCATATTATTACAGTATATAGTAGTTTTACTAAAATATATATATGTTTCTTTGCCTATTACCTACTTTACACAGTATTTACTCGAACTTCACAAAAACATGCTTCTGTTTATCTAAAAATGAACACATTTGCATATTTAATATCCTAAATAATTGAGTTGAGTTGATGCTGCGTTGTGCTTTTGTGTATTGCTAATAATACAACTGTTGGGAAAAATGAGAAAACGTGTAGGTGTAAATGTTTGCTGAATGTTCTCTATACCATGTCATGCTTCATTCACTCGTACACATTCTGAACATCACCTCCAAGCACACATGGCTGTGTTTAATGAACACGCAGTTCATATGGTGTCTCAATATATCCGTTTCTCTAATTTCCACATAAGTATACTCGATAGGATGCAAAAGTTCAAATCTGATTGACCAGTTCAAGTCTGATGAACACCAGCTCCTGATAAGTTATGTAACGTGAAGCGTGTCCAGATGGCAGAATCACCAGGCTTTAGAGAGGCTCCGGGGGTGATTACTGTGTGTGTGTGTGTGTGTGTGCGCGCGCTTGAGAGCTTGGTGAATGTTTGATTGAGAGTGAGCGAGCTAGACCATATCAGACCTCTGGTGTAGATTACTTTAGAGAGAGAGAACATTGAGGATTATCACACTTGACAGTTAGTGCTAGATGATTGTTTTTAGTGAGTTTGTCCAAAGCTGTGCTTGCCTGTGCAAAACTCCACAATGTGAGGGCGTGTGTTTACCAGGCAGTTGCCATGTGGTTGCTAAGGTATTCTGAATGAAATTTGTGCTGTTATGTGGTTGCTAGGAGGGATGTTCATGATCTATCAGTCTAATCAATTTCAGCATAAAAACACATTATTAATAGTAACACTTTACAAATGAATGCTAAAATTCATAGTAAACATGGCCTGGCTATGTCTCTTGAAATAGTCAGCTAAAAAATGTATAAAATACCAGTACTTGTAGCCTGCATACTGCAGTTTTTGAGTCCATCACATGCATGTTGTGAAATTAAAATTAATTGATCAATTAGTTGTCCTATTATTTTTAATAAAAAATGATTCAGAAAATCCTAAAAATTGGACCTTTGGATGTAGTAGATTCTCTGGGCTCTAGATTGGGTCTCACTTTTAATGTATACAGAATTTTTTTAATTTTTTTTACCTAGCCTATTTGATGGTCTACCATGGCTCATGATCTGAAGTATCAGGTTAACTTTTAAAGTGCGGCCACATTTACAATCATTGGTGAATTTATTCTGGTGCAATCCAGTCATTTCAATAGGAATTCACTCAATATAAAGTTGATGTGAGGGTGAAAAATTTCCCCATGCAGATTTTGCAATGCATTTAAGTCGCCTTGGCGGATTTGAGTGTAGATCTAATGTAAAGCTGCTTGGTTTGAAAGTGACTTTCACTTGAGCTCTGCTTCATGCATAGCTACACTGCTGATAATACTGACAATGACTCTTTTTGTGTGAAAAGTGTAGCTGAAATTTCACTAATGTGACTTTCCTTAGCAAATACTGCTAAAAATGACCATGGTGAAACCATGGTTGGTTGTTATGGTAACGGAACACATCCGCTAACCTTGTGTTGGTTGTGTGAGATGGATTTCACCACACTGTGTAGTTTCTTCAGTTTTGTGTAACAGATGTATAGAGCTGAGACTTCAAGCGTCTTGAGTCACCGCTGAACCACCTCCACAGCAATGAGATCAAGGGCTCAGGACAACACAAGATAATCTGATTACACCATGAGACATGTTTCCACCTTCACAAACCTGCCCATTACAGCTCTGTGTTATAAGTTAGTTGTGTTATGGGGTATAGCAACAGATCCTTGAGTTTGCTGTTGATACAAAGATTTTTTCCACCACAACTTTGCCTGCTTGCTTGGAAAGTTTGCATAGATGCTAGTACACACACACACACACACACACACACACAGGCTGGCATGTGCACTATGAGTAAATACTCCATGTGAGTTTACTTCATTAAGTGTTGCTTATGTAAATTCACATTTTACAATCCTGGTGAATGATCAGAGTGTTACATACTGGTTGTCTCTATATTGTTATTGTCATTAAACATCACGGATATGGCCAGTTCAATAAGTAAAGAAAACTAAATAAGAAAGGGGACAACATACTAATTTATTTCCTCTCTCTTTACATTACCAAAAATAATAAATAAGGACTATACAACAAAAATGGCACCTAATAGTTTTCCTTGTTTTATTCATAAAGTAATGGCAGTTCTGACCACAGATTCACTTCCATCAATTCCATTAAATAGTTTTGTGTTAAAATGGTTGACTTGCTAAGACTTATTTCATAATTAGCATTTTATGCAACACGCAATTGCATAGTATTTTCACACTTTTTGCATAATTTGACAAAACTAAAACCACTGGAAATTATGCATAAGAAATATACTAGTCATAAGTGAGATTTACCGTGGTTTTTTTCACACATCATGTCTCATTTCATATTTTCAAGCATTAGCAGTGTTGTTTTAGTACTAGGCCTATTTATTTACTCTTGTATTGTTTATTAATATTTTTAATTAGTGTTCATATGTTCAGTTTTCAGTAAGTTTTAGTAATTTTATAATGTGCTTTTATCAGTATTATTAGTTTTTTATATATATATATATATATATATATATATATATATATATATATATATATATATATATGTATATGTTTTTCATTTTTTGTTTTTTTTTTGTTTTAGCAATTTTAGTACTTGTTTAAGCTTAACACATTTCTAAGTATTGACGTGTTTCTAAACTTTAAAAAATTTCAAGTTATATGCATATTAAATTTTTTTTCAGCTTTATTTCAAATACTGTCAATGATTTTTAATTGTTTTAGTTAACAATAAAAACACTAACCAATAGGGATGTAACGATTAACCGCGAGCCGGTTAAAAATCGATTCATAATGTGACAATTCAAATCGGTTGAGATGCCAAACAAATCGCGATTCAATTAGGGGTAAGAGTTTAAATGAATGTATGTCGTTAGAAAAGTTTTGATGGTATTTTTTTCTTTTCATCTTGCCTCTGTATATTACATATATTCTGCATATTACAATTCGTGTAGCGCTGCTTTGTTTACAGCGGAAACCAAGGAACCGCTTTAAGCGCCACCTACTGGCAGAGAGTGCATCTGCGTCTCCTTCAGCTCGTCTGCTGTTTCATTTCATGCAGATATTTTTTATGTATACAGTAGTTTCACAAAACTGAAGCCAGACCATTCTGTTTTTGCTTCAAATTTCGAAATTAATACAATCTAAATTAGATTAAAAACTGCTCATGTTGCATGTATGCAGCATCTTTGTTTGGATCATGATTAAAATGCAGTGGTTGCCTCTCATTTTAAATGGCAAGAGCACAGACAAAGCCTTATTTTGTTTATATGAAGAGATTTATTTTATTTGTGTTACTTATTTATTTGATTTGGAGCTTGTTTTAAAATTTAAATTTAGTTTTGTTATTTACATTTACATTATATTTACATTTTATTATTTAGTAGAGGCTTTTATCCAAAGTGAGGAGAATAGAAGCAATCAAAACCAACAAAAGATCAATAATATGCAAGTGCTATATTAGTATATTATTATAGTATTATATTTCAATTTCACAAAGAAACGTTCTGCATTTTGTCCAAGCAATAATAAAAGGACACATTTAATTTATAATGTCTTAAATCTCATTTTGTAAAAAATAAATAAATTGCTAATCGAATCGTGAGTTGAGTGAATCGTTACATCCCTACTAACCAAGTACATCAATTTTAGATGACAAAACATTGCTCTGCATGGTAGAAGCTGCCGCCACAACAGCCATAGTTTTTGAAAAATTGTTTTCACACAATACATACCGAAATAGTTTGTTCTCAATTAATTTGTTTGCATTAAAAATAATAATTCAGAAGGATGATCAGTGCTGTTTCCTGCATGTCCTCTGTGTTGTTGTGTGAATTACATATTTCACTAGACATGACAAATCATCTGAATATATATGGGATCTTCCAGGCTGGTAACTCAAGCGTTAGTGGTTTCTTTTGCAGGGAACCTGATAACCATCGATTTACTCATTGAGCTCTAAAGTAAGAAATTTAACCCCATGTGGCTGCAGGTGAACTGATTTGTGGTTGTTTTACTGCTTGTCAGTTTAGAAATGTTGGTGTTTAATTAGGATTTTAATAAAATTGTTTAGAGAGAGAGGAGAAAAATAATTAGGTTTTTGTTGTGTTATAAGGTAATAAGTTAATTGAGGTGTGTTTGTATTTGAACACAAAAGTCTCTCACTCCACTCGTGGAGTTGTGTGGTATAACTCGGGGGCCCCCTAAATGTTTGGTTGGTTAAATCCATCAGCTTGACCTTTTGTGGCCTTCATCGATGTTTAAAGACAAAGATAACACTGTAGTCTAAGACACAGACCCCTCTGTTTATGCAGAGCGTTTGAAGACAGCGTTGTTGACTGTACTGTCCCATAGACCCATAAGCGAAGTGATTAACATCAGTGGGGGTTTTACCGTTGTCCTTGGCAAAGCTTCACACAGATGAGATCGGACACTCCCTAACATGCGTCTGCAAAACCATCACAAAAACTGTTGCTTATAGTTGAAAATTTGAATAAATCTACGATTATTAAACTTTGACAGATAACATGTTTGCATCTTTTGTGACATTTATGACAATTTAAATCCACACTGTAAAAAAAAAAAAATAGTTGAGCCAACTTAAAATTTTAAGGCAACCAGCTTCAGCAGATTTTTATTTTTTATTAAATTTCTCAACTTTTTGTTGTATAAACTTAAAACAAATAGTTGAGAAAACTCAAAAATCTGCTGAAGCTGGTTGCCTTAATTTTTATTTATTTTTTTACAGTGCAGTGGTTTGTTGTACGGAAATGTGCTATTACTTTTCTAACTGATTTCATTTATTGCCTGGCAGACAACTACATGGGTGAGAAAAATCCTATAGATTTGCATTACCATATCTAGTGACCAGAATGTTATAAAGCCTTAAAGGCATATTAAAGTTCTGCCATCATTTACTCATCCACTTGCCTGTGTAATAGTTTTTTTCTGTATTGCCAAAAAGACATTTGTTTTTGTTTTTTTTCATATAGGCCATACAGATTTTTAACTAATTGAGAGTGAAAATGCCAATGTACTATCCCTTTAAAGCTAGGGTTGGGAATCAACCTCTTTCTTATTTAGAACTGGTTCAAAACAAAATACAACAAAACAAATAAACACAAAAGAAAACAAATAAATACAACAAAAACAAAACAAAAAACACAGCCAAAACAAACAAAATACTCTCACACACACAAATAAAAACAAACAAACAAAACAAAACAAAAATGGTAAACATAGTCAAACAATTTAATTGAACTGAATTGAATGTGATGAGAGAGGCAGGCTGACTGCCACAAAACAGGCAAAAAAAATGCATCTAAAAAAAACCCTAGGAAACCATTACCTTATTATGTGTTACAAACAACACATTGTAGGTTATGATTAATAGTTAGCATTCATTATTTGGTGCTTCCTCAAAAGTGTTAAAAGAATTGTTAATTAGATAAAATGCTAGTGGAATGAAAACCAGATTTGCTTTGTTTTACCACTCACATTTTCCTCAGAACTGAAAATCTAGTTTGAAAAGGATTCTCTCAGAGAAAAACAACAGAAACTTGCCAATGCTCGGATAGGCTTTCTGAAGTAACTCGAACTGGCCTTTATGCCGTTGTTATGAAATTAAGCCTGATGGGTCTTGACATTTGCTAAAAGCTTGTTTAAATCAGGCCTGTCCTGTTGGATTGTGGTGTTTCAACTTTGTGATTGCATTACTGATATGTTAGAGCCTGTTTGGAGACTGAGGTCTGAAAATAAACCTCTGTTTTATAGTGCAGCAAGGAATAATGAAAGTTGTGTTTTGATCGATTTGGTCAGTGCACTCCAAAGTGCTCTTTAAAGTGCTAGTGAGGTCAAACAATCAGCTTTTTTCTAACGGTAAATTTACTGATGTACTTTAATAGCACTCGTGTGCCAGGCCGGACACACACACACACACAATCTTACGTTTTGCCTCCAGTAGTGCTCTGTTGAATGTGTTGAGTCATTCTGGCCCGTGTGTTTCTGTTCCGTCACCCCCTCGGCTCAGGCCGGTATTCATGCTTTCACAGCTATTGTCATGCTGCTGTTACTCATTCACTCGCCCCTTTCAAGATTTGCCCTCCTCTCCCCTCTCAGGCTCCCCCTCATTTTTCTCTGCCCCCATCTCGAAGTCAAGCCATGGCAAGGTTTATTGTTGTTCCTCCTTCAGAGGAAGAGAAGGATAAAGGTGTTGTTTCTGTAGTGGCTCTAGGGGAAAATTTTGAAGGTGAACTGTGCAATGTTTTCTTCCTTAATTCTCTCAAAAATGAACATTGCCATCATTTATTCACTCTCATGTTGTTTCAAACTTGTATTTTCTGTATGAACAATTTTTCTTACAAAGGAAATTAATGGGACAAAAAACAAAAATATCAAAAGTAGCTCATCAGAGATACCCTTCTCTTTCTATCTGCTATCTGTGCTGTCCTCTATAGATAAAGGCAAAAAAAAGAAATCTTCAAAATTAATTAATTCATCTTTGGCATCACTTTCCAAACCTTCTGAAGCCTTCTGATTAGTACTTGGTGACTGGTCAAAGTTTTTTTTACAAATATACCCCATCTCTGTAAGTATCAAATGTAATTTTAGTTATTGTGGTTGATTCAAAACATTGTTTTGAAATATGTTTTGAGATTATTGATGTCACCTGGGATGATGTGAAATGTGACGTGTAAATTTGAGGTTTTTAGACCTATACAGTGGTTTAGAGCTATACATTTTAGCCTTTGGGTTACAAAATATAGTATGGCTTCAGAAGCCTTTGAATACAGTGCACACTTTTGTGATATTTTTATTGCTTATGTTTTTCCATTTCAGAGCTTGGCAGTAGCCATTCACATTTGTTGTATCGAAAAGAGCAGTCTGAATATTTAGCATCTCGGTTTGTGTTTAATTGAAGAAAATATAAAGGTAATCAAGTGATGATAAAAGCTATTGCTTTTACGGATGTGCAACAGTGATCGAGTGATTGAGTACTCAGCCGTGACAGCGACGATCGATCATGTCTGATCGTGAAAAAAAAAAAAATCTGATTGGTTATAGCAGCATTTTGGGCGGCACCCTGATCTCTGATTGTTTAGCTGGCCACAAAATGCCGGTCCAAAGTATGTGCGTAAGTGAGAAGAGAGCGAAATATGGCTTCGAAGTCACGTAGTGATGTCTGGGTTAGCTATACATACATATCTGATTAATCTAGGATGCGTAGGGATATTAACATTTTATTAACATGCTGAATGGGCTGCATATAACCAGTGTTTAGTTTCATGCTCAAATGCAATGCCCGATAATGAGTTATTTGAGATGGTCATATTGCTTTAAATGTTTCTTTTTTTTTAAATACTGATGTTATAATAATGCAGCAGTGCTTTTTTCGTCATATTTTTTCAACAGTAGGCATATATTGTTTTTGTACTTCCTATGGCTGTGAAAATGCGCAGCCGTTTTCAGCAATCACTTGATAATGTAGGTGAAAATATAGCACAAATCTGCCATAAACAGCATTATAATTAGAACTTTATAGAATGTGAAATCTCACGCTCGCTATAGCGCGCAACTTACTTCACTGGCATTTACATCCTTTTGTGCAGATAGGCTACAAGTTGTAATGTTACGTCTATGTTATGTATCTAAGTTATCTGATTAATAGCATAGGATGTGTCATAGAATGGGCATAAAGTAACTCTTCAGCTTCACCTCAGGCAGCTATTCCTTTTTAAATGCTTAGTTTTTAATAATATTGCTGCATCATAATCATAATCTAACAGTGTTCTAATCATGTGTTTGTTTTCATAGACAGGTTTTCATGTCATATTTTTATTTTTAACATTCATTTTCATAACCGTCTTCAGATATTTTCATTATCCCTATTGCGGCCATGCCCCGCCCCCTGCACACGCTCCGCCCCCGTACTCAAGTACTCGTTTTTTAAACCTATCCATCCGTGATCGAAATGAGAAATTGACAAAAATGCTCATCCCTAATTGCTTTTGCTTTAATGTACTGAGATAACTGTAAAGGTGTGGTCACATTAGTGACGTTTCTGCTAAATTAATCCATTGGTTATTATCAGTGGTGTAGCAATGAATGAAGCACGGCTCACGCAGAAGTCACTTTCAAACCAAGCAGCTTTCTGTTGCTCAATATGATAAATCCACAAGGCCAACTTAAACTTGTTGCAAAATCTACACAGGAAAAGATTTCATCCTCACACAAATTTCCCAATCACAAAGATTCATATTGAAATGACTGACAGTGGTGAATGTGACTGCCACATTATGTAGACCTTCCACTGTGTAAAAATAAATAGTTTTAGAATACAAGTATACTAGCATATGATACTATTTATATTGATGTGAGTTTGGGATGGGGCCACTTGTTTGTCCAACCAGTGGATGAATAGATGGAGTGGAGACCTATTTGGAAGGTGCTACAGAAATAATGTTCTTCCCCTTTAAGACAGGACAGACATTGATGATAAATACAAATGCAGCTTAAAAAAATGTGTTGTTCAGATAAAAATGAGTCAGTGCCTGACACATCAGGTCTAATCAGTGTGTTGTGTTGACACAAGCACAGCGTCATGTTTCAGCTAATCTCAGGGATGACGAGAGCTCCTGGCAGCAGGTACGAGAGAAAAATCTTTGCTTGGGTCAGAGCCCTTCAAGTAACACACCTCAACACCTGTTGTAGAAGTAGTCATGCGGTTATAAAAATGTTCCATAAAGCTTGTGTGGGGCTTACAGTATAATTAGAGATTGTTTGTGTTGTTTTTGTGTAAATGTTTGTCTGAAATGAACTGTAAGGGAGTCTGTTGTTAGCCAGTAGGCTAATCTGTGTAATCTCCTTCTAGGGCTAAAGAAGGAGTGCAGGGTGTGGAGAGGAGTGTGTGCGCTTTTGTGTGCGAGTGTGTGCACTTGTGTGTGTGTGTGTGTGTTGATTAACACTCTCTCACACACAGCAGATGCAAAACCAGCTTCAGTTACACTAAAGAGACGCTAGCAGGCAGAAGAACGCTCAGATTCCTCAGATAGAGGGGAGGGGATCAGTAGACCAACTGCCACTCTTAAGAAGTTTTTTCATCACACATACTCACACAGAGGATATTTAGAGTGATACCTTCAGGACATAATTGAAATACAGTCCTGCTTGTTAGGTGGTGACTTCGGTCATGCCATAATAATCATTCGTACATGTCATTGAGCCCGGACACAGCTGGAGAATGTGATATGCCTAGGCGACTATTTCCAGGAACACAAAGTAAGCATAGCTAGAACTGAAATGAAAGCATTAAGCACTGTCACTCAAACAGAAATGATCTAAGAGATTATCTTAAAGATAATTTCATTGCAAATGCTAGAACTAAAAAGAAAAGAGCTTGATTTTGTTGTACAGCTAAACAGGTAGTGCCGCCTCAAACTGATGCCATTGTCAGGCAGGAAGTTGTCTGGACACTAAAGCAAACAAAATGACATTTGCACTTTGAGGAATCAGCTTCTGAATGGCTTGCTTATATTTTTGTGTATGCACATGAAATATAATAATATAATATAATACAATACTATATATATATATATATATATATATATATATATATATATATATATATATATAATTTGAAGCTTTTATAATTTATTATTGATATGCGATTATTGATTTAATAAAACCACATTACTTTGTGTAGCATTAACAGTGCCCATGAAAACAAAAAACAAAATATGCTGACAATTTATACAAGCTAATCTACTAGTACTCTTGCATAAAATTATACATAAACAGTTCATTTAACATGAACGGTTACCAAAAGTGAGTTGTCTAAGACTTGTGTACATTGGATGATTTTTGTTTTTATGACTAGTCCCACAATGTTTTTTAATGTTTCAGAAAGCACTAGAATAAAGAATCTTCGAATGTTCCCATCCTTGCAAAAGCAAAATATCTTTAAAAAATATTCAAAATTACTACAAAAAATATCTGTACTAAGTGTTTGATAATTAATGATAGAAGTTCTAAAATGTATCTGACCTAAGTATTGATGTTACGGGAAATTAAATAGAACAATAATAATTATCCCCTCAGAATTACAAAAGAACCACACGAAATTTAAGTGAAACAAATTTTTGTTACTTTGTGCTGTTTAAATATTTTCTTAAATGCTTTATTATTATTATTATTAATGAGAGCTGTTACTTCATCACAGAGTAGTTTATCAAAGAGTTATTGATAAAAGTTGCATAAGTGTCTCAACATTATTCAGACTCATGCATATCATCTTTCTCCATGATGTGGGCACATTGGCATTTCTCTCATTTTCTACCATGTTAGGCTGGTGCGAGTGCAAAGCGGTGCAGGGGATTGTGGGAAATTTGGGCTGCCCCTGGGAATCTTTAGTTCCCACTGGGAACGGAGAGGCGTGAAATGCTTCCTTGCCAAATAAAACAGCTGAACAAAAGATCTGGAGAAGGAGAGCAGATTGGACAATTGGACAGTGCAGGGAAGAAGAGAAAAAATGCACACACTCACACACACACACACACACACACACACACACACACTTCCACAAGCTATTGTTCTCACAGTGTAAAAGTAAATTTGGATTTAAGATCATCGAGAGGGTTATTTGTCAAAACTAAGTGTGGAGAACTGGATCTGAAAGGCCTGAAGTTGCACTGTACTTGTGCATATGACACTAATGTACGTTGAAAATATTACACGCTGTCCTTCATTTAGCCCTATTCTCTGTGTTTACGTCTGGTTTGTCTCTCTAGTCACATTCACACACCCTGTTCTAAGCTTCCTCGGCCCTGTAATTAAAATCCTGCCCTCTCCAGAAATACATCCTGACCCTACGACCAGCGCCACAGAGGGAGTGTGTGTTTCACGATTATCTGGAGAGAGCAACTTCTGTCTGGAATGAAAATATGGAACAATTTGAGCTATATTCAGACAAAAAGCTCACATCCTCAATTGCTGTCAGAAATGGACTTGGATGAAATCTGAGTTCCTATAAAAAAAGTCTTTGTTCACTTTGGGGAACATCATGACTGTTTACGTGTTTCCTGTCCCTGGCTCACAAAAACCATGGATGGCATAAACAATGTGTTTGAATGCATATGCTAGCTGGACAATAGATGCGTGTCTGTAGTCTGACTGTTGCCATTGATTGTGTGACTGTAACAGAATGCAAACATAAATGAAGTGTCGTAATCGGCAAGATCATCTCCAATTTAGTTTGTCCGTTTTGGTTTTGGTCTCACGAAACCTGTCAAGTACATGCCTGGGTTATATTTCACAAATTTAGGTAACACTTTACTGAAAGCTTTTATGTATAATGACTTAAAAAGTAAGTACTACTTAAAAGTAGTTCCAATGCATGATGCTCCTTATAATGCATTGTACAATCTCATGAATAATTGTAACCAAAGTTAATATATTATAAGACTTATTAATTCATTGTTACGCTATGCATTTTAAATTTGGTTATAATTATTTACAACAAGATATAATGCATTACAATGCACTTTATGAATAATTATAATGCATTATGTTTTCATACCCCATTATATTGCATTATACATAAAGGCTTTAAATACATTTTTACTCAAATCTGCTGTATTTTTAGGACCTTTTGTTTTTATTAATTTCATGACAGTTTTCATTATCATAATGCAATACTCATTCTCTTTACTGTAACATGGAAAAATTGATATCTTATTTAAAATCTGTGATTGGTGGTTATCTCTTTCAGACCTGTCAAAGAACCGGCTCTGTGAGGTGCCAGAGGAGTTGGGTCAGTTTGTCTCTTTGGAGACGCTCAGTGTGTACCACAACTGTGTGCGATCCCTCACGCCCAGCCTGTGCCAGCTGCAAGCTCTCACCTACCTCAACCTCAGGTAAAACACACACCCATCTCCAGATACAGGCTCATGTGTCCCACACACGCATTCACATCATCTGCAGTGTGCAGTCATTGCTTGAAAATATAGCTTTACCATCACAGGATTTAATAATAGTTTAAACTATATTCAAATAGAGAACAGGTATTTTAAATTGTAGTAATATTTCACAGTATATTACTGTTTTTACTGTATTTTGACCTTGATGAGTGTAAGACTTCTTTCAAAAATATAAAAAAACTGACCCTGAACTTTTGGATGGTAATGTACACAATAATAATCAGCTCACCCTGAGTGAAATTTCGGTCTGTTTGTTGTTAAAGATGTTTGAAGGATTGTATATACACTACAGTAAATCTGTCATTTAGTCTTTTGTGCTGGTGTTAGATTGCATTAATTGAATTCTCTCTTTCTATTTGTGTGGTGTAGTCGTAACCAGCTGTCCAGTCTACCGCCGTCAGTATGTCAGCTCCCTCTCCTGCGGGTGCTCATCGTCAGCAACAACAAGTTATCAGTCATACCGGCCTCCATACACACACTCATACACCTGCGACAACTGGTACGTAGAACTGACAGATATACCCTCATCTTCATTTTAAAGGCATCTTATAGACACAAAGGTTTTTATACAGAGGTGATGATATCACCTGATTTGCTAAATCCTAACACCTCCCCCCCCCCCCCCAAACACACACAAACTTGTTGATAAAAAAAAAAAAATGAAAATGAGCCTTTCAAATAGAAAGACTGCAGCCGTGATGTCAAAACACAGAAGAATAATTTGCCATGGATTCCCTTGAGATTTTCCTATGTTTTTTTTTTTTATGGGGTTTTTCCAATTCATGACTTCATCAAAATGCAGTATGAGTAAGAACAAAACATCCAAGTATCTTTAGTTTATATTTATCATAGTCCTTGATATACTCATAAATTGAAAACATAAAAACATTATAAAAATCCTCAGGAAAATGTTTCGGGAACGCACAGTTAATTACTATTCCAGGTTTTGTCGTCACAACAGTAGCACTCTGTAGGAACATGTTTCACAATATTTTTGAGGATTTTTTTCAAAATTTGTAGTTTAGTTAGCATAGTTATACCATGACAGAAACGGTCACATGAACATATTTATGAATGACTGGGAAGTCGTGGCCTAATGGTTAGAGAGTCGGACTTGTAATCCGAAGGTTGCGGGTTCGAGTCTCCGGCCGGCAGGAATTGTAGGTGGGGGGAGTGAATGTCCAGCGCTCTCTCCACCCTCAATACCACGACTGAGGTGCCCTTGAGCAAGGCACCGAACCCCCAACTGCTCCCCGGGCGCTGCAGCA
Organism: Barbus barbus; assembly: GCF_936440315.1. Lineage (NCBI taxonomy): Eukaryota > Metazoa > Chordata > Actinopteri > Cypriniformes > Cyprinidae > Barbus > Barbus barbus. The sequence goes on from NC_136729.1 coordinate 34,462,121, forward strand.
TAAATGGCTGCCCACTGCTCCGGGTGTGTGTTCACGGTGTGTGTGTGTTCACTGCTGTGTGTGTGCACGTTGGATGGGTTAAATGCAGAGCACGAATTCTGAGTATGGGTCACCATACTTGGCTGAATGTCACTTCACTTGGGGAAGTCGTGGCCTAATGGTTAGAGAGTCGGACTCGTAATCGAAAGGTTGCGAGTTCGAGTCCCCGGCCGGCAGGAATTGTAGGTGGGGGAAGTGAATGTCCAGTGCTCTCTCCACCCTCAATACCACGACTGAGGTGCCCTTGAGCAAGGCACCGAACCCCCAATTGCTCCCCGGGCGCTGCAGCATGGCTGCCCACTGCTCCGGGTGTGTGTTCACGGTGTGTGTGTGTGTGTGTGTGTGTGCATTTGTTCACTACTCACTGCTGTGTGTGTGCACTTGGATGGGTTAAACGCAGAGCACCAATTTCGAGTATGGGTCACCATACTTGACAATACGTCACAACTTTACATTTCTGACAGCTGTCTGTGGTGTGAAATTTCTTATGCTCGGCTACATTTATTTGATTAAAAATACCATGAAAACAGTAATGTTGTAAAATATTTGAATATATTTTAAAATGTAACTTATTCATGTGATGGCAAAACTGAATTTTCAACAACCTTTAATTCAGTCTTTAGAATCATATCCATATTTTTATGGAAACCATGATGCATATTTTTTTCATGATCCTTTACTAAATAGAAAGTTCAGAAGAAAAACATTTATTTGAAATAGAAATAAATGTCTTTACTCTAACCTTTGATCAATTTAAAGCACCTTTGCTCAATAAAGTATTAACAGTAGTGTATGTGCAATATTCAGTCCCTGTTTCTTCCATACCTTCATCTTTCTCACTGCACCTTCCTCTCACTGTCTGTTTCTCCATCAGGATGTGAGCTGTAATGAGCTGCAGTCACTTCCTGTTGAGCTCGGCCAGTTAGAATGTTTAAGGGATTTAAATCTGAGAAGAAATCAGATTACGACTTTACCAGAAGGTCAGTATCTCAATCATATTTTCTAGGCCTTGTCACATAAAGGAATAGTGTGTTATCTTGCATTATTACAGAGATAGAGATGTTTGAATGGTTTGAAATATCACAAACAAGTGGTGACCTCTCTAAATAAACAAGCATCCCAAAAGCCAGTGTGTTTTGTGGTTGTCAGAGGCTTTTATAACAAGCTTACAAAAAATATTTGGACACTTAAACCGAATAGTTTTTAGGACCAGTGTATATTGTAGATTGACTCATCTAATTGACTCTTCTCTCATCTCAGAGCTGTCGGAGTTGCCACTTGTCCGTCTGGATGTGTCGTGTAACCGCATATCACACGTGCCTGTGTGCTACCGTCATCTCCGGCACCTCCAAAGCATCATTCTTGACAACAACCCCCTCCAAATGCCCCCCGCCCAGATCTGCTCCAAAGGAAAGTTCCACATCTTTAAATATCTGAACATGGAGGCCTGCAAAAGGACTCAGGACCAGTTTGAGAAAGCTCTGCGGCCCACCGCATTCAACAGCTGGTGAGGGATCGTCAAGGACGAGAGGTCTTGGGGTGTTGAAAAGTTTGAATTGCCTCTATCAGTGAAAACTCTACTCATGCTTCTCTTTATGTGTGTGGTCTCTGCAGTCTGGATCAGGACCTGTTCCCCGGTCAGTATGGTGGCCTGGATTCTGGCTTTAACAGTGTGGACAGCGTTAGCAAAAGATGGTCAGGAAATGAGGTATAAAGAGCAGTGAATTTAAACATTAATTCACTGGTTGCTAAAGGCTTATGGAGTGTCATTTTATTGGATGATGTAAACAGCTGTGTGTCTGTGTTGTTTTATTTTAGTCTGCTGATGATTTCTCGGAACGGTCGCTGCGATTGATAGACATGTCCCGCGAACACACGAATTTTCAGGAGGAAGAGGAGAGAAATATATTGCTAGATACACCCAAAGGTAATGTTAATGAACTCTCTAGATCAGTGGTTCTCAACTAGTGGCCGGGGCCTAAGCAAATATCCAAGGGGGCCTCAGGATGACTCACAGAATTCAAAATAAGTTAATAAAATATTCCATAAAAAAATAAAATAATAAAAGCTTCATTTGGGATTTTTACACATTTTCTTAATAAACATGTTTGTTGTAATATCAAGCTATAAATTATTTTATTGAGTAGAAATTGTGATTTAAAAATATATATTTTAAAATCCTTATTAATTCTTGTATATATTCAAATATTGTTGTGGACAACAAGGGTCTAAATAGCTGCTCTATAGAAATAGATGGCTACTCTTGGTTGTCTGTGATAAAATACTTCTAAAACTTCTGGTCCTTTCTGTAGTGAATGGAGACCTGGAGCGAGTGGATTTTATAGACAACAGTGTAATGGAGGAAGAAGAGGAGAGATGTCACCCTTCACTTACAGAGCCCCCACAGGTGAGGAAGATTTACTGCAGTGACGTAAGCAGTACACTGAACATTTAAAGGGTTAGTTCACCCAAAAATGAAAATTAGCCTGCGTTTTACTCACACTCGAGGTGACTTTCTTCTTTCAGACGAATCCAAGAGTTATAGTAAAAATGGTCCTGGCTATTCCAAGCATTATCATTGCAGTAGGTGGGTGTTTCTGTTCAACAGTCCACAAGATGTCAAATAAAGCGCGCGCATCCATAATAAAATGTACCTCACATGGCTCCAAGGCATGAGTAAAGGCCTCCTGTAGTGAATCCATGCGTTTTTGCAAGAAAAATATCCATATTTTAAACGTAATAAACACTTTTCTCTCATTTCTGGTATGTATTATACATGGAAGCCGTTCTGGCAGATGACGTAGGACTTACGGTCGCGTGCGTCAAGCAAAGTTTCCTTACTTAACCAGTCTCATCTTGGCTTATATCGAAATCCTCCAACATTTTTCTTTACAAATCCTCGTTTTGTACTTCTAATTCATGACCAGCATTTTGTTTTGTTCTCTCTCCGCGCTCGTCACTAATCACGCAACGCCGACGTCCTACATCATCCGCCAGAACAGCTTCCGCGTACAGTTAGATGAAGTGAGAGAAATGTTTTTTTGGTTTTGAAATCTGGATATTTTTCTTACAAAAACGCATGGATTCGCTACAGGAGGTACATTTTATTATGGATACGCGTGCTTTATTTGGCGTCTTTTGGACTGTTGAACAGAAACACCCGCCCAGTGCAATGATAACGCTTGGAATAGCCAGGACAATTTTTAATATAACTCCGATTGGAACATTTAATGAATAGAAAGTAAATAGAAACAGCATTCATCTACTCATTTCATTTAGCATTCGTCATTGCTAAAAAATTTAATTATTTTTATTTTTACTTATTTTAATATTACTTTTGATTGTTAGTGTAGAAGTGATAAAGTAAAAATTATGTTGATGTAATGTCAAATTAAAATACTATCCCCTCTCCATGACAGGACAAGAGTGAAAGTACCAGCAGCACACCCTCCCAGAGCCCTGACTCTACAGGCAGCAGGTGAGGGATTATGCACATGTTCAGATTTATTTGCAAATACACACAATGCTCACAAAACCTGCTATTTTATTCAAATGGAGAATATCTCTGAAGGATCCTCACATACAAAAGAGCCCCCCAGAACTCTCAGATATAGAACATTTTATGCATTTGAGCCACATAAAATGCACATTCAGCAGTATATATTAGCTTATCTAACCAGCCTGTTTTGATTGATAGTGGAACTTTTACACCTACAGTTGAGACGCTAGATACTCAAACTGATCTGTGCTTGTGTGTGTGGTATCAGGTCAACTTACACCGCACCTTGTGTTAGACACGTTAGTTTTACAAACATTGCAAATAGCTTCGGCTTGATCTGGATTAGATATTTCAACAATCTGTCAGACAGATGGCATATTTCTATTCTAAGGCACAGAGTGAAATTTTGGCCCAAATATTTTTCATCGTAGATCCGCACTCAGTGTTGGCCATGAAGAAATATCAGTCATGGAGACATACTGCATTCAAATTAGACAATGCAGGATGAACTGAGAGTACGAGGACATAACAAAAGAGCGTCCGAATTTGAATGCATTTGAATACAGCTGGTAAGGATCAGTTCTCGTGCTACGTAATGTGTGGATGGGCATGATAAATGGAACAGAGGAAGACATTGTACTGTCTCATGGCAGCAGGCCGAAACATTCCCAGTAGCTCTCCTTCGATTGTGGAATAAGTCAATGAACCAAAGGTGTTCCAAGATGGAGAAGATGTGCAGAGTTGTTCATTTATAGAGATGAATGGAGAAATAGAATAGAAAAAGCAGCAAACAGTCAGAATTACAATGACCTGTTTCTCCTGTTCCTGTGGGATTTGAAGGCCACGGTGACGTCCGTCAGTTGATTATAATACATACTCAAACAGTTGCTGTGAAAAACAGAGTCTCTTAATTAGAGTGTACTGGATCCCTCCTCCACTTTGATTGCACAAGGTCAATCTGTGAGGCAGTGCTGGGAAAAGTCAACAGGCTAATTTCCTCCCACAGTTTCAGCGTAACTGAGTATCTTACTGTCAGTTACACAGTAAACTCATCTGCTTTATTCTGTTATAACAGCAGCCAAAGGGAGGATGTTTTTACTGTCAAAAATAGAACAAAATATTAATAAAAATAACAGTTGCTTTCTTCCATCCTTCAACGCCTGCACAATACATAAAATGAAATCAAAATCATGATTTTCAGCAATGAAGCGTGTTCATGCAAGCAGCTCATGATTCAGTGTTTTCAGTGTCTTGGAGAGGCTCGGTTCACAGCTTCACACAGAAACTCCATCTGTCACAAGTCACTTATAACATGGGAGCATTATATGAGGCAGCAGCACCACCCTTTAAATATATTACTTGTTTTATTTAATGATTTTATTAGAAATGAATCAACAACAACAAAAATATTTTATTCTTTTAAAGCCATACTGAATGGGTCAAAAAGAGTGAAAAATGTGTGCCCAATCATTCAACTCCTAAAAGGACACTAAAAAATATTCAGAGTAAAAAGTAATTTCATATTTAAAAATAAATAAATAAATATTTTCAGTGCAGATGCACTCCCCTAAAACAGAATCCCAGTTATTCTAGAATGTGTAATTATTTCCAAACAGAGCTATCGAAGTATTCTATTAAAAACTACAACAACAAAAAAATGTCAGTTTTTTATTTCTATTTTGTGCAGCCATATGTTCTTAGTGCTGCTTGCTAAAGGCTGGAATATACTACTACACAATTTTTTCCCTGATTTGCCATCTGGAGGAGTTGATTCTTGTTGCTGAAAGTTGCCACGTAGTGTATGAAGGCAAAAAATCAAACGTTTGATATTTTTAGCTGATTCTAGAAAACATAACACTTGAAAGTCTGGAAATGTAGTGTGTGGTGTGTGATGCCAAAGTTTTTTTGTATCCATTCTCAAAGTCAGCAAGTGTATGATGCCTGATGTGTGTGATACCTCAAATCATGCGGCTTGTTGTGGAGAGGTGTGTTATTAAGGTTTTAAGCAATCAGACATGAGGTGGGCGATTTAAAATTGACAGAAAATCCCTTAGACTTAAATTTACATAAGCTATATTTAGGGACCAGAAAATGATAGAGACACTTTTGACTCGCGTCAGTAATTAATCACCCAGAACACCCTAGAAACTGCACAGCAATGACTAAAAACCACACAAAACCTCCCACAACACCCTTGCATAGTGGTGGTGACTTAATAAAATGCCACAGCTTCTTCAGAAAAAGTTTTATTAAGTTACCTTTTGGTGAACATTCTTGAGAAAGGGATTCAAGACCTAAATAAAGATGTAAATCTCTCATTTTCTTTCAGGATATTTGTGATTGGAGATGGTTCAGACTCCGGCTCACCATCCAGTCCAACTTTAGAGGAGAGAAGGAAACCTGGAAACCTGCTCATCTGGCAGGAGAGAGAGAGAGCCCAACAGCAGAGAGACCGAGCTAGCACGTGAGTGGCTGATGGGAGGGAATGAATCTCAAAGGGAAATATGAGACAGTGGGTGATATGGCGTCAAAAAAGACTGTTAGGCCTTAAAACCAGCAAGCCTGTTTGCTAATGCGTAGCAAGCAATAAAGAATCTTCAAAAGCACATGATGGCTATAAAGTGCATAAAATGGCCTCTTTTGATTTCTTTCTGATGCTTTGTCATCAAAGGCATTGTGGTTGTAATGGAAACCACTATTACCTGCTGTCGCGTGCCTTTACTTCATTATTGTCTTAAAGCATATTTCGAGTCTTGAATCATTGTAAGCATACTCAGGAGAACATCAGAGGGGCTCTGCCAGAATGCCTGTAATTTGTGCTTTTCTTCTGTATTAGGAGGCTATTGACTAATAAGCGTTTGATGTCTTACAGTTTGCAGAAGATTACTGTAAAAACAGGAAGTAACTTGGGGACGACGACAAAGCACGGAGGAACAGGAAGTGTTTCAGGGTAAGAGTGGAGCGAATGGCCTAGTGCTTATGCGTTTATGTGTTCTGTGTTTGCATGCGTGCTTGTGTTAACATTTTGTTGAGTCTCTTTAACAAAGAAAAGACAAAAATCTGAATTTGAGACGCTCAAGGGACTAGATTACTAGCAGCATAATGAACAGTCAAATCAAACATATACACTGTACTTTATTTAAAATGAACTTACCTTCGTAAAACAAGCATGATGTGGTTGTAGTATTACAATTTTGCTTTGTAGCTGTTTAGTTAGTGAATTTCACAAAGCAGTGAACATGTTTTGTGATCAGTTTATTGTTGATCTCTGTGTCCCTCTAGTGGTGATTCTGATAGCAACTCTCCACCCAATGGCCTGAAGCAGAGATGTGCAGTGAGTGCTTCACATTTAATCCTTCTGTTATAAATGCATAATATTATACTGGAGTATTTAATTGTACATGAGCATTTAATATTTCTTCCTTTAACTTATTTCTCTCTTCCTGTCAGAGTGTCGATCAGGTTTCCCCATCCTCTCAATCGGGGTCTTTACAACGCTCCATCAGTCGCACAGGTACCCTCCATACCAAGATGCTTGCATTGTGTTATTAATAGACAGTACAAATTCTTCTGTGTGAGCTTCTCACACATAATGACCAACTTGAACCTGTTGTGGAATCTGCTTGGGGATATATTTTGCATTCATGCAAAAAAGTAGTACTTTATGGACACTTCTAGTTCCTGTAAATTAAGTCACTAAAATAATTATAATTTAAATAATTGCATTTAAGTTTTATAAGCTGAATGTTCTTCAGGGATCCCACTTTTTTTAACCTATTAAAAATTTAAATGAAAATCATTTACATGACACTTTTCAGTCGTTCATTTAGCTTATTTTAAAGCGTTTTGTCTTGTTTTAAGAGAGGCCCCCTTGGAAGTTTGCTTAGGGACTCTAGTGGGGCCTGGCCCCCTGTTTGAGAACCACTGGTCTTGAAGAGACTGTGGCAAAAAAAAGAGACCATCCTGAACAGTGCCTCAAGTGAATTACATTTTTTTTTTTTTTAGAAATGAACCTTCAGAAAGCACTGTGACCACCAGAGGGCAGTGCTGATTCAAAAGTGCTTTGACACTCTTTGATAAAGTTTTATTTGTTGTTGTTGTTGAGAGTAATTTATTATCGTTTGTATATGTCAAGTTCAGTTTTATTTTACCTTTATTTATATACAGTACAGATTGTTTCAGAGCAGCTTCACAGTAATAAACAGGAAAATAACAATCAGTGATGCATACTTCATCAAATATGAGACAAATCCAAGGTTATCAATTATGAAACAAGTTAAATTCAGATAAAAGCATCTCTGCTGAAGACAATGATAATATTACTGAATATTAAGGATATTTTTAATCCTCAACAAAGCACGTGGGTAGGAACCCAAACTCCATCAGGTAACAGAAATGGAGAAAACATCCTTCTGAGAAACCAAGCTCAGTTGGGGAACCGATTCTTCTCTGGCCAAAATAAAATATAATCTAGATCTATAATGGTTAAATTTCTTGTTTTATTAACATACGTTTTTCTTTGTTTTGCTGAAGCTGTATTGGTAATGCAACTTCATTTTTGAATTAATTATGTTTGTGTCATGTTTTAGATGCGTCCTATGTGAAGCCCTGTTCTCCTACAGGTTCTGCTGCCAAACCCAACAGCTTCTTGTTCCGCACATCCTCACGCTGCAACGTCAAGACGGGTACACACACACACACACACACAGATGCACACGTAGAGAAGTAAATCTAGGAATATAGGACCTGTTTTCATGATTTGGTCAATAATATATGTTGTCTGTTTCTCTCAGGATCAGGAAACAGTTTGGCGGAGTCTGGCCGCAGTGAATCCCGCTCCACACTCAGAGAGGAAAGAACAGATGTCCTGCAACTGCGCAAAGTAAAGAAGCATCCCATATTATTCATCTCACCATCTCTAGCTTTTCTGACACACCTCACCCCATTTTTGTTGCAGTGATCTTATTTTTAAATTTTTGTCTGTTTTATTTCTAGATTTTTTTTTCCCAAAATATATTTTATAATTAAAATGTACACTACTGTTCAAAAGTTTGCCTTTTTTAAAGAAATGAATACTTGTATTTAGCAAGGTGCATAGAATAGATACATTTTATAACAATGTGAAAGTTTTTACTATTTCAAGTGAAGGCTGTTTTTTTTTTCTCTGTTCATTAAATAGTCCTGAAAAAATTGTATCACGGTTTCCAATATTAAACAGCGCAACTGTTTTCAACATGGATAATAAGAAGACATGTTTCTTGAGCACAAATCAGCATATTAGAGTATATTTCACAATCTTACTGTTTTGTACTGTTTTTGATCAAATAAATGCAGCCTTGATGAGCAAAGATGCTTTTTCACAAATCCAAAAACTTTTGAAGAGTTTAGTACCTAAACAAATACATTTTATTAATCGCTACATTTTCAGGTCCATAATAATACTTTCAATATATATGTATTTATTTATATTTATATTTATTACGGTAGTCCAGTATTGTTTAAGAGTTGGATAGGAGTTTAATATGCATGATTTTCTCCAACAACATTCAGCTGTTCTATAAGCAATGTGTTCTGATTTGATCTCTGGGGTCTTGACAAAGTTATATGTATCTTCCAAGGAAAATTCCCAATTCTTTCAAATTGGTTAGTTTTTTTCCTTTATTTACTTACTTTTTCCATGTCTCTCTGCTAGACTCTGGAGTCACGTCTGAAGATCTCTCTGCCTGAGGAGCTGGGAGAGGCGTTGTCCAATGGCACAGTTCTCTGCCAGCTGGCCAATCACGTGCGACCTCGTTCTGTGTCAATCATCCACATCCCCTCACCGGCGGTGGTGAGCTAATACTTAGATCTTATTTTCATTATGGCCAAAACATAATCTAGTATCTCATAAAACAAGCACTGTGCCTGGATCTTTGTGTAGTCTTTATTTATCCATATTTGAAGAAGGCTGATCCTGGATCAGCTGGATTACTAGCAGGCTGTTCTTGAATTGCTTTCTAATGAATGTATGTGCAATATTTCTATCTGTTCAGCCAAAGCTGAGTGCTGCCAAGTGCCGCCTCAATGTCGAAAACTTCATTGCTGCATGTCGTAGACTAGGAGTCCCTGAGGTAAACATAAATTTCATCTTTTATCGTTTGCTTCTTTTATTATCCTCCATATTTTGGTCTTCCTGGGATGTGTTGTCTGAGCTGTTTGTAAATGAGAAAAACCTACTTCGCCCACTGACACGTGACTGCAACAATGTTTAAGCTCTTTTATGTTGTCTTTCAATTGCTTCAAGCTCAATTTGCTCCTTTTGTTTTATTTTTATCTTATTTATTTATCTTAAAGGGATAGTCATCTCAAGTAGTTGAAAAGTACCCCTTTTAACATTGTTAGGGGTGCATGATATAGATCGAAATGAAATTGATATGGCAAAATGTCTTCGATTGAATAAAATAAACAGATGCACTGTGGATTTCAAAGTGAAGTGTGAGCGTGCAGCCCATGACATCACAATAAAGGAATCAAGCCACTTTAAGACGTTGAAATACTGTATCATGTATCATACTGTTTCATCTTTGGTCTGAAACCCACAGTGCATGTATAATCTGCCGTCAAACAGGGAAAAAAAATTGAGGTTTGATGCTTCAGGATGAATAAATTAAGACGTAAATATTAGTATAGTAATTTTATACTATAGTTGTACTTTTAAATTATTTAAAACTTTTAACTTATTTTAATTATTTATTTGTTCCTTATTTTGTTTAATATGTATATTTAATAATAATAATCAGTAAAATATTATTATTTTATTTTCACATAGAAATGTGCAAAAACCGTGGGAATGTGGCATTCAAAACTCAAGTGGGGAAAAAAAAAGGTTTAAGTTGGTTTCTGTAAAGGTTATACTGAAGTGTGATTTTTTTTTTTTTTAAGGTTTTCCCAAAACCTTTAGGAATAAAATTATAGTTCGCACAAAAAGTATTCAGAATGCTGATGGACTCAACAAAATTTCCCAAATCATTCTAGAATGGTTAATTTATTCCAAAGTTTCCAGATATTGCTATTTAAGTAATCTAGTGATAATTTTCTTTATTTTTTATATTACAATTTATATTGCAGAAAAAAAAAGAAAGCAAGTTATACATGTTCCGAAAAGAGGTTTTTCATATTTTGGGTGAACTATCCCTTTAAATGATCCGGCTTTAATTTTGTCTTTGTTCAACAGTGTGTCCAAACATCTTTGTTTGTCCCCTCTGCATTGCTCTTCCTGTCCTTTTGTCTGTCTCTCTCTTTCTCAGATGGAGCTGTGTTTAGCGTCTGATATCCTGTGCAGTAAGCTATCTGCAGTGCACCGCTGTGTGACGGCGCTCGTGGCAATAGCAGGAGGAGAGGAGGAGGTGAACGAGGACAACAGCGGCACCTCTCCCTCTGTCTCTCCTTTTTCCACCGGCTTCCTGCTCTTCTACTCTCTCCTCATGGCTTTGCTTTATCTGTTCTACTGCCACCTTATAGCATAGAGTGAGCGAGTATCAATGTGCAAATGTAATGGATTTTAAAGTCCATCATCTCTGTACTGTGTACACTGTCACACACACCGTTGACGCTGTCTGACATATATATATATATATATCAGAGCAAATTCCTTACCCATAATGCCTTTCAGATTACACAAGCTCCCTACAGATATCTTAAAAGGTTAATTTTAGGACTTCAGAACTTCATTTTTGTATAACTAGTGAAATATTGAAATATATTGCAAATTATCAGACGTCTTGATCAAATATCCACATTTTTCCACACCAAAATGCTCATAAACAACTCATTAATGGCCACATACTGCTTTTTCTATAGAGGATGTGGAATTTATAAGTACATAGACATGGTTTCCAGTTCCACTAATGAAGGGCTTTTCCACCTGATTGCCTTAGCATCGCTGTTGATCCCAGGATAGTTTATACACCTTCTAGCGCTCTTTGCAAGGGATCTTGTTATCCTAAGAGTTTTAAAGCACTGGCACAAATTCCCCATCCCTTCTTTTATTTTAATTTTATTTATTTGTCTCTTGAAGGGCTTTAAAATGGCTTGTATTTGTCCTCATCGACGTGCCTCAGAAGCTTGTAGGTTCCTTCTGTTCACGCAGCAGTGCAAATGAGTTTGTAGCATCTGGTAAACAGTCTGTTTAACAGTGGCTAACAGTGTGGTGATGGTACTTCTCAGCTGAATTTGGTTTAATTCACACGTTGTGGAAATCTGTTAGGGTCACGGCTGAGTGGACTATTTCACTTTCCAGTCTTTTGTTGACTGTGACCATCAGAGGGCAGTGCTGTTATTAAACTGTTCCTTAAACACGTTTTTACGGTACTAATATGATTAAAAGCTGTGTTAACTTGTTAATTTTTTTTCTGTTTTGAATATTTGTTTTGGTTTTCTTGAGAGCATCTTTAATATAATTCTTATATGCAAGCAGCTGAAGATTAAGTTATTGTTTCAGTTTATTTATGTTCTGCTGAAGCTGCATTTGGTGGAAACCCAGTCTCTCTGAGCACATTACGGAAAGTTGACTAATTAAATTACCCGATTAAATAAGTAATACAATTCTGATTAAACTGAAAAAAATGTGGACATCTATTTTTTTTAATATATATATATATATATATATATATATATATATATATATATATATATATATATATATATATATATATATATATATATATATATATATATATATACACACACATGTGTGTTACTGTTCATGCACTTGGCTATATATAAACAGACATCGGCAAATTACACCATTTTTTTAAATTAAAGATGAAATGGTTGTGAGTCGTGCTCCTCCATAGCCTTCTTCGTCTTCCGTTTCCTGATTCTAAATGTGGCCGTAGTGGTCCTGTAATGTGCCATGAGCACCCATCTTCCCCTGTGCTGTATGCTGATGTTGCTTTTGTATTCCGTGCCTACTTAATGTGATTTAGGAGCTTTGCCGACAGTTTACTAACGAGCAGCGTCTCATCTGGGGAGAACGATAAGAGGAGAGAGAGAGACTGGGAAATAAGGCTAGGTGAAGGGATATGTTATAACTAGTTACCAACGCTCCATCCCGCACCCTACGATGTCTTAAGCATATTTTAAGAGGAGTTTGTTCAGGAGTAAGTTGATGAGGTTTTATAATATTGTACATTGTTGTCAATGCTAAAGCTAATCATAATAGACATTTTCATTTGATATGTCCACTCTGATAATGAACTCAGACTTCACATTTAGCATAGATAAACCTCCTCACAGTTGCTGGAGAGGCTTCAGCCATATGAAATAGGGATTGTGATGTGTTATATGTTGAAGGATTTTACAGAGGACGACATGCATACGCTAGACTCAGTTTAGAAGGCACTAGATACATGAATGTTTCCGTTCAAATGTTACCTAGTGGAAACTGTTGCAACACATGAAATGTATTTTGTAATATTTATAAAATACTGTGTATTTAAGAAGTTAATACGTTTATATTGATATAAAGATGTGTTTTGTCTGTAAAGAAATTATTAAAAAACTGAAACACTGATTTTTATGTTTTGTCTGCTGCTTTACATGTGCTTTTGTCAAATGTTCATGACTGACTGTTGCTCTCGCTCATGATTAATTCTGCTTTAGTTCTTTGTCTCTCTGCTGAGATTGAAATCCTCACGTCAGCTCTTCTCTGTAGCTAATGAGTCCTGATATTCTGTGCCCTTTACCAAAAGGTAAGTGTTGATCCATTGTGTGGGTAGTAGAAAACAAAGAAAAAGAAAAGCATGCACTATGCTACACAGTGGGGTCCAAAGTCTAGACCACATTTAAAATCATTTTTCAGTGGACAGTGGAGTGCTGCTGCCGTTAAAGCCAAATTGCAAAAAAAAAAAAAAAAAATTTAAATTTTTCAATTCAACTTTTTACTGATACTTGCTTTTTGAGACTTGTGGACCGTAGTGTGTGCTTGTTTATACTGGAAGCTAAGTTTATACACTGCCTTTCAAAAGTTTGGAGTTCTTGTGCTCACAAAGGCTGCATTTATTTGATCAAAAATACAGTAAAAATTGACATTTTGAAATGTCAATCTGCATTACTCCAGTCTTCAGTGTCACATGGTCCTTCAGAAATCATTCTAATATGCTGATTTGCTGTTCAAAACACATTTGTCACGATCAGTGTTGAAAACAGTCTTACTACATATTTTGTGGAAACACTGATACATTTCTTTGTTTTTTTCATGAATAGATAGTTCCAAAAAACAAATTTATGTGATAGATATCTTTAATGTATCATTATTGATGTTGTTACTGTCACTTTTGATCAATTGAATGCGTCTGCTAAATAAAATTCATTTCTTTAAGAATGGTAGTGCATGCATACAGTACATGCTCATTTAAAATGCAATGCACTGCAACAGTTTTTGATATAAAACTGCATGATAGAACTGTTCTTTAGATGAAAATATACTGCCACCCATCAGCACAAACAACTTTACAAACCCCAGAACAAATCAAATTAACAAAGAAAATAACTGAGCTTTAAGTGTTCACCCACTAAGTACATGCTACTTGCTATTACAATGGAGCTTTGGCTCATTCTTCTTTTCAAAGACAGTGCTTATTATTTAAATGCAACAGTTCAGGTTTTGTCTGTAGACATTGACTCTGCAGGAAGTGTTAGAACTGTAAAGCTGGTTGTACAATTAATCAACACTTAAAATAGATGAATGTCATTCCCCTGAGCAAACTGAGGTTTTACATCATCAAAGACTTTCTTGCTACCACACTTGTGTTACGGTGTAAATGCACTGATTAGGACGCTATCAGACGCAGGTGTAGTTACACTGAAATCATGTGAAGCACCTTACCTGCGTACAGGTGTACTTTCATCAAGCAATCATTTTGGTTACTTCTGAACTCATTAAAGTGTTTCAAAGCAGGCGAGTGAATACTTATGTGCTCATTTGTTTTCTGATTATTATTTATTAATTAACTGGCTAGCTCATTTTTCACTTTGACATTATAAAGTGCTTTGTGTTCATGGGGGAGAGCAGTTGCTAGTTAACCCTCTATAGTGTCACTTTTTCTTCTAATTATGGAACGTTTTAAAAAAAATTCTGCCATTAAAGAAAATCAATTTTAATTTCAGAATTCTCCTCGTTTTCTACTTTAATTACGTATGTGTTTCTTAATGAATTGATGAATTTGTGTATTCGGAACTACAAAATCTGTTTATAATACTCTTCTGAAGGAGAATCAATCATGTACTATTCTTAACGGGATTTTAGTAGTATATAACGTTTTTAAGCACATGAAACATAAATCATAATTGAGTTTTACATAATTATAATTACAATTACAATTAGCACTTCCATATAAATAATTCCAGTAATAATTGATGCCCCTAACAATAAAGACATTCATCACTGTCAGTTGCCATATGGCTCCATTCATATTTTCTTAGTTTACTGTAAAGCTGTATCGGTAAACTTGAGAATATATGAGCATAAACACCTATTTTAACAAAGAAGCAGCAAAAACCCAGATGTTGAAGAATTGTTTTTAATAGGGCAATAAGAGGAGCTTTTGAGCATGTGTTGACCCCCAGTAAAAACAAATTACGTGTCTTAAAAGCAACATTATTGGTTTCTTTAAAGACTGATTTTAATTCAACAATGCCACACGTCAGTTTTTTCTGAAAAATAAGACAGTGAATTGTTTCCATATTGCCACATGGCATAAAAGAGGGTTATAAACATAATATGTTAACACTGTAATATTGCTACGCTTTTCTTGTGTTAAAGCAATGAGCTTACTGTAAAATCTGATATGTACTGCATGTGATATACAGCTTGAATATGGCAATAAGAGCCTTTTATCAAATGCAACTCTACATAATCTATACTTAACGTAAACGGTTAAGGTTGACTGAACTTAATAATTGGAATGCATGATGGATTTTCAAGATGGTGAAGTGCTGGCTTGTTATGCTCCACTCACTGTACTTCACCCTGGGATGAAATAGCATCCTCTCTGTGAAGTGCTATAACTGCATGGCTGCGTCTCTGAGAGACGGTGTCTTAAACGCCGCTGCTGTGTGATAGCATCGGCAATTCAAAGAAATGATTTTGCGATCAAGTGCTGTACTGCATGCATTGCCTGCCCTTCCTATGGCACGTGTTCCAGACTGCCTCTTGTTGCCACTTAATGTGATCCTGTCTGCATCTGAGGAGTAGGCTATCTTGCATGTGGTGGGTCCTTGAGATGGCAGATGGGAGTTGCATGTCTCAACCATCCTTAGGTGCATGGAGCTTTTCATATGAAGTCTAGGATCTTGCTTGTCTAACCAGTGTGCACTTCATCTCCTCTTAGAAGCATATATTTGAAGATTTTAGGGCCTGCAATACAAGCAATGTTCCTAGAGCCGTATGATTATGCCAAGATGCTTATTTTATCTTTTTGTGTAAAAAAACTTATATTGGTATTCTGTTTTTATCATCAAATCCCACCAGGACACACTGTGTCCGCCACAGCTGATTCTGGAGGAAGAGGGGCTCACTCGCATCGCTCAGACTGTTCAGACGCTTTTGGAGTTGCCCACATCAGGTGCCCGTCGCTCATCGCGTCAGGACCCCTCAGGGCTTCCTCTTCAATCCACGCCTCAAAATCAAGACGCCGCCTCCTAATGATCAAGTGATTATTTCCAGCACATTTCAGTTGCACAATCTATTTTTTATATATATATGTTAGAAATTTTGATCAGGAGCCAGCCTAGAATAATACCAGCTTGTGGTACAATGTTGCCTGTTATGATGCATGTACAGATTATTTTATGTAAATTGCAAGCACAAATTCTTGGTAACTATTGAAACTAAGGAATTCAAATAAAGTAAATTTAACTTAAAACTGCTTGTCTGTTGCATATTTATGCAGAATATATGATACAAGACGTTACTTAAATGAGCCTCGTTACTGAGGTAGTTGGCCGTTCTTGTGTAATTATTTTGTTGGTGCTTCCTCATAATTGAAAATTAATTACGTTTGTAATCTCAGCTTTATTACAATGCAAATTTAATTGGTTTTTCACAGGTAATTACTCTTGCGGAGCGGCAAAGGTGGCAGTAATCCTGTGATAAGCTAACAACAGCTCTTGGGCTCCGATTGTGACATTTTGTGCAGATTTGGAGTGTCGGACAAACAATGTGGCTCCCTATAGCTCTGCCACGGCACCCTTATTTAGCAATAGCTGTATGCCAAATGATCTATTTAAATGGTTGTGAATTAAAAAGTAGTTTATTAGGAGTTTAGCTAAAAAGCTGAAACAACCTTTTAACCTCTTTGTTTTATTTTAAACCAGTGACTGGAATAAAAATGTGAAAAAATGAATCTCCACCTTACACAGTTGGGAATAAAGTGAGTTGATTATCTAGCTTATTATATTAAACAAAGCCTAAAAACCTAAATTGCTTAAATAGCATGATTCAGCAGCTCAATCCACAGGACTTCAGTGGGAACCGGTCTGGATTCTGATGTGACTCTAAAACACTGAATTTCTTGTGTTTGAGTCATTATGTTTTGTGTAACTACCATGTTTCATGACTCATTCAGTCTCTCTTATGTTGCCGGATCACAGTCAAATGTTCTGATGTTGAATTTCTTGCTAGGTTATAGTTTGTAATTGATTGGTGTGCTCAGTTTCTGCACACCATTCGGGCCCTGAAACAGCAAAACAACCCGCAGCATCATACTTCTCCATTAGCATTACATCACAGCTGGGATGAGGTTTAGCTTTTAGTACACATTGTTCTGTTTACCCAGGAAGATACTGTTTACATCCAGCAAAAAGGCTAGCATCTGACTAATTTTGCTGCCTCTGACAAGTGATAACGTATATGTTATTTAGATGTCAAGCTTTGTCATCAACGACAGACGTATAGATTTTTCATCCCTTTTTAAAGATGCTTTTGTTATCCCAACTCTTCATGATTACTGTATATGATTAGTTGCATATTATTTTCATATAGCCTTTTTCCCCTGCTATTCCCTGCTCAACCTCGTCAGACCTGCAGCCCACTAGCTGAGATGCCCTGATCTAAATGAACATTATGCCTATTAACTATCTTCAAGAGACTATGAGTAAGAGCATGAATACCAACCTACAGATCCTTAATTTACTGTGCTATTTTAATAGTGGTAATCAAACTGTGGAAAGCAGCTAATTTACTCTGCAGGAGATTTTTCTTTTTTCTTTCACTAAATCTGCACTATCGGGAAGACCACTGTGACTAGCTGTCACAATTTTGTTTTTCTTACTTGAGTGAGTTTTCCTCAGGGTAGAGTTTCAGAAGGTCGTTCTCTGTATAGACATACCTAAAGTCTATAAAAAGCTATTGAATGTTTCTACCGCTGTTGCTCAGGAAAACATGTGGTTCAATGAACACACAAACCTGCTGTTTATTGATATACTTATTGACTGCATAAAGAAGACAATTTTTTTACTATGTAGTACTGTAAATACTATGCTTTTCGAGCATAGAATTTACATAGCGAAATCGTGGCCTAATGTCGAAGTCGTGGCCTAATTTTACATTGGGAAGTCGTGGCCTAATGGTTAGAGAGTCGGATTGTAATCCAAAGGTTGCAGGTTCGAGTCTCGGGTCGGCAGGGATTGTAGGTGGGGGGAGTGAATGTCCAGCGCTCTCTCCACCCTCAATACCACGACTGAGGTGCCCTTGAGCAAGGCACCGAACCCCCAACTGCTCCCCGGGCGCCGCAGAATAAATGGCTGCCCACTGCTCCGGGTGTATGTTCACGGTGTGTGTGTGTGTTCACTGCTGTGTGTGTGCACGTTGGATGGGTTAAATGCAGAGCACGAATTCCGAGTATGGGTCACCATACTTGGCAGTATGTCACTTCACTTCACTTCACTTTTCAATAGCTTTCCATAAAATGTAAATAGCAAAAACAGACAAGGTAACAAAAAAAAAAAAAAAGATAAATGATGTAAAATCAAAATTCAAGAATTTACAGAATTTGACAACCAAAGTGATTTGTCACTTTTTCTTTCTGCAGTATCATACAGGGGTTTTCTCCTCGCTCTCCATGGATATCTGGAGACAATAACAAATCTATTAACATTTACGTTTCACTTGTGAGTGGTATTTCACTTGTTTAGCTTTAATGATCATTCATTTTCACCAAATATTATATGTTGCCTAATTCAAAAATGGGTGCTGAATAATGGTTTTTCATGTAAGTCTTTTGATACTTTATACTGTATTATGTCAAATGGACATTCCAGTGCTGTTATAGGTGCAATGGGACTAAAAGCAAGCTTTATGATCAGAGGTTATAAACATTATTCATTAATAAATAGATATGCTGAGAAAATACTTGATTGTTTGTCCATTTTGTTGAATGAGATTGACATATGCCTATTTTAACATTACAGCTTCCAGGTGTCCATTTTCTGAAAACAGAATAAAAAGTCCTTATAAAACACTTAGTTAAGAGGTTCTTAAATGCCAGAGATGATTATATGAACAGACAACTGATACACCATTTGCTGAAGTGGCTATTTTGAACAAGTATGTACTTTAATCCACTCAAAAAATATCTTTCAAATATCAAAAATATTTGCATATGAAAATGTTGCAAACTAGATCTGCATCGTATCACTGTAGTGTCTGAAGTGTGGAGTAAAAGATGTATTTATTCTTGCATCAGCGTTAATGGAAAAACTATTATTTTACCTGTTTACACAAATTAGCTGCATTAATTTTCGATATGCGTATAAAATAAGTTCCCACTTTTAAGGATGGTATTTTACCCTATTTGAACTTTCAGCCCACCAGTATAAGCCACAGAAGTTGATAACATACTCCTTACCTCTGTCATGAAAACAGCTGAAGAAGAAAGAGTTCCCCGGCAGATTGGAAGAGGAATCTTACTAAGTACCTTTTTTGTGACACTCAGGGGGGAATATGAAATTGAGTAGTGAAGAATCTGAGCTGCTATCCAAAGGATTAAAGGTCTGATTCAGAGGTTGGGTGAGAAAACAGCAGCTATTGAGATCAATACAGTTCTACCACTCTTCAGCTTTTGAGCGAGAGATTTTTGCGTTTCTAAAACGGCAAACTGTCACTTATGTTCTACTTCAGCTTTCAAAAGCACATGAATTCACATTTGGCACCAAAGCAATAGCAGTAACAACAATGGAAAATTGTTGGAAATTCCACAATCTATGCCATTGGATATAATGCAGCCGTGAGTGAAAGGCTGACAGGCTCTACAGTCATCACATGCTATTTTAGATTCAGCCTCAAATGGAGCTCTGCCGAGTCCAAAAGCTGAGCTGTACTGTGGTAGACATACCAAATTGATTACAGGCGGCCTGCATCAATTATTAATGGAAGCACTTTCTTCAAAGTGCATCTTTAATGTTGAGCGCAATACTCCTAGACTCACCTGACCAGCATCAGCTCAGACCAGACCAGACCAAGATCGGCTCACTTTCACAGGCATGTCGCCAGACGTGACCTTGATGTTGCTGTAATAGGAGGTTCAGTTTTTGCACGCAATCGGCAGAATTAAAGAACAGCAGTCACACGGGATCAATAGTTAAACATAAATTGTGCTTTGATGCCTCAGTACTGTTGATGGTTTCCCCCCAACAAATGTAATTAAAATCAGAGTTAAGTGCCCTGTTTGCTGGCTGCTGAGGAGCTACTGCTGTTTCAGTTTATAAGCTCGACCCGATATGCAGTGACATTTCTAGGTTGTAATTTGTTCTACATTCTTGTATCATGTTCTGTTCCGTTGAATTGAATGCTACTGCCTAACATTACGCTTCAATTACGTTTTGTCCCATTGTTCTGTGCTCGACTCAATTGGATTACGCTCTATTGAATTACCTCTTATTCAGTTCTGTTTCATTCTGCCCTGGTCATATGAAGTTAAAGAACAGACTGTGGCCTCCAGTGCTATTGACTCACAAACGATAGTCACATTATCATGGACATGTTTCAGAGCATATGGCTCTATGTAAGAGGCTGTAACCTCTCCAAGTAGCTTTTTAATGGGGTCTTTCTTTTCTTGTTCGTCCGTTTGTGCGTGTGGCTTTGTGGGATATGCTGTGGAGCAGAATCAAGTTTAATGCTGTTTAATTTCTTTGGGCTGGTGCTCATCTGTGCTGGACTGCTGCATCTGTTCGGTCATCAAAGTTTTGAAGATCTTGAGAATAATAGTCAGCAAAAACAGTCCACTTTCTGTGTTCTGGCAAGAACTAGGCTATTCGATGTTTTCGATTTACTAAACTAAGTTAAATGAAATGAAATTAAAAGTAGTTAGTTTTAAACATCAAATGTCTGTCTCTCCCCCATAAGAAAGGTAATTTTGGCCTGTTCCACACTGTAAAAAAAAAATCGTAAAATTTACGGTAAAAAACTGGCAGCTGTGGTTGCCAGAATTCTACCGTAAAAAATACGGTAGCAACGTTTTAGGTTTTACGGTTTTAACTTAAATTTACAGTTAAATACCGTAATTTCTTTAACTAATATAATCTTAATATACCAACCTATTAAAGTACTGAAATCTGTTTTGTTCCTTTGAAATACACTGATAACCACCAAATGCAGGTGATGATGAGAAAATCACATGATGAGCCAAAGCCCTTCACAAGCAACTTTTAAACAATAGCATATACAGAAGGTGCACAGTGTCATTCACACAAGCACTAAACACCATCATGGTGAGACTCATTAAACTGAAATATGCTATAAACATTAATTTAACAACATTAGATGTAACATACAACCCTAATAAACATAACTGATAAGAAAAAAATAAGAAGAAACAGTTATTTCAAAGAAAAAACGTCAAATTCAAACAGAATTTGAAATGGAACGCAGGGAATTCTGGGAACGTCAGTTTACGGTTTTTCCCTGTAAATTTTACAGGAACTTTCCGATAACCATGTAACAGGTTTTTACCGTAGCATTTTCACAGTTTTTTACCGTTAAAATCACGATCATTTTTTACAGTGCATATTTGAGGTCTTGACCTTCAAGACTACATCTAAAAACTTGACCTTCTTATACAGCTAGTAAGTAAAATCAAATAATTATCATAGGTGGCACTACTTTAGTTAACAAAACTATATAAGAAATACTACGAAAGCATTTATTAATCATAGTTAATGTTATTTTCAACATTTGATCAAACTTAGGGGTGTAGTCACTTTTGTGGCCAGCGGTTTAGACATTAATGGCTGTGTGTTGAGTTATTTTGAGGGGACAGCAAATTTACTCTGTTATACAAGCTGTACACTCACTACTTTACATTGTAGCAAAGTGTCATTTCTTCAGTGTTGTCGCATGAAAAGATATAATAAAATATTTACAAAAATGTGAGGGGTGTACTTACTTCTGTGAGATACTGTATAAATAAATACATAAAATATTGCAGCACATAATATTGCTCAACATATTGCTAATGCATTAGCTAATGTTAAGTAATTGAATCATATTGTGAAAAATAATATATATATATATATTAATAGTTAAACTATATATTATAGTTTAAATTTAAGTTCTGTTACAAATATTCTATTTTAATATTTATTTAATTGATTTTTAGCTAGAAAATAAAATACTAATTAGGTTTTAACCGTTGTATTATGTACCCTATTCATTGAAAGTGTCATAGAATGTAAATGTCTTTGTATTTTTATATTTGTAACATAACATTAAATCACACCGACTGCAGAAGCATTTTTAGTGTCCTGTTTTATTAAAGAGGGAATAGGTGCTGATATTGAGAGAAGGTGATTTAGTCCTATTTTCTACTACACTGCTTGATTTCCTCTCCTGATTTAACAGCTCCTTTACCTTTTCCTACATAATTAATCATGCACCATCTCATATAGACATGAGAGGGATGGACTCAGGGCATGTAGGAAAGTGAGAAACTAAATTTAATTAAAACCAATACAATGCAATGTACACGAGCACAGCGTGAGAAGTGCCTGCTCAGCAGACTGAATATGGCCACGACACTGTGCAGGATTCATTTCAAGTAAAAACAAAAATTGAAGCGGAAAGGCTGCTCGTCAATTTAGAGCGATGAGCGTTTCTGCTGACAGCAGAGTTTCAGTTCCTCCTTGCCCTAAAATGTATACCAGCCGCAGCTGTCAGTGGAGCTTTATCGGTCCATATGAGGGGGTGAGGCAGGTCTGACTGTGTGTAATGAGCTGCAAATCAAATAGAAACCTCTCTGAGTCTCAGTTGCAAAGAGCCACCGTTTCATGCAGGTGGGGTCATGTGTTTCTACAATCCAACATATTTTGTGAGGTGGCTCCTACGAATTCACCACCTAGTAAAATATGTAAGATTTTTCAGAAATCGTACGAGGTCGTACAAATTTGTATGATTTGTGAAAAATCGTGCGAGGTAGTGAATTCATAGGAATTTGTACGAATGACCACCCCTAAACGTACCCCTCACAAAAATCATACAAAAACGGTCATCTGAATTAGCCACCTTGTAAAATATGTATAAATTGCTGTGAGATTGGGTTGGACTTTTCACAGGAAAAGCACATGATTTTTATTTTTTTTATAAGCCTGTTTAAATATGTGAACAAAAAGACACATTTTTGGACTAATTCTAAAGACTTAATTAGTCTTTAGTGACAGGTTTTCATATTAGTCTAATGTAAACCTAAACTTATTCTTTGTTCAGGAAACCAGTTTTAATTCCTCACTTTGGCATCATTGGCAAACAAAAATACCACTAACATTTAGATATACTTATGTTTAGATAACTTGTTTTTCATTGATTTTGCATCAGATTCGCACAGAAATTACACACTTAATCTTTAGTTGTTTTTTTAAATTACAACATTATTCCTTTTTACAACCATTATTCTCATATAGAACTCACTGTTCAATGCAAATCTGTGTTGATTTTAACCTGATGTAAAGAATTAGACCTGATGTAAAGTCTGCCATAAAGTGAGGACGACCACAACAATACGGTGTCTTTACTAAAAAGGTATAACATATTTTATGTACCAAACACAAAATCACATACAGCACAGTACAACAAATTAAACAATCGAGGCATTAAACAAAACAACATCTTTGGCACTTGACAAATAGATGATAGTCAAACAAAAAATGTAAACAAGACAGAGGCATAACATTAAAACGCAACAACAATTAAGTAAAAAAAAATTGCAAGGTGATAAAAAGTCAAGGTTTTGGCAATGTGATGGTCCATCCAAAACGTTCTCAGTCTGCATGTTTTCATGCAAAACCGCGTCATCTCTGCTGTGCCCGGCTGTATTTGAATGCCGGTTTGCGAGGCCTCATCCAGGGCCCTAGCACCATGCTCTTTCCATCCCTTGTGAGACAGCTCACTATAGTACCAGTCGCCAAGGGTCCTTATTTAGTGCAAATAGGCTAGCTGCAGTCTCTAAAAATGAATCCTGCAAGCGTCATTTTCGGAAAGCGGATGGAACTATGAGTGGTTTGGGTCCTGAAACAGGTCTGAAAGAAAAAAAAATATTGGTTAGATATACACTACAACCATCTCACTGATTTACAGAAATATCAGAAATTCATCTTACTTTCTGGTCATAAAACAACAACCTTGAGTTCCTTAAAAAAACAACAACAACAAAAAAATCATGTCTGACTATTATTTTATACGTCAGGCTTTTCAGGGTTAAAACTGTTGTAAAAGCAGAAAGATCTCACAAGATCCTTCAAATGAAAGACACTACACTCTTAAATGAATGTTTTTCCAAGGTTCACCAAATGAATCGCTTATACCTTTCTTTCTGTGTGAAAAACCACGATATAAACATGATATCCTGCTGAGCCTGTCAAAACGAAATGCAGTTTTCAGCATATACAGTCGATTCCTCAGAGTCTCACTGTTATGTGTTGAAAATTAATGTGTCTTTTTATCACAACATAATACTAAGCTGCCGCCGCCACTGGGAAGCTACGAACGGATTTATCTTCACAAGCTGAAACTCTGTGAGATTCGGTTGTTCTTAGATTGGAGGAGCATACAGTTCTGGAGACAAGCAGAAATGAGGCCTGGATATATGTAGGTGCAGTTATTTCTGAAAATAAGTGCTAGACGGTTACGTTTGAGAACTGATAGCAGACTAGCATTGATGTGAAGACTCAAGGAAAGAAAAGCAGATTTCAACTTGAAAAATTCACTTCTTACAAGATTCCATTGGGGCATGTGTAATTCCCCATAAAACCTACTACTGTATATAAATGAGAAAAACACAGTCCAAATGTTTGATGTGTTGTAAAAATTCAGTCCTATATTTACTGCATTCAAGAGCAGGTAGAGAGGTGGAAAGAATCCCATAAAATATCCAAACCGCACGCTTCACCACCCACTGTTCGGCACGCTTATTTGTATCTAACATTGCCTCTGATCCGTTTGGTCTGGCAAAGAAAAACAAAGCATCAAATAATTAGAGCAGTCAGACTCTCACTCATTAGGACTGCCTTTCTTATTGGAGAGTAACTGTTCAGTCAACTGCTACAGTTAGTATGCTAATCAGCTAATGATTTCACAATTTACATATTTTGGTCTGAGTATAAGCCACAAATGGTGAGTGGAAAAGAAAATTCCGACAGTTCTTAGAATTCAGTACATACAGCATACTGCTGTCACCAACCTGGACAACTTTTACCCTAACATTCATTAGCTCCACCCAACAGGAAGTCTACTTCTACATACTCCTCCTTGGGGATTTGTGTGATTGTCATTAAACTTTGTCAACATGATGCCAAAACAATAGTTGTTTACATGCACTAATTTTGTTAATCCAAATGAATCCAATCTGATTTTAGATTCTGAAATTCTGTTTACATGAACCGTAAACTTTGCAATTTGATTAACATTTCCTTCACATGTGCATTCTGTATTCAAACAAAACTTTAGAGCATATGCAGTGACCCTGTCGATACATTATTGGAGTTAACATCAGTGCTGTACTTTTGTCTTGATGACAAAGGGAAAGCTGACAAATATATCAGAAGGGTTACACAGGCAATTAAATTAGCAAGTAAATATTCAGTCTCTTTCACTGACCAGTTTGTAAGATGTAAAAAAACATATGCGTGTTTGTAAAAAAGAAAAATTATTAAAAAATGTTCTGGTAAATATACAGAGCAGTACTACGGTAGCCTACTGTGCATGTGCCCAAAGTATTTTTGAATA
This sequence comes from Barbus barbus, assembly GCF_936440315.1. Lineage (NCBI taxonomy): Eukaryota > Metazoa > Chordata > Actinopteri > Cypriniformes > Cyprinidae > Barbus > Barbus barbus. The sequence continues at coordinate 34,487,911 of NC_136729.1, forward strand.
AGTGTATTCATGCTTAGTTTTTTCCTAATGATTGGAAAATGCCAGATCTACTCCACACAAATTCATACATATTGAGCTCAGCCGTGTTTCCTTGAAGGCTTTTCAATCCTATTTAGCCATCACTCAATAACAGATTATTTGGGTGCATGTAAATGTAGCTATTGAGGATGCTAAATTGTGAACAGATTTTGGATATCTCAAACGTTCTTGCCATAGTGAGTGATTAAATAAATGTCAAAACAGGGACACAGGAAGAGGAATCTTCTAAGGCTTTGTTTACACTTGGTATTAAGATGCATTTTGGGCGATCTGATCACAAGTAGACAATGCTAAAATTCAGGTGTAAATGGGCTGTAAAATGTTTTGAGCTTGTCCATTTTCAACCACTTCCAGAGGTAGTCGAAAACACATTCGATCGGATTGCTCTCGTAATATGAAAACAAGCCACAAAAGACTACCTCCTCTCTGTCTGTTGACCTAATTCTAAAACACCACAAAACGTGTTGTTGAAGTGTGTTAGCCAGACAGGATTTAAACCAAATCAATCTTAATAACTACTATTCATTTTGTATTTAATCAAGTGATATATAATTGTCCTTGAAGGCTAGAAGTGAAAAACTTATTGTATTCAGGTGTGCATAATTACTAAGCAGGTTTTCGTTATAGACAAAATGAGCCAAAAAAAAAAAAAAAACTCTGACGGAAAAGTAAACAAAGAATGAAATGCCCATGATAAATATTCAAAACTAATGCAATACAGAAATAGCAAAGTTAAAGCATGACTGCAAAATGAAAAACAAGTGGAGAAGAAAAGACACATAGTAACTGCAAAAGAATTAAGGTTTAAGAATTAATGTGAAACATTAGGTGTGAAACCATCAGGAACCATTTAGTCTCCAGTTCCACCATTTTTCAAATCTGCAACCTAACTAGAGTCTCCAGAAGTGTCAGGTTCTCAGAGACTTTGCTTGGGTAAAAAATCCTAAAAAATGGTGATTATAAAATATAAGAATAACATGCTGAAGTGTCATAAAATACATGAAAACTGATTTTTTTATAGGCTTTATAGATAGATAAGTTGAGAGTGACTCTTGAGAGTGACCAGCGTCACATCCTCTTGTACCACTCTTTCAAGAATTTATCTTCCAGAATCTGGCAGGAAGTTTTGGGAGTTCATTTTTCAGTCCATCTCCTATCCTGAAAAGTCTGTCAAAGTCTTTGAGAATCTGGCACCTTTTACTTCTGGAGACTCCAGTTAGGTTGCAGTTTTGGAAAATGGTGGAACTGGAGACTAAATGGTTCCTGATGGTTTCACACCTAATTCTTTTACAGTTACCATATGTCTTTTCTTCTCTGCCTGTTTTTTTTTTTCTGACCATGCTGACCCAATGAGCATTTCGCTGTCCAATGGTCATGGCTTAACTTAGCAAATTCTAGTATTGCATTAGTAATGCATCCTTCTCATGACCATTTAATAATTTTTTGACTTTTCAGTCAGAGTTAAATCTCTTTTTTTGGCTCATTTTATCTGTAAAAGAAAGCCTGCTTTTTAACTATGCACACCTGAACATAAGGAGTTTTTAATTTTTTTTTACTTCCAGCCTTCATGGACAATTATATATTACTTATAAATGATTAAATACAAAAATAAAATCGGTAAAATGTGGTTGAAAAAAAAAGATCAGAATATCAACTTGCATAATAATTATGCACACACTGTAAATTGCGCAAGCTTATTTAGCAGTATTATAACAAAAAATCTGAAAAATCCCATACATGCACTCACCCAAAAAAACCCTCCCCTCAAAATCAGGACAGAAGTGTTTGAAAGCGGACTAAAAGAGATGGACTAAAACAGCAGGTGTAAATAGGAATGTGTCTCCCTCGTCTAATTCTGATTCGATCGACCAAAATTCTGATTCGATCTTCGTACCAGGTGTAAACAGGGCCTATCTGATTTAGATCAAATTGATGTTGTATGTTTGGTTATGGGGGCTCATCACATGGATGCGGATATCCTCTCATCTGTGGAACTTATGATGTGTTTACTCACCGGAATGCCTTTAAAGGGGGAACAGCAGTCACTTTTCCCACAGGCTTGGGGCCAACTGAAGGGGGCATCATCACCATGAGCCCCCCACCAGAGGGTTTGGGTTGTGCTCCACGAGCAGGGCTGAGAGGAAGAGGCCTCTGGGGGGGTGTGGACGGGGGTCTAGGCTGTGGTTCTAATACCATCTGTATGAGGACAGGAAAAAGAAGCAAATTAGAATTTGAGGTGCGCTTTGTTCAGGAGTTCTTGCAGCGTGTTCACAGATTGTTTCAATACAGATTAAAACAGGTGTTTCAAGCAGCATTTCATTTGATGAGATTGTGATCTTTGGCTCCCACAGTGATTTTGATTAAACCAAAAGAATATGAGTACACTGAATTCTCACCAGTGGTGAGCGTGATGGGTTGAGGGGGAGAGGCTTCTTGGGAGGACTGAGTTTCTGAGGTGATGCTACAGATTTGGGTGTGCTGGGTGAGTTTGGCGGCTTGCTGATGGGCGGAGGAGGTCGGGGTCCTTTGATGTTGTGGAGGGGACGGACGATATTGACTGGCTGAGGACCATTGGAAGCGAGATTTGGCCTCAGAGGAAGCACCTCTTTGCTGGTGTGAGGTAGCTTGAGAGGGAAAAAAGGAAAGGGATGGGATATTGGTGATGCTACATGATTTGAAAATTTAATTACAGATATTATAGATATCTAACTGAAAATAAACGCACTTCAAAGGACTAATGTCATGACAGAGGTGATGGGGGTCATAAAACTGATGAATGCTAGAGAAAAATCTAAATGCATATAGAAATTAATACTTTTATTGAGCAAGATATTAAAATATAAATATAATATAGATATTAAAATATAAAAACTGTTACTATTTTTACTGTATTTTTGATCAATTAAATACAGCTTTGGTAAGCAAAAGAGACTTAAAAACATTACAAATATCTTACCAACCCCCCAAATATGTACAGTATAATGTAATGCAAAGTCCCGTATCTCATTAAAGATTACATATGAAAGTGTTTTGTATGTATTTTGATACCTTGAGATTACCACTTCTGTTGGAGGGTCCCACCACCTTCAGATGGAAAGCATGGTTAAGGTGGCCATTCTTCCCCTTTTCAACGGAGCCCTCATTTCTGAAAACATATGAAAACACATAGAAATGGTTTATGAAAATGAACAAACTTTAAGGAAACAGACAAACATTGTGTTTTTTGTCAGTTTGTTAAAGCACAAGATTTACTTCAGACTTTCAGTATGTACCATAATAATACCATAATTTACTAAGCATGCTATTCAAAAGTAGACTGAATAATGAACATGCTCGTGTGTATATTCATACAGTGACATCAGAAAGCATTCAGACCACTTGGAGAGTATTCATAGTTCTGAACAGACTGAATTATTTATAGTATTTGACACAATATACCAAAAGGACAAATTGAACGTGATTTATTATGTATGCATGTATGAAAAATCTGAAATCTATTATTTGCATTATTATTCAGACCCCGTGTAGCTGTGCATGCTGTGTGGCAGTGATGACAGCAGGAGGTCTTCTTTGGGTGTGATTTGCACACCTGGATTTTTTTCCCCCCTTCGTCCTTGCAGATCCCTTCAAACTTTGTCAGCTTGGTTGTGAATAGTTTGTCGACAGTATTTCTATGGAGTCATTTTAGCTGGAACACTCAAGGACATTATTTGTCCCAAGGCCAATCCAGGATCATCTTGGCTTTGCGCTCCAGGTCATTCTGACACTGAATGAAGAATCTTTTCTCTTGACAGAGGTTGTGTGCAGGTTTTCTGCAAGGATCATTCTATATTTGGCTCTATTCAACTTCTGTCATGTTGCCTGCCAATCCTAAAGTCTGTTGCTGAGAATAAGGCTTCACTGCAGCTGCACTTAGTAGTCAAATAAAATGATCAGATTACAGATCTTTATCAGGTGCAGGTATTTTAATATTTTTTTTTAAAAAACAAACTGTTTTGTCTAACATTGAACATGCACAAAGATTATTTTCAAAATTGAATTTACTTGTTAGCCAGCATGAGTTTTCCCAAAATACATGGTAAATACTCTGAATTGCAACTGTGCCTGTCATATGCCATCATGGCTACTCGTTTTGGAAGTGGTAGACCTCTATTTTTTGGGCTTTTTATTCTGCACAGATTTTCCCTAACTGACACTGATGCAAAACAGATTTAAGCATGTCCATTTGAAGCTGCAGCAGATATTCTGGGATTTAAAGTCTTACATGAATGGCTTTAAAGGGGTTGTTCTCCAAAAAAATGAAAAACTTTACATCATTTATTCACCCTCACCCTTCCAAACTGGTAAGATTTTTCTCTTTCTTCTGTGGAACATAAAATACAATATTTTATAGAATGTTGAGAACTAAGTGGTTTTGGTGACTATTGATTTCTATTGTATAAACAAAAAAACAAAGCCACTTCTTGAAATATCTTCGTTAATGTTACACAGAAGTAATAATGAAAGTCATGCATGTTTAGAACGACAGAAGGTCGTAATTGAAAATGATTACAGAATCTTCATTTTTGGGCAAATCAAGAGCACAAGTTAAGTTGAAACATTGCTGTTAGCAGATGTACATCAGTAATTGTGGTGCATTAGGTTGCATTTAATTTAGTAATTTTACTGGAACTGATAGAGTTCAGATGTGAGATCGTACGTGCCGGGAATCGCTCTGTGCCAAATGCGACCTGGTCTGCCACTGACTACAAGTAAGGATAATACTGTACCTAATCTGACTAACTTTTAATGTTTTTAATGACTGGGGAGGATTCAAAGTGAAGTAACCTCAGTTATCTCACTGCAGCTGCTGTTTTCAGCAAATGTGAAGAGAGATCACATAATTAGATTTCAAAGGATACTGACAGCTGAACTAATCGCATATTTTTAGAGGGCCTCAGATGAAAGACAGGGCTCTTGCACCCTATAGAACAGCAACTATTATTTCTTATAAAAGTCCTTTATAAAGCAGGTCACAAAAAATAGTTTGAAAGTATTTGACAAAGCAAAATGTGTCTCTGAAATACCTTGATTAAATTTGGGAAACAGACTGATAGTGTTTGAAATAATAATAAAAGGAAAATGAAAAACAACTCAGCTATAGATAAGGGCTGGGGGATCACTGAGTTAATATTATCTAAGGGGCCAGATAATATACATATTTGTGTAAATACAGAGAAGGGGTTTTTGTCTTTAAGAGATAAGAATATGTGATATGGCGAAACACACAAGGAAAGGAAGTCTCTTCAAAGTAGATTTGGTTTCAAGTGGAAAAGCATTATGGATCAAAGAAAGATTGACCAATTGACTTTTTTTGAAAATGTATAATCTAGGAAGTCAGTGGTTATGAGCAGCTCCTTGAGAAGAGGAATTCAGATATTGGATACAGGAACGATGACGACATTATCTGAGAAACCAATATCTGCTGAAGAAATATGGCTTCTATAATGGCATTAATCAGCTGAAAAGTGGCAAAGCCTCGGGAATGGATGGTTTTCCAACTGCATTTTGTACTGCAGTTCCATAAAAGTACTCCAAAAGCCATGACATCTATATTGCTTAAAAAGAAAATTCCCAAAAGTACGACTTCTATCAGCCAGTTGTGATAGGACGGAACCCATTTCTCATCAACCTTGGCTTGAAAGAGCCCATTTAAACTGACCCCAAAGTCAATAGCAAGGATAAGTCCATTTTGTAGTATTTTCTCCTATCTTCTTTTTTTTTCGTGGTTAAAATCAATGCGTTTATTGTATAAATATTCTATCAACAGTCTATTTCTGTCAACAAAACAAATGTAAGGCTGATGCCCTTTTATCAATGTAGAGTAACGTATGCTTTTTTTTCACTTATAAGTTATAGGAATAACATAAATAGTCATTCTAAAGAAAGCAATTCAAGTCCTGCTTCAAACAAAGCCAAACAGGACTTAAAAGTGTACAAGGTGTGTGCTTCCTCACCAAAAGTGAGTTAAAAGCCATCAAACATTTTGATATTAGCTATAAAAATATATGCTCCAGCAATAGAGACAGTTTGTCGTCCTTGAGAAACATGCTTGTGTAAGAAGGATGGGCTTGAGGAAACAAAGAATATGCTGCTGTCACTTTTATTTCTAGAAATCTAAGAAATAAAAACTCTAGGAATCAGTCACACCACAAATTTGCATGAAGATAATATTGTGCTGAATCACTCAGCATGTCACAGGTGGTACTACTCAATGCGGTCGAAATTGCTCACTTCAGTTCAGTTATTCTCTAATTTATGGCATGAATTCAATGGGTCCCTCCAGGAACGAAATACCCAATTTACCTAAACAGACAGTTTTAAGATGAATGGCTCAAAATGTATACCATCTGACAACACCGAAGGCCACTGCACCTTTAGCAGCCTTGACTGGCCAGACATGTTTTTTTTTTTTTTTTTGGATACAATCTCAAACAACTAATAAAGTTCTTTCATAACTTCAAAGACCTTTTATAGATTTTTGCTCTGCTGTGCAGTGTGTAAAAAATACATACAGTACCTTTCTAAAATCATGTCCAATCAAATGAATTTGCATAATGGGTCTAAAAATAATTTCTAGAGATGATCAAAAGAAACAGGACACATCTGAGCTCAATACACGGTCTGAGATTTTAGCTTGCTGCTATAAATCCTTTCAAACTTCTTTGAACCCATTTTCACATTGCAACTGTGGTGGTTTGTGTGTAAATGGATATGCATAAAATTTTTAACAAAACAGTGAAAGGGTCTGAACACTTTGTAAAGGCACTGCATAAGTGTGTGTGTTGCTACAGTAATACCTGCTGGCTTTGCTCTTCTCTCTCTGTATTCTCCACTTGTGGTAGAAGGAGCTTTTTATCTTGATGCAGTAGAAGGCAATAAGTACAGCAGGGAGAAGCACTAGAAAAGCAAAGAGCAGCCCAACAACCAATCCCACCTGACCTGAGGACAGATATAGAACGTACAGCGACTGTTAAACAAGGGTCAACAGCAAACACAAAGGGAAGTGCTAGGCAAATATCTGCCACTCTGAATAATAGATCTTGTGTGCACTGCATTCAGTCTGTACTATAATAATATCTACGGCTATGTTCAGAATAGCAAACTGCCATACTTTTTTTTCTCTAGCATACCACTTTAAAGCAGCATCTAGCAAATGAATAGAACGCCCGAATGACCTACTACATTTCTAAAATGTGCAACACAAAACCAGTGGACACTCTCTCCCGCAATGCAAAGCAACTTGACCTTCTATTTCCAGTGTGACTCATTAATGGAATGGAATATTAACTATCTTTTAATTTTAAGTTAAGCCATTTTTACACAAAATTGTCTCACTCTCATGCACACATTTGGTATCATGAGGTTTTTTATGTTTTTGAAGCCTTTTATGCTCACCAAGGCTACATTTATTTGAGAAAAATACAGTAAAAACAGTTATATTGTGAAATATCATTAAAATGTAAAATAACTGTTTTCTATTTTAAATATAATTTATTGCTGTGATGGCAAAGCTGAATTTTCAGCTGTCATCTCATACTTTAAAAAATCATTCTAAAGTGCTGATTTGGTGCTCATGAAACATTTCTTATTATTATCAGTATTGAAAATGGTTGTGCTCCTTTTTTTGTGGATTTTTTTTAATAGAAAGAAAATTAGAAAAAGAACAGCATCTGTTTAATATATATATATATATATTTTTTTTTTTTTCATTACAGTCACTTTTGAATTTAATAGGCACTTTCTGTATAAAGAAGTATTAATTTATTTAAAAAGTTCTTATTGACCCTTTTTGAATGGTATTGTATGTAGTGGTCATGTGACTACACTATTTATTGAAATATATAGCATATTACACATCCTATTTAAAAAAATATACTAGGCCGTATACTGAGTATGCATTAAGAAGTATTCTAGTATTCCATTCAGAACAAAAGGTTTTGTAGAGACAGTCATACATAAATGAAATGAGTGAATAATAAATTCAGGTAACACTCATTATTAACTACGAGTTTTCCCTCAATAAACTCCTAATTTGTTGTTAACACGTTAATGCGTTTTATAATTAAATAAACAGCTAATATGTGACGCTGGAGCACAAAAGCAGTCATAAGTAGCACGGGTATATTTGTAGCCATAGCCAAAAATACATTGTATGGGTCAAAATTATACATTTTTCTTTTATTAAGTAAAGATCATCATCCATGAAGATATTTTGTAAATTTCCTACCATAAATATATCAAAACTTAATTTTTGATTAGTAATATGCATTGCTAAGAACTTAATTTGGACAACTTCAAAGGCGATTTTCTCAATATTTCGATTTTTTTTGCACCCTCAGATTGCACATTTTCAGACAGTTGTCTCTCAGCCAAATATTGTTCTATCCTAACAAACTATACATCAACGGAAAGCTTATTTATTCAGCTTTCGGATGATGCATGAATCTCAATTTCACAAAATTGAGCCTTATGACAGGTTTTGTGGTCCAGGGTCACATATGTTAGTAATACACACACAAATAAGCAACTAGTTATTAGGGAATAGTGTTCCCTTATCTAAAGTGTTACCTAAATTCATAAATTCTTAGATTTGCTCTTGAAATATTTCAACAAGCAAAGATATCATTGGCCTGAGTCCTGGAAAGAGAAGCTGGACGGTAGAGATTAATGGTCAAGGTGGCATCTGATAAAAGGAGTGAGGAAGAAAGGGAAAGTGAGAAAGAGGGAGCGAGAGCCTACGAGTGATAAAATCTCAGATAAATCTATCTATAAGATGGATTAAAGAATAGGAGAGAAATAAGTGAGAGCAGAAACACATGTGCACTGAAAGCTGAAGGTGAACTCACTGTCATACTGCACAGGTCCACTGTCCACACTTCCCCCGAGTCCTGGTTTCTCACAGAAGGGGGGAGCCCACCCACGGTTACAGTGGCAGTTCCCATTACTGTTACACACCTGCAAGCAAAACAATACGACACATAGTGTGGATGAGAATTTCCATCGGGAAGGTTGGGGTGTAACTTTCACACGCCTGCAAACACTTGCAACACTGCGAGTGTTTAACCTTAAAATGATAGTAAACGGAAATCCTGTCAGCATTCACTTTTCCTCATGACTTTTTTGGTTGAAGTACACTACAAATAACTCAATATACATTTGTTTGAGTTGGTTTTTGCTTTTTTTATCACACGCAGGCATTTACCTATCATCACTTTCATTTCCTCCATTGCAGAGAACGTTTTCCGTCACGTCTTTTAGAGTATAGGGCAAATACAGAATATACCGCCTTTCATCTTAATGGAACTTCTTTTAACACAGAATATTTTACACGCTTCAATCTAACCCAGAGGCAAGACAGGAACAGAGGAAAGGAGAGAAAATGTGCTGTGTGCAAATAGCACGATCACTCACTTTATTCTCCATCCACACTTGCCTAAACCATACAATCAATATGAATCAAATGATAATGCAAATGAATAATAAAAAGGCAGTTTCTGAACCTCTAATCTCCCCTCAAAGACCTGTCGTATTTGGCTGCCCTTTTGAAAAGCGACTGGGTAAATAAACAAGAAATAAAGAAATAAAAGAAAAGCTGACAAAAGAGAGAGACAGAGGGAGGGCAAAGGGATTAGGAAAGACAGAATTTGAGTTTATATGGCTCGGAGGCTGTTTACGACTATTTGACCAGAAAATACACAAATCAAATGCTATAGCTCTGCTAATATAAGAAAAGCGTTTGGTTTTTATTAGAGGCAGTATGTGTTGGGAATGAGCGACCCAGAGGATGGTTTTAAAGGATTTAGAGGTGTGAAATCCACAATGAGTCAGTCTGGGTTAAAGAGGAACTCAAAGGGAGAAGGAATACTAAGCCATAGCATTTATTTAGCCATAATTTAGGAGAAGCGCTTGCATGATTTATAAAAAAAAAAAAAAATGTTTTGCATCAATAGTGTCTTCAAGCAGCTGCAGTACTGACAATGTAAAATAATAAATATTGCCAGCACCAAATCTTCAGTAAATAATCATTTTCTTAATCAGTATTTTTTCCCAGTACAATATCTCAATATAGTTAACGTTTATCAGTTTTTTTTTTTAATGACCACTTACCCCATGCCCATGGCAACGAGCGATGCAGGTGTGTAACTCAGCAAAAGAGGCATTTTTACATCGTCGATCTTTGCACACCTGAAGGCAAGTAACAACAGAATTAATCAACTCTTCATTGCAAAACATAAAATAAATGCTTTTATTGAGATACATATTTTTGATACACATCTCCACTTGATTAGTACAGATGCTGTTTAATAAATATCTCAGTTGAAAATACAGCCTAAAAAAAAAAATATATATATATATATATATATATATCTTGCCTTCCCCTCTCCACACTTGGTGCCCGTCATGACCAGTCCAGGGTCTGGAAGATCACCCTGCCCATCTTGGGTGCTGTAAACATATGTGCCCCGGCACTTCACCTCAATGCCGTCTGTGCGGACAGTGGTGTCTATGGACACAGCATTGGTGCCCTTTGGTTTCTTGGCAGCACTGTGGCACTGTATCTTACCGCATTTGGCATCACTGTTGGGATATTTGATATGAAAGATGGAAAGTCATGAGGGATCACTAGTGATCTTAGCTCACATCCATTCAGCATAAATACATCTATGAGGAAAGCAAATTAAATAATAATATGATGAAAAAACTAAATCATCATCTAAAAATCACATTTGTTTTGAGAATGATGAATGAGCAGAAAACAATAGTCTAACTTTAGAAAAGTTTGAAAAAGTACTGAGTCTGCAGTGCTGTCCTTATAAACTTATTTGAACTAGTTTGTTCATTTTCTTTATATATATATATATATATATATATATATATACAGTGTTATGGAAAAGTTTGGGCACCCCTGTAAATTTTCATGATTTTCCTTTATAAATCTTTGGCTGTCTGGATAAGACATTTCAGTTAAATATATCATATAGGAGACAAACACAGTGATATTTGAGAAGTGAAATAAAGTTGATATGATTTATGGAAAGTGTGCAAGAATTATTTCAACAAAATTAGGCATGTGCATAAATTGAGGCACCCTTGTCATTTTATTGATTTCAATACCTTTAGCACTAATTATTAGAACTCAAAATTGGTTTGGTAACCTCAGTGACCCTTGACCTCCATACACAGGTGAATCCAATCATGAGAAAGTATTTAAAGGAGGCCAATTGTAAGTGTTTCTCCTCTTTGCTTCTTCTCTAAAGAGTGGCAACACGGGAGCCTCAAAACAACTCTCAGATGACCTGAAAACAATGATTGTTGAACATCATGGTTTAGGGGAAGGATACAGAAAGCTGTCTCAGAGATTTAAGCTCTCAGTTTCAACTGTGAGGAACATTGTGAGGAATTGGAAGACCAGAGGCACAGTTCTAGTTAAGGCCCGAAGTGGCAGACCAAGAAAAATCTCAGATAAGCAGAGGCGCAGGATGCTGAGAACAGTCACAGTCAACCCACAGACCAGCTCCAAAGACCTACAACATCATCTTGCTGCAGATGGTGTCACTGTGCATCGTTGAACTATTCAGCGCACTTTACACAAGGAGATGCTGTATGGACGAGTAATGCGGAAAAAGCCTTTTCTCTGCACACACCACAAACGGTGTCGCTTGAGGTATGCTAAAGCACATTTGGACAAGCCAGCTTCATTTTGGAATAAGGTGCTGTGGACTGATGAAACTAAATAGAGTTATTTGGGCAAAACAAGGGGTGTTATGCATGGCGGAAAAAGAACAAAGCATTCCAAGAAAAACACTCGCTACATACAGTAAAATTTGGTGGCGGTTCCATCATGCTGTGGGGTTGTGTGGCCAGTGCAGGGACTGGGAATCTTGTTAAAGTTGAGGGTCGCATGGATTCCACTCAATATCAGCAGATTTTGGAGAACAATGTCCAGGAATCAGTGACAAAGTTGAAGTTGCGCCGGGACTGGATCTTTCAACAAGACAATGACCCTAAACACTGCTCAAAATCTACTAAGGCATTCATGCAGAGGAACAAGTACAACGTTCTGGAATGGCCATCTCAGTCCCCAGACCTGAATATTATTGAAAATTTGTGGTGTGATTTAAAGCGGGCTGTCCATGCTCGGAAACCATCAAACCTGACTGAACTGGAGATGTTTTGTAAAGAAGAATGGTCCAAAATACCTTCTGCCAGAATCCAGACTCTAATTGGAAGCTATAGAAAGCGTTTAGAGGCTGTTATTTCTGCAAAAGGAGGATGCACAAAATATTGAGTTAATTTTTTTTTTGTGGTGCCTAAATTTATGCACATGCCTAATTTTGTTGAAATAATTCTTGCACACTTTCCATAAATCATATCAAATTTAATTCACTTCTCAAATATCACTGTGTTTGTCTCCTATATGATATATTTAACTGAAATTTCTTATCCAGTCAGCCAATGATTTATAAAGGAAAATCATGAAAATTTACAGGGGTGCCCAAACTTTTCCATAACACTGTATATATTGGCTTGTTCTTTATAATGTATTAAGTTTGTTCTTTTTAATATATAGGTGGAGTCACAAGATAATTAATTGTGCTGTAACAGTTTTAAGGAAGTCCAAGACCAAATTGATATTTGCAGAAATTGCAGATTTCACTTCAGGTCAGCAAGTTCTTTGACAGAAACCACATAATATTGCTTATATGGCTGGTTGAAATAATGAAATACCACCTCACCTTTTCTCACACTTTACGTAGTTGCCATGACTGTCCTTGCCACAGTTTCCAAAGGCATTCCCCGCTATGTTCACATCCTGAAAACAGGCGTCATGTGCCGGCTGCGCACCTGGACAAATTTAGTTATTCAGTTAAACCTACATTAACTCTGAGAAATGTCAATTACAGTTGGGGACTCAAACAGACTCATAGTGTGAACATGGATCTGCTGGCTTCATGCCACCAGCTAATATTTAATTAGAGATAATTGTATTAAATTGAAGCTGAAGTGTAAGGTTTTAAGTGACTAATAGTTTTAAAAATGTGTTTATATTACATAATACCACAATTTTATTCGACCATGCCATGTTAGAAATAACCCATAGATTAAAAAAAATCCAGTCCAGTAAAACATTAACTGCTCAATTAAAATTAGTGAATATGATAATATTCCCCTACACACAGCGAACATCAAACATGTTAACACCCCCTCACCCCACAAATGATAAAGTATGTCTGCTGTGATCTGTGTCTGTTTGACAGCCAAAGAGCCTGACTGGACACGAGCCCAGAACACACTGGAGGTGTACAGCCAAATGCCATGAGCTCTCACTACATAATCCACATCAAGCAGTATTTGATCATTAGTGCTGACTAAACACTGAAAGAGTCCATTAGGATTCAAAAACTTGTTCTGAAAGGTTGGTTTATGGAATTAAAAGGGACATTTGTGTCTTTTGAAACATTATAAATGTCTTCACTGTCACTTTTGATCAATTTAATGCATTCTTGCTAAATAAAATAACTTAACATAGTAACACAATGACTTGGATCCTACAAATGTAATTTCCCTGCAAACTAAAGACACAGCCAGAGAGCAAGCATCTTACCATAACCCCACAGCTGCAGGCACTGCTGTTCATGGGTCAGACACATGCCATTATAGCAGTAGGCATGGCCATGCTGACACGATGACCCATCCAGGAGGTAAACGTTAGAGGGGCAGTAGGGAGAACCTCCTGTGCAGTATTCCGGCAGATCACAGGCACCGGCTGCTCCACGGCACATGGTGCCGGCCTGCTTCAGCTGTGGGCAGAGGGTACGGTAAGGAGACTGGAGGACTTTAATGAAAGAAAAAGAGAGCAGGTGGTGGGCAAACTACAGAGAAATAGTGGATATGAAACTGTGATGCCTGGTGCTTCTCTAGAATGTAGACACAGACAAGGCCTTCACTATTTTGAGCAACACATAAAATAAATAAATATACACTTTACAACAAGGTCATATTAGATAGCATTCGCTAATGCATTAACTAACACCAATTAACAATGAGCAATATATTTGTTACAGTATTTATTCATCTTTGTCTATGTTAGTGTATAAATAGTAAAACATCTACAGTAATACAATGACATATGTTGATTACAAAAATGCAATTTCATCAGAATACACAGCTAATTTGCAATGGTTTCAATGGGGAAAGATGCTTTTTGCGGCCAGGTGGTATAGTTATGACTTCTACCAGCAGGGGTTAACAGGGACAGGCTAACTCTGTAAGCCTTGACCACTTGTATAAAACATACTAAGTGAGAGTCAGAACAGAGTGAGAGAGGGAAGCAGTGGGAGAGAAATAAATAAATAAATAGATAAATAGACAGATAAATAGTTAGGCACCTTGCAGTCCTCACAGCAGACCCCGTGGGCACACTGTGCATCCACCTTCAAAGTGCAATTGCTGGGGTGGCAGCAATCATTGGTGCACTCCTGCAGGAGACAGAAAACACACACACACAACTTACAAGCCTTCAACTTACATGGTCAGCCACTTAGGGCAAGTTTTGAAAACACAATAAATACAGTATATATATGCATAATGTATGTCCTGTTTACACACACACTCAACAGTGTCTGTTTGCACACTACGATTAAAGTGCGGAAAAGTATAAATCGAGAAGAGAAATGGCACAGGACGTTAGATGTATATAAAAATGTTTGACATGTATGACACTGATATATACAGCGTGGAGGCGTCTGACGGCCAATAATTATACCGCACAGCTGAAAATGTGTGTGTGTGGTGTTTTAGGGTGTTTAATGAGGAGGAAACAGCCACAACACACACACACACAGTCTCTCTCGGTCTCACATAAACACACAGAGCATCCTCTATTCTGCTTTATATGGTTTCAGAGTATCAAGTGCGACTGACAGCTATGATTACTGCACTAGAAATAAATAAATGGTGTGATTCAGTGACTATAATGAAAAAACGACATGCGTACATGACAGGCTTGCACTGTCAAATCTATTTTTGTGTATTCATGGAAGTAGAGAGGGCCAGCAGATGATGGTTTGGATTAAAAGGTTAGAACAAAAGTGTATGATAACAGCTCTCAGTTCAAAGCCGCAACCTAGCTTTTTCTGTCAGGTGATAGTTGAGGTATTGTTTCACTGAATATGGTATTGGCAGCAGGTAAAATCCAGAACAGTATTTATTGACTAGGAGTTACAGACGCTACCTCAGTCTACCTGCAACAGATGGCAAATCACCCAGCCATTATATGCGCCCTGACAGCCTGTCAAACACGGCTTTGCAGCAAGGTGGGACGCTCCTCTTTCTCTCACTATACACACATACAAGCATGCAAGCAAAAACATAAAAACGCATATGCTTTCATCTGTCACGCTTTGTTACAACACCATTTTTCTGCTGTAGTTCAACTATTTATGTTCTACTGTAACATTTGTGTTTGGACCTTCCATGTGATAAAAACAAAACGTTTTACTGGTTGCAAAGCTCTTCAAAATAAAAATTATTTAAAAAATACACTGCATAAATATATCAAGTATTCCATGAATAAATAATAAAGGCATAAAAAGGAGGCATAATCAATGGTAATCCATATTAACTATCAAATTTTTATTTATTACATGTATTTCAAACCCACTACTGTTCTCTGAAAAATTACTAATTCACGATTGGTCTGATTCAATATTCTCTAAATCAATAAGTAATTCCATTCAATAATTCATTTAGGCACAAATCACCTCTGGTTCTCCACAGTCACACTCCTCCCCTTCCTCTACAAAGCCGTTTCCACACCTCTTGCCACCGACCAGATCCTTCATGTTGGGCATGTTGAACAGGCACATTCCTCCTCCCTTCTGGAAGTAGTTGTCCAAGTCTTTTTTGCTACAGCGGCTGAAAACTTTTGGAAAGGGGTGCCTGCAGACCATTATAGAAAGGAATATTTTTATGCATCAAAATGATTGAAAACAAAGGGGGCACTAGTAGAGATAAGATGGAAAACTTCCAATTTGTTAAACAACTACAGTCAGCCATAGACACTGAGGCAGATGCAGCTGAACACAGGTTTATAATGAATCCAGTAACAAAATTATCATGAAAATAATGTCTTGATTTAAAATGAAAAGAGTAGTGAAGTTTCCCAAAATGTTTTTCACAAGTAAAAAAAAAAAACACTTTCCTCCTCTTTATGCCAAGTGATCTCTTCTGAACTTCTGTCTTACCTTTCCTCTACTAGACCAGAAGCAAGGGGTCACTTAACCTACTTCATCTCAATTAAATTTCAAACCAATTCACACTACTAAAACTACTATCCTTGCCATAAATGATGTGCTTATGTCAGCCACTTTTGATCTCATGCTAGCAGCTGTAATTTTCATCCAGAAAGTTCTTTCTGGCTTTTTTTCTGGTTTATATGTCTTAATTAGTTCTTACCCAGTTAGCTGAAAAACTGCTGCACCCTTAACACTGGGGTTCCACAGGGCTCAGTGTTGGGCACCCTGCTGTTCTCCATTTATACCAGATCCCTCAGAACATTTCTCAAACAGCATGACACTACTGGTGTGCTGACAATACCTGACACATCATGTTCCCTCTTCTGTCCGTAAATCAGTGTTCTCAGAATGGATCTGTGCATGTCTCTGTGTCATGGTTCTCTCTTTATATATACATGTGATATTTACTCCTGAGACTATCATGCAATACCATCATAGATAGCGCCATATGAAAATTGATGTACAGGATATTCATGGTATGTTGTTTACTTTACTTGCTATCTTTTCAGGTATCAGGTGGGAAGTCGTGGCCTAATGGTTAGAGCGTCGGACTTGTAATCCAAAGGTTGCGGGTTCGAGTCTCGGGCCGGCAGGGATTGTAGGTGGGGGGAGTGAATGTCCAGTGCTCTCTCCACCCTCAATACCACGACTGAGGTGTCCTTGAGCAAGACACCGAACCCCCAACTGCTCCCCGGGCGCTGCAGCATAAAATGGCTGCCCACTGCTCCGGGTGTGTGTTCACGGTGTGTGTGTTCACTGCTGTGTGTGTGCACGTTGGATGGGTTAAATGCAGAGCACGAATTCCGAGTATGGGTCACCATACTTGGCTGAATGTCACTTCACTTTCACTTCACTTCACACAAAAAGCTGTTTCCTAGAAACAGCTAGAAGCTAGATTGCAACTGGTGATTTCAGCCAGCTTAGTGAAGTGAAGTGAAGTGACATTCAGCCAAGTATGGTGACCCATACTCGGAATTCGTGCTCTGCATTTAACCCATCCAACGTGCACACACACAGCAGTGAACACACACACGCACCGTGAACACAGCCATTTTATGCTGCGGCGCCCAGGGAGCAGTTGGGGGTTCGGTGCCTTGCTCAAGGGCACCTCAGTCGAGGTATTGAGGGTGGAGAGAGTGCTGGACATTCACTCCCCCTACCTACAATTCCTGCCGGCCGGGGACTCGAACCCGCAACCTTTGGATTACAAGTCCGACTCTCTAACCATTAGGCCACGACTTCCCCCTACTTAAGGTAGTTTTGTGTGTAATATACAATAGTGTGTAATTATTTGATAAAAATACAATACAAATATTCATAAATATCTTTACAAGTTTTCTACTTCAGTATATTTAAATTTTTTTAATTTTATTACTGTGATTACAAAGCTAAATCAGCAGCCATTACTGCAGTCTTCAGTGTCACATGATCCTTCAGATATAATTCCAATGTGCTGATTTGGTACTCAATAAACATTTCTTATTCATTATCAATGTTGGAAACAGTTGTGATGCTTAATATTTTTGTGGAAACTGATATATTTGTTTCAGTATTTTTTTGGGGTCAAAATAATTTTATTTAATTGAAACAGAAATATTTTGAAACATTATAAATGTCTTTACTGTCACTTTTGATGAATTATAATGTGTCCTTGCGGAATAAAAGTACTAATTTAATTCAAGAAAAAATAAACTAATCTTACTGACCCCAAACATTTGAACGGTAGTGCACATCAGATGGTCAGTGAATGGTCTGTAGGCGTACAATCTGAAGTGGAGACTAAAATGCTTGACTCATCCTTAGGGACTTATCATTAGCAACTAAATATATACTTGTACAGTAGCATCCTGTCTATGTTTTAGTTTAGAAGTTAAAATTATTTGCAAGTGCTCCAGGGTTCTTTGCGTAATTAGCATGCTTTTGTAATTACCGTGATTTTATGTTCTGCATTGTTGGTTATTTATAAAAGGAAGCCTCTGCTAAAGGCATCAATGCAATACAAATGTAGAAGTCTTTACCCTGTAGCTGCCGCCATGACACATCCACCCTGCTCTGCAGTGGCCTCCACACAACAGCCCTCATGGTCATGGCTCATGCCAAAATTATGGCCGATCTCATGTGCCATGGTGGCAGCCGCCCCAATGGGTAATTCAGAATGGTCCTGGAAGAGAAGATCATTTAATCTACCAGCCATAACAAACATCACAATACATGAAACAGAAGTTTAAGCACTGCTTTTAGAGTCTGTCTAAAATGATGAATTCAATATACATGATTAGAGTATTTGCCGCTCTCACTGCCATGCAATAAATTACTTACATTTTATGCTTTAAATTGGACATAAAGGCTATTTGTAGCCCACAGGCTTCTGTCGTTGCTATGCCACATTGCCACGGTTCCAACATTATGGTAGGTAAATGGCAGTAGAAGCCCAGAGGACATCTCTGATCTCCAAAGGCATCTTTGTTATGTTACAATGATGCCATAAATTGTAGAGGATGTTGTTGTTTTTTTACCTGCAGGTGGTAATTTAACTACCTTGGCTGTGGTAAACAGAATGGTCTTTGTTTTATCTTCATACCATGACAAAAGCATAAAGGTGCACACACTCACACATATTTCCAGAGAAAGTAGCACCAACGGATATCTCTGCAAAGGGCATGCAGTGTTGATTTTTACAGACGGCACTGATGATATCTCCACCATAACAACAATGTTGAAATATGACATGCAGTTGTATTACAAATGATTTCTCTTTATGGATTTTCTATCTTCTAAATTTCTCCGTAGGAACCACATTGTCCTTGTCATATACTGGTTCTAAAGCATTTGAGGAATGTGAGGGAGCCTATTTATGATAAGGAATGCTTTCTCAAACCATTGTCCAGGACAAGACCACACATGTCCAACAGTGATTCTATATTCACCAACTGTAATTTTTTTTTGTAATTTGTACAAAAAAATAAATAAATAAATGCTACAGTAAACTGTAATTGGTTAACTATAAATTACCTTAAAAAATATAAAATATAAATGTTTTAATATTTTACTGTAAATGTATGGTTACTGTGATTGGTTAAATACAAGTAATTGTAATTGCAAGAAAAACTGTAAAATTACATTTCTAGAAGTCCCTGTGTGACACTGATTATATATCATTTAAATATATTTTAAATAATGTATGTTATATAATTTCCATCCTCTCAAATGGTCAACAGTCATATTTTTCATCCTCAGCATGCTATTTTCAACCCCTAGAGGATTTATAATAAACAAACAAAAAAAACTTCTGAAAATATCAATATCTTGTTAAATAACTAGCTGTCGACTGCAGTTCCTGTCAAGCAGCACATACAAAACAAATTTACTCTCAAAATATGATTGTGACTTCTGAAAACATCACTTATATGATCATCACTTATAAATCCCTTATACTTATATTAACTATATTAGAGAATACTATTATAGAAATTGTGCTGTTGTATAAAGGTTGTGCTGTTGTGTATATTCAACTAGTGTCTGGTAGGTCAGCTCTTATTGCTTCTAGATATGTAACCACTGTTGACATGCATAAAAAAAAAACTTTTCCATGTACCATACTGATCTCAGTAGGACTAAGCAGGCTATATTGATGTAATGTAGAATGACTCCATCCATGTGTAATATCCAGAAAAAATGCTTCACCACTCATTAGTATGCTGCAAAGTGATCTTCTCCCGCCACACAAAGTAATAGAACCAATAAGAGGCTAATCAGGTATGTGGGAGCTATTGATCACTTTATCAAATCCCTGCATGAGCTGTACACAAACACACACTTTATATACACAGTGTTTACAGCCTATTCCAGATGCAAGCCTGCATGCTTTCTTACCACGTTGATGCCGCCCGAGTTCTCGTGACTGCACATGCCCTCCAGCGGAGCCATGCCAATGGTGGTGCCCTTGAAAATCACACCACTGCAGGGAAGACCATATATACTTTCAGCTATGATATCAATTAAAATGCCAATCTTTATCCCTTTAAAGGGATATTTGAAAGGGATACAGTTTTGGAACAACTAGAAGGCGAGTAAACGATGTAAGAATTTCAGTGTAAGTGTAACTAATTATATTTTTTTAAAACTTATCCAACATCATTATGAATACATTACAGGACAGTTCTACAGTCTGTGTGCATACAGTTGGTGTGTATTGTGACTAACGTGAGTAGTTGTGCATTGTCATGTTTCTTGTGGGATTTGAGTTTCTGTCTCCACTGTAGGAAGGACCAAAGAGTTGAATTTGGCTCCTCATTGATGATGCACTGATCATGTTCAGTCCAAACCTCTAGACCAATCAGAGGTACGCGGATGTTCAATTCTCTGTAGAACTGATCAGACCAAAACAAACAATTAGGAACATGGTAAAGGGATTTATTTTGTTAAATATAATTATAATACAGACATCTAGGAATTTTTGCATTCAGAGAACAAATATGCAGTCTAAACAGTCAACAAAACCTTTGAACCAAAGAAATTCACCCAGGCTTGACATACCTTATCTACATAATTAGCAATTTCCATTATCCTCATTTTAGTTTTGTCAAGGTCCTTGTTTTGCTTCCTGTACTGTAGAGACATGAAGAAACACCAAGAGGCAATTTGATCAAGATGAACATACAAATGCATAGACCCTGCTTGAGAAATTGCGAAAACCCTGTTACAGAGAAATTTGATTAACTAAATCCAGCCATAATGAAATCTTACATAACCTTCTGCCTTTTTTGGCTTTTGGTGGATATTATACAGATTCGATGTAAATGTATGAAAGAACTCAATCAGAAAACTCAACAGAATGTAACACTGAAAGATTGTCTGCATGCCTCTCACGAAATGCATCCCTCATACCCGAGGACTAAAAATTAAACGATTTAATTCACTGATAACTTCTTGATAACTCCTCATACATGTAAGACATCGTCAATGGGAGTGATAGAAAAGAGAGGGAGAGAGCAAAATGGCACTTCCGAAGCTCTATATTTAAGCAGCAATTGCTCAGTGGCCACATTTGAATGAGAAAGTAACACTAGGCTTAAAAGTACCGGTTCTAAAGTACAGTTTATATAACTCGGCCTGTATTTGAAGCTTTAAAGCCTTAATTCCTGTGGTGAACTTTACTGTGTGGAAGTGTCTAATTAGTAGAAATGAGCATGACACAGGCATCATCAGCTTACCAGTGTGTTGTCAGCTACTATATACAGTTCCATGTACTTTGTAGTACCCCAGGCATTTCGTCTAACCTATGGAGGTAAATACAGACACAAACGAACAGCAAGCAAAATGAAACGTTAATTGCTGGAGGGCAGGATTTATGGATTTGTTTCTCAAGTCTCTTGGCGCTTGCTTTTACATACATACAATAAATGTCTGCAACTACTGAACAAGTAATGAAGCGACAATTGTATTCAATCACACATATTGAATTTACTATAAAATGGGTTTAATGTAAATGCTAATTGTTGTTTGTGTGCAGAAAAAAAGGTTTTACAAACTAACTACAAAATTTCCAAAACTGTATGCAACGATATTGTAGCAATGTGTTTAGTTTTCACTGCTTGCCATCACTGCTGTTCTTCATGTTCAGTTTTATTTGCATTTTAATTTATGGATCTAATTCACTCCAAAGTCTGCGTTGGCACAGTAGTCACAAAAGTATTCAGTTGCCACAAAGTGGCAGCAAGGACTTTACAGTAACCGAGCAGTAAATAAAATGTAAGTCAAACAGTAAAATAAGTGGAAGAACAGAATTTGCATATAAGTCATCTTCCTTGGCACAAGTGGAAAATAAAAAGTTGATAAATGGTCATAAGCAATAAAAATCAGAGCTCTGAATTCCAAAATGAGCCTCGTCAGGAACTCGTTTGTACGCCTATTAGCTATAGGGATGGAAATCTTTGGAAATATAATCATTCTGTTGGAAAAAAATAAAAATAAATTCTATGTACAAAATGCAATGGACTTGTTTTTATTGTGGAGGACACATCACCAACTACAGAGAGCCAAAGAGTGTCGATATGATTCTGTACACATGGGATCTGTGGTAATTAAAGACTAAAAGCTACACAGAGACATGCTGTACTACAGTATATATGAACTTCAAGATTCAGGAACTTTGTAATCCAATTGTACCAGGAATGCATCATCACTGTTTATTAATTTATGGACCCTCTAATTCTCATTTGTAAACAGCAGGCCAGTTAGAAGTCTCTACTGCTTGGCTTTAATGAGAAAGCAAGTGCAAGCAGAACAATAGCAGTAGGAGGGCTCCCAACTCCTGCTAATGATCCTCAAGAGTTTTATAATAAGCCCACATTATGCACTTCATCAGTCTGAACACTTAACCTGGGCTTAAGATGGCTTTATTTTCTGTACTGTAATGAGCCAAAACACATTTTTCTTTCTGCAGCACATTATGGGAATAAATGAAATTACTGACGCACAATGCAACACAACAGCTTTGCGTCAGACCGCAATGTTCTCTTCCGTGAGTGGCCTATCTAGTTATTATAGATTGGAGGGAACAGAACATCTTTGCTATTGTAAGAGAGAAATCTTCTCTGACATCACACACAACCCACTTATGAGATCAGAAATAGAGACGTTACACACTGAATAATGATGGTAATGACTCACTGTTATTTCCCTAATGACTATTATGCTTACAATCTAGTGAGAGTTGCTTTACACAATTTTTGTCACCTGTGGAAAGGACTGATTAAATACACTTTTGCATGACATCTACTTCAGTGAAATATATTGCAAAAATGTATTACCAAGTCTCTTTATTTATTACCAAATTTTATCAGCTATTAAATGTGATCCCGGACCACAAAACCAGACATAAGGGTACATTTTTCGAATTCGACATCCATACATCATCTGAAAGCAAAATAAATAAGCTTTCCATTGATGTATGGTTTGTTAGGATAGGCAATATTTGGCCGAGATACAACTATTTGAAAATCTGGAATTTGAGGGTGCAAAAAAATCTAAATACTGAGAACATTGCTTTTAAAGTTGTCCAAATGAAGTTTTAGCAATGCATATCACTTATCAATAATGAAGTTTTAATATATTTATGGTAGGAAATCTACAAAATATCTTCATGGAACATAACTTTTACTTAATATCCTAATGATTTTTGGCATAAAAGAAAAGCGATCATTTTGACCCATACAATGTATTTTTTAGCTATTGCTACAGATACACCCGTGCTACTTATGCCTGGTTTTGTGCTCCAGGGTCACAAATGATGAAATGGGACACATCATAAATCAAACTGATTTAATTTCTGACTGACCCTTTGATGCAAAGGTTTAAGATGACCACTGAACAGGCTGATGTGTCCAGTCTGATGGCTGTGTCCACAGGTGCCGGTTTTGACCGGCAGGTCTTCAGTGCGATAGAAGGTGTGGTGGAGAACCTCCTGGCTTCCGATTGGCTCCAGGTAGTATGTATCATTTGAGTTCAAGACAATCAAACCTCTGCAGAAGGAAATTAGAGTAATGTCAGCTCAAATGCTCTCTTGTAAAATGTGCTTTGTCTTCCAATTTTTTACAACTGGTCCAAATCCATTTAGTCACAAAACCATTTGTTTACGCCCCAGGGCATCCAACTATTACTTTCAAAATGAGGATTGTCATTTTCCCCAAGTTGACAACAGGCAAGCAGAAATGACTCAGGGTATGGCTTTATAATGGTTCCTGACACTAAAACTGTATGCAAATTTGGCTGTGATTTGCCTTGGCATAAATGTAATAATATTCATGAAATAATAAATAGTAAAATAAATATTGAATGATAAAAATAAAACAATCAAATACATTAGTCAAATTTTTAAATGGACTGATGCCTCTGCAGACTATGGCACACATCAGCACATGACCTCCAATGAGCTGAGAGTAAAGACATGCAACATTCGCCTTGAGAAAAGCCATATGAAAACATATAGTGCTAATTACGTTTGCTCTTACAAAATCTTGCAACAGCTGTTCAATGACTTGATCTGTCTTCATAAGAAATTCAAAACCTTTGGCAATATTAAGAGACAGACTCTCCAGGGCTTTGCACTTAAAAACTCTGTTATTTTCATATAACTGGCTACTCGACTCAATATATATTACAACAAACTCTGGATGTCAAAAGAGCAACTGCTCTCATAGTCTATAGACTGAATGATCAGGAATGAAAGCAAACACACTTTAGGGAACACTGATTCATCCCACAACTATCCTGACTGCTGCTCTCTGATTTCACACAATTTTAAGTAAATGGCAGTTGCATTTATCATCTAGCCACATTTAACCAATTATGTAGCCAACACATCTTTGGTATTTTAAATAATTTAAATGGTTTTTAAATGTTTCTTCTTTTCTGATTCTACGTCATAATAACTTCCTTTATCAAAACTATCATCTGATGATTAGTAGTTCATGTATAATCAAATGTTTTGAAAGAAGTCTTTTTTGCTGCATTTATGCTGCATTTATTTAATCAAAAATATAGTAAAACAGTAATATTATCACTATCCATTGTTTTGCATTTATTCCTGTGATGGCAAAACTTAGTTTTCAGCAGCCTGCAGTCTATATTCTACATTTCTTATTATGATAAATGTTGAAAACATATGTGCTGCTTCATATTTGTTTCATAATTCACTGATGAACAGAAAGTACAAAAGAACACTCTTATTTGAAAGAGAAATCTTTTAGAACATTTTACAACACTTTTTAAAACAGCATTATAAATGTCTTTACTGTGTCCTTGCCAAGTAAAAAATATTAATTTAGTTGGGAAAATAAAATCTTACTGACCTCAGACTTTGATAGGTACGGAAGTTCTAAGCGGCCATGCATTATTATAATTTTTCTGTCTTGTTTTCTCGTGATCACGACTTAATTTTCTCGTGATCTCGATATAACGAAAGTTGCTTTGTCGTTATCACGACTTAATTTTCTCGTGATCTCGACATAACGAAAGTTGTTTTGTCGTTATCACGACTTAAATTTCTCTGTGTATTCGGCATGAGAAAATGCTATAGAAGAAGCATCATCGCAGCATCATGGATGATCGTATTCGCTTTTACTTTGATCAGGGACTCACTCAAACTGAAATAGCTCTGTGTCTGTCAGTGATTGACGACTTATAAGTGTTCGACACTTGAGAAGGAGGCTGTCGGGTCTGCAACTTTATCGTCGAAGACAATATAGCGACCCTGATTTTCTCACGATAGCTACAATTACGTCGTGAGAAAACGGTTTTTACGTTGAGATCAACAACTTTCGTTATGTCGAGATCACGAGAAAATTAAGTCGTGATAACGACAAAACAACTTTCGTTATGTCGAGATCACGAGAAAATTAAGTCGTGATAACGACAAAACAACTTTCGTTATGTCGAGATCACGAGAAAATTAAGTCGTGATAACGACAAAACAACTCGTTATGTCGAGATCACGAGAAAATTAAGTCGTGATAACGACAAAACAACTTTCGTTATGTCGAGATCACGAGAAAATTAAGTCGTGATAACGACAAAACAACTTTCGTTATGTCGAGATCACGAGAAAATTAAGTCGTGATAACGACAAAACAACTCGTTATGTCGAGATCACGAGAAAATTAAGTCGTGATAACGACAAAACAACTCGTTATGTCGTGATCACAAGAAAACAAGACAGAAAAATTATAATAATGCATGCAATCCGTAGATAGGTGTATATGAAGTGTATATTAATTAAAGTTTAAAAACTAAACTAAGGGTTACATAATGTAGTAATGACTTTTTATCAATAAAGAATATTCAAATTAAATTTGTTCTCCTTCATGTTCTCTTTGCCCACCAGTACAATAAATGTGTAGTAAAATGAAAGCAATCCTTTATTTACAATCATGACAAAACCTTTGGTTTGTGAAACTTTTAATACAGTCACTTGTGTTTCAAAGACACAGATGTTTGGTTTGGATCTCTAGGCATTAGGTTTAGATTCAGCAGGAAAAGACAGGGGCAGATGCAGTTTCAAGGCTGTTTGTGGATATTGTTTATACATAGAGAGGAAGCTTTCAGTGCTGAATGAGGACTGAGCACAACAAACTATTAACATTCTGGTGGGGCCACAGCATTAGTCATCAGTGCTTATATTCAATAACCTGGCCAAAACATTTCCGCTCTTTACAAATTAAGCACACAGAATTTTGCTGCATATGCAAAATTAAAGGTGGCCGACTTTTTGCAACCACAAATGCAGAATATCAACTAGATTTTCCTTCTCTCTATGGAGCATTTAGTACTTTCATGCAAACCCATAAACACTTGCTCACAAAGTCTTATTCACACAACTAACTGAAAAAAAACAAAAACAGTCATAATGCTCACAGGATGTTCATACAATCAAGCAGTTTACATGCTAATCACACTAAGCCATGTGACATTTTAGCCTTCCTAAGACATGATGTGACCGAATGAATTGAGCGTATTGTGTCTGAAGAGAATCCAATTATGCAAGACATGACATACCTCATTCCCAAACATGTGCTCAGAGCGACCCAAGAGTCTTCATGACCCCTGACCCTCCCGTGATAGAAGCAATGATCCTGGAAAAGGAAGGAGAGAAATATATTGCTGGAGGCAATGCAGAGAAAACGAGATAAGAGTGAGCAGTTCGCTCAAGAGACAGGCTGCAGAGTTAATGTTGTTCATAAAATGGGCAAAACCGAGTTAATGGAACATCTATCTAATTAGTAGTAAAAAGACTACATCTGTAAATCACAATTACATTTGTTACATTTTTGGCTTTCAGGTTTATTGGACTTAATTAGTCTGCCTCTTTTTGATTGCAGCACCAAAAAACGTCCCTCAGGAGTTTACCGCTAACATTTGGAAAATAATCGCTCCATTTAACTCTACTGAAACAGATCCAAACTATGTACAAGTGATATTCTTTTATCTATTAAAAAAAGGCTTACATGAACGGTCAGACCATGAAATTAGTTCATTTATTTGAACAGCGAGGAAGCAAAAGAGGGATGGTCAAGCACGACAGACACAAATCAACAGTCTCTGGAGACAACACTTGACAATCCCTGCTTTCAAATACACCTACTTCCCTACTATGTAGTAGGTGAAAAACAGTATGTGAAATGAGAAGTATGTGCAAATTAAGAATGTGAAAAAAGTGTGCATCTGATGTCCAGTGAGGCCACAGAAGAGGACTTGTGTTTCATCCAGTTTTCATTTATATTACATACATTATATAGAATGTACTGTTTTACTGTTGCAAAGTTTGTTCCTCATGAAAAGAGGATGCAGTTTAGTCACACTTTATTTTAAGGTCTAATTCTCACTATTAATAAATCATTAACTACAACGTTTGCCTCCTAACTCCTAATTAGCTGCTTATTAATAATTAAGGTAGTTGTAAAGATTAGGGATGTAGAATATGTAATACAGAATATGTGCTGTATACACATTTTAAAAATAAAGAAATTAAATAAAAATGACAATGCATACAACAAAATTTCAAAATTTAACATTTAAATAAAAAACTAAAAATAAAGCTAAAAACAATTAAAAATATTAAAGACCAAAAGGTATGAGTATAATAATGATTCTAACATAACACTAAGCCAAACACCAAAAAAACAACAACTATACTGTATACGTGTATGTACAACCACACACACACACACACACACATGCATACATACATTTATAAATTCAATATATATATCATTTCATTTCCATTTAGTTTGTTGAAGTATTAAAATAATTCAAATTAAATAAAACTAAAACTTAATAAAAGACCTATACAGACATAAATTCAGACATTATTTAACTAAAATTAAAATAGATAACAATAGATAAATACAAATCACGACAGTATAGTGTATATATATATATATATATATATATGTGTGTGTGTGTGTGTGTGTTACATGGCGAACAAGACGTGAGGCGTGCGGATCCATGTGCAAACTTTTAATTATAAACAGTCAGTACACAGGCAGGGTCAAACACCGGCAAACAGAAATGGCACAGGCAAAACACAAGATCGGCGATGGGCGAACAATATCCAACAGGGCAAGGCAGAGAGATAATCCAGGTACACGAGCAGTAGTCCAAGAGAGGTACAAACAGAGTCCGAAGGGCAAGGCAAAGGGTTAAACCAGGAAACACAGGCAGAAAACGAGACTATAAACTAAACAAACTAAACTTACACTTACAAAACACAGAATGGCTCGGTAAGGCAGCTAACACTTGGAGAGTGTTATACGCAGAACCAGACTCAGAGCTAGACATAAACATAGAATGGCTCAGTAAGGCAGCTAACACTTGGAGAGTGTTATACGCTGAACCAGACTCAGAGCTAGACATAAACATAGAATGGCTCAGTAAGGCAGCTAACACTTGGAGAGGGTTATACGCAGAACCAGACTCAGAGCTAGACATACACACAGAATGGCTCGGTAAGGCAGCTAACACTTGGAGAGTGTTATACGCTGAACCAGACTCAGAGCTAGACATACACACAGAATGGCTCAGTAAGGCAGCTAACACTTGGAGAGGGTTATACGCAGAACCAGACTCAGAGCTAGACATAAACATAGAATGGCTCAGTAAGGCAGCTAACACTTGGAGAGGGTTATACGCAGAACCAGACTCAGAGCTAGACATAAACATAGAATGGCTCAGTAAGGCAGCTAACACTTGGAGAGGGTTATACGCAGAACCAGACTCAGAGCTAGACATACACACAGAATGGCTCGGTAAGGCAGCTAACACTTGAAGAGGGTTATACGCAGAACCGGACTCAGAACCAGACATACACACAGAATGGCTCGGTAAGGCAGCTAACACTTGAAGAGGGTTATACGCAGAACCAGAACCAGACTCAGAACCAGACATACACACAGAATGGCTCGGTAAGGCAGCTAACACTTGAAGAGGGTTATACGCAGAACCAGACTCAGAACCAGACATACACACAGAATGGCTCGGTAAGGCAGCTAACACTTGAAGAGGGTTATACGCAGAACCGGACTCAGAACCAGACATACACACAGAATGGCTCGGTAAGGCAGCTAACACTTGAAGAGGGTTATACGCAGAACCAGACTCAGAACCAGACATACACACAGAATGGCTCGGTAAGGCAGCTAACACATGGAGAGTGTTAAACGCAGAACCAGACTCAGAGCTAGACATAAACACAGATGGGTTAACAGAATACACAGGACAATACTCGGCAGAGAGGAAGAGGAAGTCCATGGTTTAAGTAGGGTGTGTGATTGTGTGATACTTCTCAGGTGTGAACGTGATTAGTGCAATCAGCTGTATATGTGTCGTCAGTGCAATGGATGATGGGAATTGTAGATCGTGGGTGAAGTGCAACAGTAGTGTGGTGCAAGAGTCAATGTGATGGAGGAGTGACCTCTGGTGGTGAGTAAACAGAAGTCCACAGACCAGATTCGTGACAATATGTGTATATATATATATATATATATATATATATATATATATATATGTGTGTATTATATTTAAGTGTGTGTGTTTTTTTTAATTGAAATCAGCAGCAGTACTTCCTCTTCTTCCTGACAGTGCTTCCTCTTGTTGTCAGTAGATCAAAATTGCGCACCATTTATTCACAGACCCATTCCATGCCATCATTTCAGGCCATCATAGGGAATATTTTCATTTCCAATAACTGGAACTAAGACATAAAACTGATTTGCTATAATGTGAATCCTGCACACTGACAGTTTAATCTTCCCACTGTAGGACTCATGAATATTTGATTTTCATTGATTTGATAGGACTAAGGTTTGCTTAATGACTTTTTTTATGAAGATATAAATACAACGCTAATTAAACCTCTGTGAGTGTGTGTGTGTGTGTGTGGTTACTAAAGGGGACAAATTCTAACCTGATTGTAATGTGCGGTTAACCAGCTGGCTTAGGGATCAGTCCCTTCTGTCATATTTTCCTTTTTGGATGCTGGTAGTTGAAAGAAAGATAGAAAGAAGGAGAAATCCTCTGCGATTTTCCCTAGATTGAATTACCCCAACTATCACAACAGGGAGCGAGAGGGGTGCTGTGATCTCTGCGGTAACTAAAGCGAACTGCTCATTCCCTTCAAAAGCTCTTTGTGTGTTAGTGACCAATGGTGAGCTGTACGCCTATCCTGTGCTGCTCACTCAAGGGGGCAGCTGGAAGCTGTTAAAAGGGCTCAAAAATAATCAGGGGTGTGACTTCACTCCCATCAACCCTTGTCAAGTGATGGAAATGCAATTACAAAGCTCAGAGCTTGTGCAGGGACTGCAAGTGGATTTGGGATCCTACATAACAGTTAGGAAAGGCAGTTTACGGCTGAAGAAATTCGCTTGTGGTTATGTATCCTTTTCTGGCTGATCAATAAGTCAGATTTTGGGGATGCGTGGAGCAAAAGAAGACTGTTTTGCAACGAACAGATAGCGTGAAAAATCGAGCAATTTTGTCTTATATTCCGAGTCACACTTTTTGTTATCGATTCGCTCTTGTCCCTGATTGAACCTGGCACTTCACACCTAAACCACATTCAACGGAAGCACATAAGTGACAAGTTTTCACAACTTTCTGCAAGAGTTAGCAATAAATTATCTGTATAAAATCTGCCTTCTGCAGCTAAAATATATCGTAATGGAACCTCCAGAGTCTTCTTTGTCCGTTAACTGAATGTTTTGCAGGAATTGAAAATAAGGAAAGAATTATTCATAACAAAAAATATCCCTACTGGCAGCATTAGACTGTTTACTGGCTACATTGTATAAGACTGTTTATTTGTGATGTGAGTGTTCAAGTACGTTAATAGGCCTGCTTATGTTCTCACATGTGAGAAAGACAGAGATAACACAACACTGATGCCTGACTGAACTAAAAATTGCAATTATATTGCAGTATTTTATGCAGTAAAAATGACTGTATTGCAGTAAGTAGAATATATAATAATAATAATAATAATAATATATCTATATAATAATAAAAAATCCAGGAGTACCAGGAGTATTTATTTTTACATTAAAAAAAGTAAAATACATTTAAAGGCAGGGTAAGCAATTTCTGGAAGCCAATGTTGATATTTGAAATCACCAAAACAAACACGCCCCTACCCCAAAAGGGTCTCATCCCTATTTTGACCCCACATATATGTAGCCTACGCAAACCAGGCAACGATTAGTTCTGTGAAACTAAACCGCTTTTCCACCGAAATTACCCCAATAGGGTCTGGCTGTAGACTTGCACTTGCACTCTCAGTACTTGCACTCTCAGACACTTGCGCTTCCGCGAGTGACGTCACTTACAGTCTTTTTAATTTTGTTCTATTTATTGATTATTTTTAGTTTGAATTGCTCAACATTTTACAAAAGTAGCCAGGTGGTGAAGACAAGAAAAAAGAAGCTAAATTACAATGTCACTTGCAATCACCGCTTGCACTTTCCGCTACCTGCGACGTCACTTGCATTCGACACGAATCGTGTGCGTTGCCAATGGAGACAAGACGCTGTGGTGCTTAAACGATTAAAACTAATTTAGTATAATAACAAACAGGGTCCTGCAAGTCATCTGTAGGAGAAAAAGACAAGACCTGCAAATCTGTGGCTACGGAACAGCAGAATATGAACACAATGCACAAAGTTTCTAGAAAACCATAGAAAACCATAAACACTTAATATGGCTTAATGTATTAAGATACATTAAGAGCAATTAAAAAATAAAATTCGATGTATAGTTATTATTAAATGTACTACAAGTCAAGCAGACGGTCATGAACACAATATGCAAACTTTCACTTGTCCTCCCATACAGCAAAACGCTCAATATGTGGCATAATGGACTAAATTCAAACATAATATAACAATAATAATGGACTTAAGGGTATTCTGTAGTCTTTGACTAAGATGATAAAGACAATTCATTAGCCTATAAGTCTTGTTGACACAAAGATACAGACCAGCAGATATGAACGTGCATTATGAATGCATTAAGTGATATTAAAAGGACGCAATGCGTTAAATTGCACGTTAAACGTTTTCCTCCATTAGAAAATCATTTGAAATAAAGACAATGATATAAAAGAACTGTAGACCTTTTATTCTATTTGGAAAAAACGCTTAACGTCAAACTTTGCGTGTTGCGTTTATTCTGGGCTCACCTGCCTGTACATTAGTCATGTACTGTATATTTTAATAATGATGAGGTGAATATTGAGTTTGCACTTTATCATCTTAGTCCATTACGCCACATTATCCCATGTTTTGCGGTATGGGAGGAAAATACTGTATACATATTCATTATATTAATAAACTGTATATTGAATTTGATATTTTAATAGCACTATCTTAACACATTAAGCCATATTAAGTGTTTATGGTTTTCTGCGGGAGGAAAACACTTAACGAGAAACTACAGATGACTTGCAGGACTCTGTTCTTTATTGTACTAAATTAGTTTTAATCGTTTAAGGGTTTTTTCTTGAGATGGCGCTGCGTATGGCTGCTGTGGTGTGGAACGCTCCCGTTCTTTTAATGTTTTTGTTTGTTTGTTCTGTGTTTAGTCATTCTCTTACTGTCAGTTTTACCAGAGACGAACTACTGGACATAAGGCAACACACTACGGACAATTTTTTTTCCGGTTTTTGATTATTCAGACGCTTTGTTGGATGTTTTGGTTGGAGGGGCAGCGGTCCTAGTCAAACGCGCACTCAGACGGAAAAGGGGGAAGCGCGCCGGCGCGCTGGTTAAGCTCCGCGAACGCAGCTTCCGAACTGCGCTCCCAAGCATTCATCTAGCGAATCTCCGATCCCTTCCTAACAAAATGGATGAACTACTTCTCCTCACCCGCACAAATATGGACTTTTCAAACTCTGCTGCATTGTGCTTCACTGAAACCTGGCTGAGTGAAACCATCCCGGATAACGTGCTTCATTTGCCGGGATATCAGCTGTTCAGATCAGATCGCATCACGGAGCTAACGGGGAAAACGAGAGGTGGTGGACTATGTTTCTACATAAATGAAGGTTGTTGTTCAGATGTAACAACTCTGAAGAAGATGCGTTCTCCTAATTTGGAGGCCTTCTTCATAAACTGTAAACCGTTCTATTCGCCCCGAGAGTTTTCCTCCTTCATTCTCGTGAATGTGTATGTGTCTCCGGACGTGTGCGTGAGCGCCGCGATGCAACAGCTGGCCGAACAAATATCTGAAACAGAGCAAAGGTACCCGGACTCTCTTTTAATCATTCTTGGAGATTTTAATAAAGCAAATCTCTGCAAATCGCGAACTGCCAAAATACAGACAGCACGTTACATGTTCCACCAGAGACCATAATATATTGGATCATCGTTACACAATAATTAAAGATGCATATCACTCTGTCCCACGGGCAACTCTGGTGCTCTCTGATCACTGTTTGGTTCATCTCATACCGACCTATAGGCAAAAACTTAAATCTTCTAAACCTGTATTAAGAACTGTTAAAAGATGGACTAATGAAGCAGAGCAAGATTTAAAAGCTTGTTCTGACCTCACTGATTGGAGTGTTTTTGAAGCTGCTGCCACCGATCTGGATGAGCTCACAGACTGTAACATCATATATCAGTTTCGGTGAGGATATATGCATTCCCACCAGGACATTCTTATCATTCAATAATGATAAACCGTGGTTTACTGGGAAACTCAAACAGCTTCGTCAGGCCAAAGAGGACGCTTACAGAAGTGGGGATAAAATCTTGTATAACCAGGCCAGGAAAAGACTAACAAAGGAGATCAGAGTGGCTAAGAATAAGTACTCTGAGAAATTGAAAAAAGAACTTTCAGCAAAAAACGATCCAGCGTCAGTATGGACTGGTCTGAGAAACATCACCATGTACAAGACACCACCCCCACAGTCTGTGGAGAATCAACAACTGGCTGACGATCTCAATGTGTTTTACTGCCGATTTGAAAAGGCCAGACTGACACCCAGCACCCGCTCTGATCTGCACTTCACACATTCACCCCCCCCCCCCCCCCCGCAACCCCCCTTACTCCCTCCCCCACCATTCTACCTGCGTTTAAAGTCTGTGTAGAGGATGTTAACCGGGTCTTCAGAAAACAGAAATCTAGGAAAGCTTCAGGATCAGACAGTATTTCACCTGCCTGTCTAAAAGTCTGTGCTGACCAATTGGCCCCCATCCTTACACAGATCTTCAACAGTTCTCTGGAGCTGTGCGAAGTTCCCTGCTGCTTCAAACGCTCCACCATCATTCCCGTCCCCAAAAAGCCCAAAATCACTGAACTTAATGACTACAGACCTGTCGCACTCACGTCTGTGGTCATGAAGTCACTTGAGAGACTGGTCCTGGCCTACCTGAAGGACATCACTAGACCCTTGCTGGATCCTCTTCAGTTTGCCTACAGATCAAACAGGTCTGTGGATGACGCTGTCAATATGGGACTGCATTACATCCTGTAACACCTCGACAAACCTGGGAATTATGCAAGGATCTTATTTGTGGACTTCAGCTCGGCCTTCAATACCATCATACCTGACCTTCTCTTCTCTCAGACAAACTGAGACAGCGCTCTGTGCCCTCCTCCATCTGTCAGTGGATCACCAGCTTCCTGACAGACAGGCAGCAGCTAGTGAGGCTGGGCAAACTCACATCCAGGACTCTCACCACCAGCACTGGCGCCCCTCAGGGTTGCGTTCTCTCCCCACTGCTCTTCTCCCTCTACACGAATGACTGCACTTCAAAGGACCCCTCTGTCAAACTCCTGAAGTTTGCGGACGACACTACAGTCATAGGCCTCATCAAGTACGGTGACGAGTCTGCTTACAGACAGGAGGTTGAGCAGCTGGCTGTCTGGTGCAGTCTTAACAAACTGGAGCTTAACACGCTCAAAACTGTGGAGATGATAGTGGACTTCAGGAGGAACCCCCCTGCTCTCCCCCCACTCACCATCATGAACAGCACTGTGACTGCAGTGGAGTCATTCAGATTCCTGGGAACCACCATCTACCAGGACCTGAAATGGGACAAACCTTCATCTGTACATAGGACACATGCACATTCACAGTTCTGTCTATGGTCATGTCTCTTTTCTGTATATTTTTATTCTTTATTACTATTGTTATTCTTAATTATTGTCTATTCTCTTCATTATTAGTGTTCTTTATCACCTTAATTATATGTTTTCTGCACTATGTTTGTACTTTCTGTACTGGAAGCTCCTAACACCAAGACAAATTCCTTGTGTGTGCAAACACACTTGGCAATAAAGCTCTTTCTGATTCTGATTAAGCACCACAGCGTCTTGTCTCCATTGGCAACGCACACGACTCGCGATTGCAAGTGACATTGTAATTTAGTTTATTTTTTCTTGTCTTCACCACCTGTCTACTGTTGTAAAATGTTGAGCGATTCAAACAAAAAATAATCAATAAATAGAACAAAATAAAAAAATTCAAAAGACTGTAAGTGACGTCACTCGCGGAAGCGCAAGTACTGAGAGTGCAAGTGTCTGAGAGTGCAAGTACTGAGAGTGCAAGTATTGAGAGTGCAAGTGTCTGAGAGTGCAAGTACTGAGAGTGCAAGTGTCTGAGAGTACAAATGTCTGAGAGTGCAAGTACTGAGAGTGCAAGTGTCTGAGAGTGCAAGTACTGAGTGTGCAAGTGTCTGAGAGTGCAAGTGTCTGAGAGTGCAAGTACTGAGAGTGCAAGTGCAAGTCTGCAGCCAGATCCTTCTCCAATTACCTGGAACAATATGTCCCAGGAACTTTTTTCCCCCAGACCTGCTGCTGTCTGCATTTCCATCGCGGTCTAAAGTACCGAGAAGATTAGGCAAATAGTCTGGTGATGTAACGTTAGGTCTGCGTGCGTTTCAAGTTCACAAATTTCGGACTTGCATCCTCGGTAGTTCGAGTTAGACTCGGGAGTGTGAGCTCCTGCGGACAGAACGACGCGAGTCTGGTAATTCAGCAAAGAGCAGCGTACTTGATAACGTCAGTCAGCTCGCCTTGGCAGCTGCAATCTTCCTCACTATATTTACAGACGAAATACATCAAACATTGTCTCTTTTCGTTTTCATTTAAACATATTAATAGAACAATAGAATAATGACCAAAGATTACCTGTTAGATTTACCCAAAACAAATTATATCTTATGTTTATCCACTACAGAGACATCAGAGCCAGCGGCAAATGTCAGAAGGACTAGCCGAGGTTATGCTCCTCTCTTCGGTATACATGAGCACTGAGCTCCCGGTGATTGCGTGGAGCTCACGTCTCAGAAATTGGCGAAGTACATTTTCAAATAGGCGCTGTTTTTATAAATAAACCGCAGATTTGAGTTTTAAACAACTACATTCTCGGCTGACATACACACGTCCAGTGTAGGCAGATTTTAGTTGTTGCGTCAAGCCACGTCCGGTGTAGACACGGTGTTACTCACCTATCGAGAAGAACCAAAGCGACTTCGGCATCCGATTGCAGGCCTTCCACTCCTTGAGTTCTCTCCAGCGCTGGAAAGCTGATCTGATATTTACACGGGTCCTACTTCTTGCCTTATCATTCCGCAGTGGTTTTCCTCTTTTTGTTTTTTATCCGCCATCTCTATCTTTCTCCGTATCATGAGTAGACACGTCCCTTACTGCTGATTGGCTACACGTTTGTTTTGGTACTCGGCCCCGACTCAGTTTTCTAAAATGTTTTTGAAAAATTACATACCCTGCCTTTAACCCTTGTGCAACCTTATTGACATTTTTGTCCATTTTTAGTTTTGTTTTGTTTTTTTGATAATTTTGCCTGTGTTAATGCTAACTGCATAAATGTGTGTATTTTTATTGGAATTTTAATATTCCACCCTCATTTCCTTTAATAAAAAAAACTATTTTACACTAGGTACAAAAAAGCGAACCACTCAGCACCTTTTGGACAAACATGTCCCCATTGAAATCGCAGTGCCGTTTAACTGTAAAATTATGCAATTTTTTAAAATTAAATTAAAAAAAAAATTTTTACCAGATGGTGCCATTTTTTTTAGGTTTGGTCTATAAAGGGTCTATAAAGCAAATACTCGCTTTATTCCTGTTTTCTGCTTCTGCATAATATAGAGCCAATTGGATAAATAATGCAGCTATAATTGTGTGGGTGTGTTGGTATAGATGTCAGAGTGTGGTTTGTATGTGTGTCATAAAAAAATTGTGTGTGTGTGTGCTTGTAATATTTGAGAAAGAAAAACTCTACTGTAAATCACAAATCCAAGCACTTTGGGCACCAGCGGAGTTTTGCTGGCATCTAATGGGGAAAATTTGGTTCTGCGCCCAAACAAAATCTTACTGAAAGCTAATTTTTTGAGCTATCAACCTTAAATTTGGAACACAACTTGTTTAGATTTATGGCTTTGATTTTCTAGCAGGTTTAGAGTTCAACATGTAACATAACATATATATTTTATATAAAATATTGTTCATAAAGCATTTTCATAAACTTAAACTTCTATAACTTTTTTTTTTCATTTTTTAAACTTTTTTTTTCCTCAGTGATAATCTGCCATGGGTCTTCTTTAAAATGAGACCAAACTTAACTCTGTGCTCCCAATCTTAAAAGTTTTATGCACTTGGTACATAAAATTGTTTGTTAATATGCTTTCATTCTGTTGGCAAGGCTTCAAAATTTTCTAACTAAAGAAAAATGTGTTCAACCGTTATGACTTCATTGATTTATAGTACAGATTTATGTACAGATTTGTTTTGTGAGAATAAATTATAAATTAGGGCTATCAATCGATTTTTCATGGCTCATGACATGGCACATGTCTCATTACATGATATAATCCAAGTAATTGCAAAAAAAATAAAAATCACACGCCAATACTTGAGAAAAGTGATAATTTTAAGACAGTAAATTATTGCAGCAGATGAAATGACATTGAATGGACATTACGATATAATGTTATTTTTATATCGATATCATTGTGCCCATTACAGGTTGCAATCTATTTTACAATAATGTTTGCCTGAAGCATTTTTTTTTTACTGCTTTTTTAATATAATTAATCACACTAAACAAATGTGTTTAATTGACATGCTAATATAACAGTTCCTTTTTAACATTCTGCTTTTTAAAATATAAATCAAGCTTTACATGCCAAGTAAATAAAACGAACTGAAACAGAAATATGAGAATTGAGAAAAGCAGAGACAGAGAGGAGCAAAGGCATAGACACGCACACGCACACACACACACACACACACACACACACACACACAGACAGAGGTCTTAGTCCTGCTTACAGTGTGATTGCTGGTTTGGGTGACAGGGAGGCCATTCTCATAGTAAGTTTCAGTGAAGTCGTGACCCAGGAGCTCCCTAAGAGAGACAAAATGAAAAAACAAGCTGTCATTGTGATAGCGCTACACACACATACACATTTGGCGGAGGTTTATGCCATTTCAACAGAAATACTTGGTCTTTTCAAGCAATGCTTTGCACAGTAACATACAGAGAAAAGAAGTGTATATGCATGTTAAGGGGTTGAACTAACCACAACATTATAATGCACAGGATGAAAATTTGCTAAATATTATATTTAACAGTGTTTCAAATGAATTGTGTTCACTGTAAGTGAGCTTTAAAAAAACAAAAAAGGCAAAATGTAATATTCAATATATGATACACTACCGTTCAAAAGTTTAAGTTTAAGATTTTTTTCTGAAAGAAATGAATTCTTTTACTCAAGCAAGGATTAATTAAATTCATCAAAAGTGATAGTACTTTTATGTTGTTACAAAAGATTTCTTTTTAAAAATCAATGCTGTTCTTTCTATTCATCAAAGTACCCTGAATAATTGTTTCAACAAAGAATCCTGAAACATGGTTTCAACCAAAACATGAAGCAGTACAATTGAAATTTACGGTAATTACAAAGCAACTCAAGATTTTTTGTTGAGCACCAAATCAGCAAATTACAATTATACACATACGTACATAGATACATATAGACTGATACCAATACATTTCTAGTCAGTAACCAATAAGGTACATATTGGTATAAATCATGGCATTTGCATGTGTTCACGTGAATTTTTTTTTAATTACAGACCCTCTGAATCACTAAAAAAATGATGGTCACATTCAGACAGCAGATGTCATTTTCCAGTAAAAGCCTCACACGCTTCAAAGCACTGCGGCGCAATGAGAGAAAATAAAAACATATGATCTCAACTAGCCATCAATCCTTCTCTATCCCATCATTCCTTCAAGAAGTGAATCTTTCTTCATCACACTGTCCTCTATCGGGAAATACCAGGCTGATAAGAGGCCAGGCTTTAGCTGGAGTGTTATTGTGTGGCTTTGCAATGGGCTGGTGGTCAGAGCCGTGATCTTGTCAGAGAGGGAGGCTATGATTACAGCGAAGGGTGTGCAGGATGTGAGGACTGAATCTGCAATCTAGTCTATCCATCAGGGCATGCACACATAACAATACTCACACAAACACACATGCAGAGGGACACTAAAACATTTATAACCATAAAGTCAAGTTGTTACATTTTGTGCCACTGGCTCTCTGATTATAGAGCATGACTGCAGTCCACAGCACATGCAGCATTTCCTCAACCAAGTGATGAGATATGATACTTAAAGGTGAAGTGTGTAATTTCAGAGCCACTAGAGTCACTGAAACAGAATTGCAAAAATAATAACGTTTTAAAGCACACTTTCTATAACACATTCCCTGACTACATTTTGTCAGACCAACCTGATCTTATATATATATATATATATATATATACATATATATATATACACTGAACAAAATTATAAACGCAAAACTTTTGTTTTTGCCCCCATTTTTCATGAGCTGAACTCAAAGATCTAAGACTTTTTCTATGTGCACAAAAGGCCTGTCTAAATCTGTGTCAGTGAGCACTTCTCCTTTGCCGAGATAATCCATCCACCTCACAGGTATGGCATATCAAGATGCTGATTAGACAGCATGATTATTGCACAGGTGTGCCTTAGGCTGGCCACAATAAAAGGCCACTCTAAAATGTGCAGTTTTATCACACAGTACAATGCCACAGATGTTGCAAGTTTTGACGGAGCGTGCAATTGGTATGCTGACTGCAGGAATGTCCACCAGAGCTGTTGCCCATGAATTGAATGTTCATTTCGCTACCATAAGCCGTCTCCAAAGGCGTTTCAGAAAATTTGGCAGTACATCCAACCGGCCTCACAACCGCAGACCACGTGTAACCACACCAGCCCAGGACCTCCACATCCAGCATCTTCACCTCCTTATGGTATGGGCAGGCGTATGTTATGGACAGCGAACACAGGTGCATTTTATCGATGGCATTTTGAATGCACAGAGATACCGTGACGAGATCCTGAGGCCCATTGTTGTGCCATTCATCCACGACCTCATGTTGCAGCATGATAATGCACAGTCCCATGTTGCAAGAATCTGTACACAATTCCTGGAAGCTGAAAACATCCCAGTTCTTGCATGGCCAGCATACTCACCAGACATGTCATCCATTGAGCATGTTTGGGAGGTTCTGGATCGGCGTATATGACAGCGTGTTCCTGTTGCTGCCAATATCCAGCAACTTCGCACAGCCATTGAAGAGGAGTGGACAACCTGTTCAACACAATGCGAAGGAGATGTGTTGCACTGTGAAAGGAAAATGGTGGTCACACCAGATACTAACTGGTTTTCGGACCCCCCCCCCGCAATACAGTAAAACTGCACATTTTAGAGTGGCCTTTTATTGTGGCCAGCCTAAGGCATACCTGTGCAATAATCATGCTGTCTAATCAGCATCTTGTTATGCCACACCTGTGAGGTGGATGAATTATCTCGTCAAAGGAGAAGTGCTCACTGACACAGATTTAGACAGATTTGTGAACAATATTTGAGAGAAATAGGCCTTTTGTGCACATAGAAAAAGTCTTTGATCTTTGAGTTCAGCTCATGAAAAATGGGGGCAAAAACAAGTGTTGCGTTTGTAATTTTGTTCAGTGCATATATATATATATATATATATATATATATATATATATATATATATATATATATATATATATATATTGTGATGAGTCGGCTGCCTCCCCCCTTATCATCATCCCCACCCCGTCCCGTATTCGCCGCCCTTCACCAGGCTCCCGACGGGAGTGGGTGTGTGAGAGAGGAGGGGTGCTGAAAAAGCCAGGGCTGGCGGCGTGTGATGAGGCGCACCTGATGTGAATAGAGCCTCATCACCGCCGCCATTTAAATGCCGAGCGCGCCTCTCCTCGGGAGACCGGTCTCTTCCCCGTGCATGCACGCTGGCGTCCTCGCGGGTCCAGGAAGGGATCGTCGAGAAGGAAGACTGCCGCATCCGTTACGGCTGACAGGCCAGGATGCCGGGCCGTTTAATCCCCCAGAAGCTCCGGGGGCCAAGGAGTAGGACGAAGCCGCTGGAAGAAGCCGCCACAACTCGCTCCCGGACCCGAGAGGGGAGCGCGTGCGGCCACCGGACTCCGCCCCTTCCCTGGACCCTTCCTTTCTGAACACTGCCCTCCTTCACGAACCCTGCAGCACGGCGAGGACACCAGATCCCCTGTTTATTTTGGACACTTTTTTTCCCCTTGGACACTATTTTGATTATTATTGTTTAATAAAAACATCTCCGAGGCCTGACGCCATGCCCACTGTGTCTGTCGTTTGCTCCTCCCTATATATATATATATATATATATATATATGTTAAGATCAGGTTGGTCTGACCAAATGTGTTCAGGGAGTGTGTGATACATAAACAAAATAATGTCCCAAACCTACGTCACTGAAACGTAAGTAGACAAATCAAACTGCACAAACTGAACAATATGTTAAAAGCTCCAGTGCAATGTATTTATACTTGAATGAGTTAAATGGCATCAACCGCTTGCAGTAAATTTTCTCTGCATAAACGGAGAAAGTTTCTGAATACTGCAAAGAAAAATATACTTAAACGCTGACACACAACTCACTTCAGAGACTAACAATTATGATGTTTAATGCCCTCCTCTTTTCCCCTTGTGAATTATTGTTCTAATAGAAGTAAGTGATCATTTTCAGACCACTTATATGACAGGCAGCCTATAGAAGCTAACCTTGAGAAACATCTGTAAGAAAGACATTCTTTTATTTTCAGCAGATCTGAATTCAATATCCCTTTGCGAATGATATTGCTTTTTGGGTTTTGTGCTTTTAAAATAGGTGAATCTCTAACATGGCAATACCAGCAAAACAGAAGAGGTGAGTCATAAGACCACCATTTTGGAAAGAGCTGCTGAGGAGTGAGGAATAGGCTAGGAATTGAAAAAAACCTCGGAACATGCAGCGAATCAGAGTGATGACCTTTCGCATCCAACAAGAATGAAATGATGGCACATTTTCAATCTAAAGTTGGTGTGGAGACCGCCGCAAAGATGGAGGAGACTGTTGTGTGTGTGTGCGTGTGTCCATAACATTTCAATGAGAGAACACAGCTGGCAGTTTGATTTGTGTATTATTACTGAGAGAGCACCATTATCTGCGCATTCATAAATTACCTCTATGATTTTCACACTTTATGAGACCCCAATTCCCCAAACTCCAGCCATAATAACTCTACAAGGATTGAAAAGTGCTTCATAAATGCCACAAACCCTCACTGTACTGAACTTCTCCTTTAGTCCATCACCCTGTACTTAGAATTACCACCATTTAAGGTAAACACTTTTTACAGCATAGTGAGAAATGCACTCTCTTTCTGTATTACAATCAACAAACAAAACAAACCTGCCTAGCAAAGCTCACATCCACACATAAACACTAACCACTCGAGCAAATCACTACTCAGAGCTACACACTCATTACCTCTTCCGTGCTCAGCCACACTGACACAGTGGCAAACATTTGTGTGTTGTGGGGGAAAAAATAACACAAAAAGTTAATGTGATCAACAAGGCATGAGTCATTGTTTTAGTTTATACTGGGAACTACAATGTAAGTGTTGATCTAACACCTAATTTAACTGGCCAAATGCTGATCTTGACTGCTAAAAGAACCTGCAGGCTAAAACCTTGTGACATTTATAGCTCACTTAGAGCTTACACATCAATACATCAGTGTTTTTTATGCAATTGTGTCCAAATCACTTTCATGGACAGTTTTACTTTGATGTTTAAAATCCCCAGAGTAAAATTGTGTGGTTCTTCTTAGACAGGTAAGCTTTGTTACTCTGAGCATTATGGGCAATAAGCACCAATATACAGTGCCCTCCAAAAGTATTGGAACAGAACATCAAAAGATGAATATGAGATGAGAGATTAACATTTCAGCTTTTATTTACAGGTATTTTCATCTGGATCTGATACACAACTTAGAAGATAGCACCTTTTGTTAGAACCCACCCATTTTTCATTTTACCAAAATTATTGGAACAGATAGAATTAACATAGATTAAAGTGAAAAAGACTTAATATTTAGTTGCAAATCCTTTGCTTTCAATAACTGCATC
Source organism: Barbus barbus (assembly GCF_936440315.1). Classification (NCBI taxonomy): domain Eukaryota; kingdom Metazoa; phylum Chordata; class Actinopteri; order Cypriniformes; family Cyprinidae; genus Barbus; species Barbus barbus. The sequence continues at coordinate 34,531,871 of NC_136729.1, forward strand.
AAGCCTGTGACTCATTGACATCACCAAACTTTTTCATACTTCTTTTGTGATGCTTTTCCAGGCTTTCACCGCAGCCTTTTTCAGTTTTGGGGGGTTACTCCTTTCAGTCTCTTTAGCAGGTAAAATGCATACTCTACAGGGTTTAAGTGTGGAGATTGACTTGGCCAGTCTAAAACCTTCCACTTCTTGCCCCTGATGAACTCCTTTGTTGTTTTGGCACTATGTTTTGGCACATTATCTTGCTGCATGATGAAGGATCTCCCAATCTGTTTGGTTGCATATTTCTGTAAATTGTCAGACAAAATATTTCTGTAGACCTCTGTAGAAGAGTTAATTTTGCTGCTGCCATCATGTGTTACATCATTAATGAAGATTAATGAGCCTGTCCCAGAAGAAGCAATGAAAGCCCAAGCCATTACATTACTTGTGTAATGTGTACTATAATGTACACCTGTGTACACTGTGTTTCAGATGAGCTTGTATGTTTGGGATCATGAGCAGATCCTTTCTTTCTCCAAACTTTAGCCTTTCCATCACTTTGGTCCATAAAATCAGTCCATAAAACCTTGTTCCAGAATTTTTGAGGCTATTTTGAGCCTATTCTTCTTGCTAATGAGTGGTTTGCATCTTCTGGTGTAGCCTCTGTACTTTTGTTCATGAAGTCTTCTGCGAACAGTAGATTGTGATACCTTCACTCCTGCCCTCAGGAGGTTGTTGCTGATGTCACTAACAGTTGTTTTAGGGTCTTTCTTTACAGCTGTCACAATGTTTCTGTCATCAACTGCAGATGTTTTCCTTGATCTACCCGTTTGAGGTGTGTTACTTAGTACACCAGTGATTTCTTTCTTCCTCAGGAGATTCCAAATGGTTGTACTTGCTTTGATTGATTTTTCATCTTCTCTCAGCTTCACAACTGCTCGTTTTTCACCCATAGATACCTCTCTGGTTTTCATGTTGGTTACACGTCTAACTAACTATAAATGCAGTCTGCACGGATCTGAAACTGAGTGCAGATATTAAGTGCTATTTATTGATTGAATAATGAATTAATAGGACACACCAGGGCAACAGAACACACCTGTCAGTCACATGTTCCAATACTTTTGGTAAAGTGAAAAATGGGTGGGTTCAAACAAAAAGTGCTATCTTCTAAGTTGTGTATCAGATCCAGATGAAAATACCTGTAAATAAAAGCTGAAATGTTAATCTCTCATCTCATATTCATCTTTTGATGTCAAACCCAAATGTTTACAGTCTACAGTAAAAATAAAGGAATTGGCCTTACTGTTCCAATATTTTTGGAGGGCACTGTATGTGTTTTCCTGACATGTAATGAGTTTATCATGAGTCAGTAATGTTTGTATATCTGAGTTAAAGGGTTAGTTCACCCAAAAATAAAAATTAGCCTGTGTTTTACCCACCCTCGAGGCATCCTAGGTGTATATGACTTTCTTCTTTCAGACGAATCCAATCGGAGTTATATAAAAAATTGTCCTGGCTATTCCAAGCGTAATTGTCAATCAAACAATCGTGGGAGGGGCCTGTCTGTGTGACGTCACACACACAGGCATCTGAGATCGGCTCGATTTGAGAAGGGGAAAATTATTTAACAATATAAAAAAAAAACACTGGGTGTATCTTTATCATTATAGGGTGGTTGTGTACACACACTGCCAACACACATTTCAGTTCAAACAGCTTGTAAAAGTGCATGTCGCATCCGATGACCCCTAAAGGAATGTTCCAGGTTCAAAACAACTTAAGCACTGGAGGTAATTAAATATAAACTTATTTAAATCATGATTTCTTGAACTGGAAATACTTTTCTAGGAGGATGAACTTCTTGTTATGCATTTCTAACATAAATCCTGTCAGTGAAGATTGCCGTATGCAAACAGTGCTTTACAATTAGTCACAGTATGTCAATAAGACAATAAAATTAAAAGATTAGACATCATTTCAATCAGTAGGCAAATCTTTTTTTAACTAGTCTCATAACAACATAATGTTTCGTGGATTTTAACCCAGGGTGTATTTTAATAAATTCTGTAATTTTTGCTTTTTCTGTGATCATTTACATTAAGCCACAGATGCTGTCTTGGACTGACCCCAAAACTTTCCTAAAGAGCATTGCAAGCAATAGTTTTGATAGCTCAAATAATGATTCAAGAGTTGGCCATTTCAAAGGAATTGCTTTTAGACAAGCATAGCGTAGATACAAAAATGTGCATTACTATATTGCATGTTATATATAAGGTTGAAGTTCAACCAATGGAGTGTCATCAGACAATAAGCTTCAGCAGCTCTGTTTATCCCACCTCAGAGATCCCATTAGAGTGTGAGGACTGATGTGCATAATAATGTATCAGCCTTATTTTTGTTTTTTGAAAAGTAGAGATAAACAATGAAATTTGTGTTGCTTTGAGTTGTAAGGGACCTTGCTGGCTAAAATACTTGCAAGATTGCACAGCCATGACATGCTTAAATGTCAGCGATGTTGGTCCATCTAAAAAAGATATCATCACCTTGTACAATGACTCCAGACTAATCTGATTGTGATGGTATTTAAGTCATCTGACCCATGGCTATTCATAATCATTGTATTTATTTGTGATAACTATGAAGCACCGGAAGTACTGCACTTAGAATCCATATTTCTATTACAAACACATCTAATTAGTGTGGTTGTAGAACCCAAAGTAGCTCTAATTCCTTAAGAAATTCAGATAACCAACCCACAAACTTCCGTTTTGTACATTCCTCTCATTAACAAGGAGCACTGTGGGAAATATGTATCCATAGCTCTCAGAAACCTCAAGAAAATGTGCATTCTGCCTAAATGAGCAAAAACAAATTAAGCAGACACTGGAATGGCCAAACTGTGGCAAACATCTTTGTAATGGCTGAGAAAGGGACAAAACCAGTGGGATTCAGTTAATTTATTCCTACAGTGAGAGGAAATTGTTAAAGGGTCATATTTTCTGACCATTTAATTTCCCTCACCCCCGAAGGTCCACTTAAAATGATAGTGAAGTATTTTGCAGCAAAAACAGTAATTATTTAGTTTTTCATGACCTTATCTCTGACCTTTAGAATTAAACAAGTCGCTGAACAAATTTGGAAAAAGCTGTTTTGCAGCTTAGTTTCAATAAACAGTCTTTGTGGGCTGGGAATAAAGGTTTGAGTTCTTAAAGTTGCAGTAGATTTCAGAGTAAGAGCTCTTTTATCTCTGAAGATAAAGTAAAAATTTATTCCTCACAATGTGACCACTTTATTTAAACATTAAATAAAAAATATGAAAAAGAACCAGCTTTCTTTTGCTGTTTGATTTGTACAGATTAATACAGACATCAGCGGAAGTATTTGGGTGACTTATAAAGCAGTGAAATGGCCTCAGCAAATAGGCATAACACATTTGGTGGCAAATGTATTCTACTTGTTTAACCAAGGAATAGAATATTTTAAAAAGGGGAAAAGGAAATTTATTTAATTCATCCTGAAGAACCACCTTTATAATTGGGCACAATGATATAAAAATTATGAGCTTTCTTTTAATTAATTTCACTAGGTCCCTGTGGTCACAGAACCACTGAACTAAAAACACTTGTTCTTTTTTTCTCAGAATGGAAGCTAAATCACCCATTAGTAGTTTTGAGCAGGTAAACTCGGGCAGCAGCACACTGGTCTGTGCAGTTCAATCAAGTGAAAGCTGAACAGCGATTCATTTCTAAGGTGAAGCCCCAGTAAGCAAAAAATAGGAGAGAGGACAGGAGCATGATTTGAGACAGACGGCCTCCCGGCAGGAGCTATGAGAAATGCACAGGCTAGATATTCTGGAGTCTCCATTGCAGAAAACAATCATTCAACAGCATAACTTCTACATTTACACTAAAAACAGAAAAAAGAGCCAGTTTTAACCTTCCTCACAGTAAACAATGCATACATCAGCTATAACTGATATCCTCCAAATCAATGAAAGTGCAAAAAATGTGATTAAATGTTAAATTCACTGCATATTGATGTGCTGCATGTGCAGTCTGAGTCCAGCTTCTACATTATACTGTGCAAAGGTTGGCTGCCAAATGTAAGCAAGTGCACATCCATCTGTTTCCTCCAACTAATGTAGCACATCCATCCTTTTGCTCCCACTGATGTAACACCCTCCAACAGTTATCTGACTGAATGAATAGCTGGCATGAGAAAATGTGAGACTGTTTAGGAATCAGGCATCGCTAAGATTATGCAATTCCTTTTAAAGATAAAGTGTGTAATTTTTTTAATGTTCAAATAATTTCTCCTATCCCAGCTTAACATGCAAACACAACAGCATTAGCTTGAAATCGGGTGACTTCCGTAAGAGTGTAAACACTGTATCAACTTCTGGCTTCACCAATAGTGTTATTTGAGTGGTGTTCCCAAAGTCCTAATATAAAGTCCAGCAGCATGAAACAAGTGGCTGTCCATATGATTTAATCACTGAATCATTCTCTCAGCCAGTTTGTTCAAAAACAGTGATTTATTCTGGAACTAAACACATGACTGTCTTTACGAATGAGTCACTGAATCCTTCACTTAGCTGAAGTTTTCAGAAAACACTGAATCATTCCAGTACAAAACAAGTGAGTGTTTGCATGAGTGAATCACTAAATCAATCACTCACCTAATTAATTTAAAACACAGATTCAATCAGGAATTAATTAGCAAACACTCTTAAAATTAAAGGTTCCAAAAGGGGGGTTTCACAGAGATGCCATAGAAGAACCAGTTTTGGTTCCCCAAAGAACCTTTCAGTGAACAGTTCTTAAAAGAACAATTTTTTTCTTAGTGTGAAGAACATTTTAATAATCTAAAGAACATTTTTCCACTGTAAAGAACCTTTTGTGGAATGAGAAGGTTCCATGGATGGTAAAGGTTCTTTGTGGAACCATTGATGCTAATAAAGAACCTTTATGTTTAAGAGTGTACTACTCTTACTATTTCAGCCATAGAAAGATATGGTAAAAATAGTAAGCATTATGCGGTTCTAAATTTAGCCTGTCTTTATGTGAGAGTCATTGAATCGTTCACTCAACTGATTTGTTCAAAATCACATACTGTCTATAACAGGGGTTGACTCAGACTGTTCAGCTAAATGTTTGTGACAAATTAATGATGTGCCTTTTTACACAATAAAGTTTTTCGAAAATACAGAGACTGGACTCTGGACCCTCTGAGCCCGACAAACGCGAATACGCGTTTTGGGGCAGATTTTCCTGATAAGTCATTTTTGATCGTTCAGATAAGAGCAATACACCATTCGAATCTGTAAGGGGTCTACTTTTATTTGTATACACTCATAATAACAACTAAACGTTGTGCTTTTGAAGAATAAAGAAAACAAACAGGGTGCGCTCTCTGTCTTCTCCGTCTCCGCGATCTGTTTTCAGAAATGCGTCACTAAAATGAAGTGTAACTCAGCAAATACTCAACACAGTAACATGAGAGTTATCTCTATAGAAAGCCTGAAGTGTCCACTTTCAAATGAAGTAATTCATATCGAAAACAAATATTCTGTGATGAAGTAATCCGTATGAAACCAACACGATGTTCAGTCTGTCCCGTCTAACTCATTATTTTTAATGAAATCCCGGCCCATCGCGTTCACATGCAAATAACCACGTGACCCGCGCGTGCGGAGCATAAACAAAGCGTCAGTGAAGAGTTCATCGCTGCTACTGTTACTTTCTGGAAGAAGACGCGCTGAGTAAAGGCTGGATTTCCTCAAGAGTTCATCAAGTAGAGAAGACCAGATAAGTAAGTAATGTTTATGTTTTGCATTAGTTAACGTGTTATTGTGACATAAACTTGAACACATTACTAGTTGGGTTGTTCCCAAATTACAACACGATAAATGCTACGCATCTAAGAATGTTTAGACCATGTTTATTATTAATAATATCTGTTCAAAAATATATTTTAATAGCGTGCTAAACGATAAAAATTAGTTCTCAGATATAAAATATATTTTTTATAGTGCAAAGTTCATCCTTTTATAGTATAAAGCATGAGTGAGTCTATGACTGCAGAATCATATCCTCTATACTAAAAAATAATACATGATGTTCAGGATGGCTATATAACTACAAAATCATAGTTGGGTTTTCCCCAAACTATAATTCCTGACTAAAATGTTGTGAATATGATGGGCAATTCATTGTATTTAAATTTCTTACGGCGCCAGTATGTTTTCATGCTCTTTATAAAACAATAAAAGTAATATGAGAGTACACTGTAACATGATGAATGCTACGAGTCTAAGTATGTTTAGAACATGTTTATGATTAATAGCCTACTCTGTTCAAAAATAGAGTATAATTGCATGCTAAACAATAATTAGTTTCTCAAAAATAAAATGTCTCTTTTTTTTTTTACGATAATACAAAGCATGAATGAGTCTATGACTACAAAACCTATATAAATATAAATATATATAGATGCTCCTGATATAAACATGCTCACAAATGTTTTTTCTCTTTTTTTGGTTGTTTGTATTTTATTGAATCAGACACCTGCACCACAGAGGATGAATCCTGCTGACTTTCAGTCTCTTCCAACTGTTTCCCTCTGAGAGCACTGCACCAACATCAGAAGTTCAACAGTTTCTTCTTGAATCCATGGAAAGTAGCAGAAACACTTAAATAACACGTAAATATCAGGTATGATTTATCTGTTTCACTTGTTGAACAGAATCTGTTGCAGGAACGAGTCAAAGTCTGTTCACATCTCTGTGGTTAGATCAGTGCACAATAATGTGTCTTTGACCTTCATTATGTATGTTTTGATTATACTGTGTTGTAAATAAAATACAAATCATTTTAAAAACCCATTTTTTCAGTCTCCTCACACTCTCTTACCTGCCTCAGTCACAGTCACACGGATGGGTCATTAGCAGCTTTAGGGGAGGGCCCTTTGTCTCTCAGGTGAAAATCACTTAATATTCAAGCCCATTACCACTCCCTCGCATATTGGCTTTCAATAACAAAACATGTCTTTAAACATTTAAATCAATATATTGTTTTCTGTGAATGAGTAAGCTGAATAATTTTCACATAATTGTGAAGTAAATATTCTAGCCTACAAGATCTGGTTCTCAAAAGTCTTGTAAACAATTGTTCTGTATGTGTTTTATGGTCTTATTTCAGTGACTTCAAAATTTTAGTTTTTCACTAACCACGCATAAACGTTGTTTTCTCAAAAACACAATCATGTACACAAATGCTGCTAACATAACATTGTAGCCCAGTTTGTGCTGTTTACAGTGTTATTAGACTTTAGCCATTTATATTTTTATAAGCAACTGAAAAAAGCACAAATGTCAGGGCATGTCGAAAGTTCTCCAGGCCCCCAAAACACCCTCAGGGCCCAGAGGGTTAAAGGTGCCGCATTGACACAATATTTTAAATTGTTCTCTGATATCTACATAGAAGGTATGCGGCTTAGGTAAGGGCAAAAATTCTCCAGAAAAGGTTTTACATGTCCATTTACAACCCTAGGATTTCTCCCTAGAATGAAATGGTCTGTTATTACCTTATGTGGAAGGGTCATGAATAATAATGTTGAGCTCTGCTCTGATTGGCTGTTTCACAGTGCGGCTCAATGTTGAGCTCTGCTCTGATTGGCTGTTTGACAGTGCGGCTCATTTCAGTAGCTCACACAGCAGGAAGGAAACACAGGGAAAATATATATTTCAATACTTTCCCGCGCAGTTATATCGTTGGGTAATTATACTGTAAATAAAATGCGGGCATCAGGGAGCCGCTTTTAATATGCTGGGCACTGAAACTGCTTTCAAATGCACGATTGCTTTTTAGTTTCACTTTCACTTTCGAGATTCGCAATCGCACATACTCTGTTTATACTATGGAGCGGCAGTACTTACCACACATTTTACAAGATCAGATGCTTGTCAGTGGTGCTCAGGATCTGTAAATCATTCGCCATCATCCTCAGTCATCTCTCCTTACTCTGTTTATGTGGTAAGTGAAATCTTATGTACTGTAATGTAACAGTAGCAAGGAGCGAACCATGTCCCTTTAGTGGCTAATACACAATTATACAGAGTATAACCAGCAGTGAAATGTAAGTATATGTCTTCTGTTGTCCTTTTCCTTTTATGCCTTTAATGATAATAATGTTTATGCTGATTGCTCAATCTCAGATAATAGGAGACAAATTAAAGATAAAAAATTCAAAGGAAGCAGTGCTGGTCCAATTCTTCTTCTGGACATCAGACAGGGAAGAGCCACACAGTAGCCTACAGCTTATAAAGAAACAACGGTAAGGATTTGCGGTGGAGGAGGCACTGAGCACAGGCGGAGATAAGTGAGTGTGAGTGTGCGTCTCATTAAACTTCTATTTTCAAACACCAGAGTCTGGGTTAACTGTCCAGTGGACTTCGCCTTAGATTAATGTGCTTGTTTTATGCACAGCTGGGTTGGAGGAACAAAAAGAATTGGACTTGTCTCAGTGTGTCTATGTGTGTGCGTTTTCCTCTGAGGAAAAACAGGTGCAATTCAGCAATCAGCAGTAGAAAGAAATTACTCATAGTTCTTAGTTGAAAGGCTTACTTGAACAAGCTTGAAAAAATAAAAATGAGATGCCATCTCAGGAGTACTTGGACCACATCTCTGTTATGCTAATACCAACATACAGACCACTTCTCAAACTCGCCAAACCGGTTCAAAAGCAGATCACAGTATGGCCAGACAATGCCACCCCAGCACTGCACGACTGCTTCCAGGACACAGACTGGAACATGCACAAGAGGCAGCCACCTACAACAACCACACAGACCTGCATGAGTACACTAAACTGTGACTGCTAACCATCAAAAAGTGCATAGATGATGTGACAGTCACCAAGACCATTACCACACGTGCCAACCAGAAGCCATGGATGACAGCAGAGGTTCGTGGGCTGCTAAAGACCAGAGATGAAGCATTCAGATCAGGAGACAAAGCAGCCCTCAAAACAGCAAGAGCCAATCTGTCTCATGGCATCAAGAAGGCAAAACAACAATATGCTAAAAAAATCAACAACAACTTCACAGACAGTAAAGACACTCGGTCCCTGTGGCAAGCCATTCAGACCATCACTGACTACAAGCCCCCGCCACAGGCCAGTGACGATGACACATCCTTACTAGATGCACTCAACCACTTCTACTCACGATTTGAGATACAGAACGACACACCTGCACAGAAACTACTCACATCTCCAAACGACCAGGTACTCTGTCTCTCTCCAGCCGACGTAAGGAAGACCCTGTCCCGGATTAACCCACGAAAGGCTGCGGGCCCTGACAACATACCTGGACGTGTACTGAGAGACTGTGCTGCACAGCTGACGGATGTCCTAACAGATATCTTCAACACCTCGCTGAGCCAGGCAGTCGTCCCCACGTGTCTCAAATCCACCTCCATAATTCCAGTACCAAAGAAGTCACCCGTGTCCTGTCTGAATGACTATCGTCCCATAGCACTGACCCCAATCATGATGAAGTGCTTTGAGAGGTTGCATCACATCAAGTCCAGTCTCCCAAACACACTGGACCCATTCCAGTTTGCATACCGTCCAAACCGTTCCACGGACGATGCACTATCCACCACTCTCCACCTAGCTCTTACTCACCTGGAACAGAAAGACTCTGTTCATCAACTTCAGCTCAGCATTCAACACTATAATTCCACAACAGCTCATACACAAACTAAACTTGCTGGGCCTTAACACCTCCCTCTGTAATTGGATACACATGACGTCATGTAAAAATACAGCATTAATTTCTTTATCTGTTCACACATATGCATCACACTTCAGTTTATTGCATAAATAAACAGGAATGTGTTTAGCTAATGTTTACAAGATCACATTTTATATAAATTATTACAAATTACAACACATCTCTCAGGAAAAGTTGATACTGACACATCAGTTGTGACATTTCATTTCATTCAAATGCAACTACTAGCATCTTGTGCCTGAGTTAGGGCGCTATGAAATCTATTTTATTTTTTCCCAAATTCCGTTTTATTTTTTTCTAAATTCATTTTTTTCCGTTTAAATTTTTCTGCATTCCGTTTTTTTTTTTTTTTTTGTGGACTCCTTTTTAAAGGTCAAATTAAATTTCTAATTAATTAAAATCATGACACTTATACAACTTAACAATTTATTAAAAGTGTTTAAAGAGCTAATAAAATATTTCAACTCAAATCAATATTTTGTGTCTAATTATTTACTTGAGTGGCAAGTAGCTGTGTACTAATCTGCTTTGCGTCAGGGCCGTGATCACTCAGATAGATAGATAGATAGATAGATAGACAGATAGATAGTCAAGTAAAGTCAAGTCACTATTATTTGTATAGTGCTTTTAACAATGCAAATTGTGTCAAAGCAGCTTTAGATCAGCTTGATCTAAAGCTGGGTGGCTTTAAATCAGCTTTACAGTATTTAGACGGGGAAATAGAGTGTCAAAATAGTGTCATTCTCCTCTGGCCAGACAAAATCAGCAGATAGATAGATAGATAGATAGATAGATAGATAGATAGATAGATAGATAGATAGATAGATAGATAGATAGATAGATAGATAGATAGATAGATAGATAGATAGATAGATAGATAGACAGACAGATAGATATAGATCAGGAAATTTTGCATTTCTTGGCTTTTTCAAATTGCACCTTGTTTATATTTTACTTGGTAACGGTGGCTAGTAACAGGTGCGTGCAAGATGTTTGTTTGATGAATGTGAGTAGGTGTGAAACTTGGTTAGCAGAACATGAAACCTTATCTGCCACTAAAGATTTACCACAACCCAGGATGTGTAACCGACTCTGAGCAGTTTATGCAGTTTAAAGTGGGACTCTCATTGTCAGTAAGGTGTAAAATCTTCTAGGAGCATCACTATTATTCACTTAAATGTAGTGTATTTAGTATGCAACAAACCTCCTATCGTAAGTGTTAACTCATCCTATACAATCTGTTCTACAGATATGAATAATACCTCAAATTGTGTTTTGCTGAATAGGGGTGTTTACTACTGTTATTTTCAAAAAAAGCCATGCACATCAAAAAAAGCCATGCATTTACACTGAAGGTGGGATTTGAGTCATATCTAGAAAGCAGAATATAATATGACTAGAACACCCTAAACCACCTGACAACACCTAAAATCCCAGAACACCCTAATAGCCACAAATCAACGAAAAAAAAAAATGGTTAGAACATGATTGGAACCACAGAGCAACACTCTGGCAACCATTAAATGGTGACAGATAAAAAAAGAAATAAATCTAGTTTAGTTTCAGTAAAGTTCACAGTTTTCAAGGTTACTCAGATTGTGAATCACTGATCTTATTTTACTTTCAAAACAAGTATATGCTGACTACCTTTTTTATAGTAAGATTTTAAGACATGAAACATGTGACAAGCTTCTGTTTAATATTTTAAACACTCAAAGAGCTGCTCATAAATAGCATTTTTTTCATTCTGAGCACAGAAGATTAACCCCGAGCATCTCTCATAACAGCTGTTCACAAAATCACATTTCCTTCTGGTTCTTATGATCCTAAAGACTATAAATTGTCAAAGAGATTCACAACTACCATCTGATAGCGGCAGACTATCAAAGCATGCCATAATTGCGCTCAAGGTCAAGATGGTGCGACATACCGGATTTTAGCTGTATGTACTCTGCAGTCTGCAACTCCTTTTATTTTCTTCCTGTCTGAAAAACTGAAGGTGTTTACAGTTTTGAAAACGCTGGACTGAAAGGGCGGCAGTAAGAACAGCAGAGGTCACAACACAGGGGAGATGACTGCTTTGTGTTTTAGTTTTCATCTGAGAGGAATGAGACTTTACAAAAAATGTAAAGGCAATCAGGTAGTGAACAGTCTAGAGCAGGGGTCAAAAATTAGCAGACTGTGGTCCAAATCATTCCTCTTGAATTAGTATAATTAAAAATAAACATATACTGCTGACGGAAAACAAGAGACTTGCTGATTGTCATGACAACAGAGCCACCTCTGGCACAATGTCTATACTTGAAGTAAGCAGCGTGCTGCGACTCGACAAAACTAGATCAGTCTAATTATAATGAATAGAGCTACCTGCTAAGCCATTTCATTTATCTCCATCTGAATAAATTTGTTTTATTTGAATAAAAGTCTTACGTTTTTATATTTTAAAAATGTATTTTGCTTTGTGTGATTTGCTCCATTATCCATGAAGATTAAACTTTATTACTAGTGGATTTCTTTACAAAATTCAAAAATTTGAAATAACATTAACACAATAAAGTTCTATTTGTTAACATTCGTTCACTACATTGGTTAATTAGAGACACATGACAAATAATAACAATGCATGTTCTAAAATCGCCTCAAAATACATGTTTGATAACTTCCAACTAGATGCAATCACAGTCTGAAGTTAAAATATCAAAGTCTGTGGGAAGTCAAAGTCTGTGGGAAGTCGTGGCCTAATGGTTAGAGAGTCGGACTTGTAATCCGAAGGTTGCGGGTTCGAGTCTCGGGCCGGCAGGGATTGTAGGTGGGGGGAGTGAATGTCCAGCGCTCTCTCCACCCTCAATACCATGACTGAGGTGCCCTTGAGCAAGGCACCGAACCCCAAACTGCTCCCCGGGCGGCGCAGCATAAATGGCTGCCCACTGCTCCGGGTGTATGTTCACGGTGTGTGTGTGCACATTGGATGGGTTAAATGCAGAGCACGAATTCCGAGTATGGGTCACCATACTTGGCTGAATGTCACTTCACTTTCACTATTACACAATATTTTGTGAAATCTGTCAATCTGCAGACTTGCTCTGACTTTCAGCAACTAGCATTGACTTTTCAAGGCTGTAATTTGAGGCAAAAGTTATTTAGTGTATTCCAGCCTATAGTTTACATTAATTTCAACATTTACATAATACATAATATAAAAAAACAAAACAAAACAAAAAAACGTGTGGGTAACACTTCAGTATAGGGACCGATTCTCACTATTAACTAGTTGCTTATAAGCATGCCTACTATTAACATGTTTATTAGTACTTATAAAGCACATATTCTGCATGACCATATTCTACATCCCTAATCCTACCTAATACCTAAATTTAACAACTTCCTAACTATTAATAAGCAGCAAATTAGTAGTTTAGAGGCAAAAGTTGTAGTTAATGGTTTATTAATGGTGAGAATTGGACCTTAAAATAAAGTGTGACCAAAAGTTGTATCTGTTAATATTACTTAATGGGCCTGAGTTGACATGAACTAACACTTGTATTTTTTTTATTAACTAATATTATCAACAACTAATAAATACTGAAACAAACATACTGTTCATTGTTAGTTAATGTTAATTAATGCATTAACTAAACTAATAGGACCTTATTGTAAAATGTTACTGAAATAACTTTTTAAGGTAACAAATGCAGTGTTTTATAGTCTGTTGACTTAGTATTAAGTCTTAAAATGTACTATTGCCCAGCTTGAAAATGTACAAGTATTCCTGACATGCAAACTGATACCTAGCCTGTGATGGTCCTTACACTTGATCATCATGTTAAAACATTACTCTTTTGAATATTTTTAGGGACAGTGTCTACATAAAAGTCAGCTGTGTGTGTGGACGAGAGCCAGAGAGAGAGAGATTGTGGCCCAGTGACCTACTGAGGGCACAAAATTCCTTGCCCCTTTAAAGCGGCACCATCTGTAACCAATAACCTCATTCAAACCAGCAGTACTGTACTAGACTGAGAGAGAGAGAACGAGAGAAGGAAAACAAAGGAAATAGGGGGAAGGGCACAGAGAGGAGGCAACAAAGATCATCAGAGAACATATAAGTGACAGAAAAAGAAGGCCGAGATGCAGAGAGAAAAACAGAGTGAGGAAAGAGAAAGAAAGAATATGTCTTTCATTGTGTACATTTGTCTGGGGTTAAGTGACCCAAGACATGGCAAGATATTTGGGGGGAAGTCGGGGCTATAAATATTTCAGTGCTAATAATAAACGACAGACGCTCAACTGTATGCCTGTTGGCTTCTTGCTAATACAAACACACCCCAATAAGGACTGTACTTCAACACTGCACTGCTTTACACTTCTCACAAAAACATCTGCCAAATATGAACCAAGTTTCAAGAAGTGAAACTTCAGTCGCACTGATGGCAGTAGGTTAGTAACACATTCATACACAAGTATGGAGATGTTTATCCAATGCATAGCCCTAATGTAAAGAGACAGTTTACTCTAAAAATGAAAACTGAGTCATCAGTTAATCACCACAGCCTAAATTCTTGTCTTTTTCTCAAATAAAGCTATTGCATGGCTTCAGAGACTTGGAATATAACATGCTTTATTGTTATTTTGAAGCCTGACATCTTCAGCGCTCATTCGCTTTTATTCTATATGGAACATATTTACCACAATGTGAAGAGATTTTTCTGCCACGAGAGCAGTGTTTTTTGTTAACTAAAAGTAGTTAGTAGTGTTTGTCATTTAAATAAAACTGAAATTAAAAGAAACATAAATTATATATGAATAACTTAAAGATAAAATCTTAAATGTAAATTAAAACAGTCAGATTTGCAACTAAAGTTGAAATAAATAGAAATAAAGTTACTTTGCTAAAACTTGAACTGAAATCAAAATACAAATATTTATAGAAACTAAAAACAAGAAAAGCATATAAAATCACTAAAACTATAAACTGAAAATATAAATATAAAAGGTCATCAATATTTTAATAAATACTATAATAGTAGGCCTATATAAGTAATGCTAAAATAACTCTAAAAGACAGTAAACCGTTTACAGTATTGCCCCCTATAGTCATATTTGTGCTAGAATCAAATAAAATGTGTAGTTCACATGAGTGTTTTGCATCTAAATATGCTTCAAAAACATTACAATGAAAAGCACTAATTTGACTGGAAAGTTCAACAGTAAGACCTACATGAGTTTGGAAACTCTGGACGCTATAAGATGGGACTAAATATTGGCAGGAAAAAAACGTTAATGCAATGCAGCTGTTTAGAGTTGACATTGCTCCATCTCATTCCATTTTAACATCTGAGTCGCTCTCGACATCAAACTGCTTTTTCCTCCAGCTTGTTCCTGCTACATGTCACAGTCACATTAAATACGGCAATAACGGCAATATTTCCACTGTAATCAGTGAGCATTACAAGCACTCATCTCTGAACTAAACGCAAATATGGAATCATCACTCAATGATATTTTCAGAGCAGACTGAAGAGGGAAGGCTTACTTAATCTTGAGGATGCATGAGAGAGCAGATTACACAAACACTGGCTGCTTGTCAGGAAGAGAACAAAACAAGCCTTCTGCAGATGGGACTGCAGGGCAGAGAGTCTGAGAAATGCATCAGGGTGAATCAGAGTTGTGTTAAGCAGCATGCGACCGTTCTCATGGCTGCAGATGGCATTCATAAATGCATAATAACATCATGCACAATTTAGCTCTGTGTCTAATTGCGAAAGAACGTTAGGCTCTTGCGAGATGTTGTTTTTCTAAGAAGTCAGCTGCTCAATGCAGTTCTGGTTAACACCTATTCAAGCAGAAGTTGTGACATCCTTCTTTCAAAGCATAGCTTATCTGGTGAAAAGTAAGACTTCTGTTTTTAAAAATTAGACACGTGTACCTCAATAGACTTGCTGACAGTTAAAAAATAACCCTTGAGGGCTATGCGTAACAAAAAAATCTATTTGAATCGTTAATTATAATAGCATTATAATAGTATTTACATTACATTTTACATTGCTACTATAACCTACCTGTTGATATAAACAATTAAAATAAAACTCTACAAAATAATCAAATAAATAAAAGCATGTACAGTAGGTATCACTATTTTAATGTTTTTACTTTTTGTCCATTACAATTACGAGTGTATGAGGCAGGAATGACAGCACTTTATTGATATTAAATTAAACGACCTTTATTTAACCAGGAGAAAAGAAGCATTTTGGGGTTTGTTGTTGTAAACCCCTGATTACTAAACTTTTAATTCAGCAGAAATAGCCAGAAAACTAAACAAATTTAAATAAAAAACAAATAAATAAACACTTATTTCGTACTAAACTGCAGGAAGCTTTTCTTTATGAATTGTGATTTACACTTTTACACTGCAAAGAAAACTGTAACACTTATGGTGTGAGGCTGTGAAAACAGTGAAACGTACAAAGACAAACATAAAAAAAAAAAAGAAAACAGCACAGAATGAATGCCAGAAAGTGTCCTTTCTTAATGGACCATAATCTGCATTTGACAGATTGACAAATGTAATATATTGCTGTGGACTGTAGGCCAGTGATGGGTTTGTGTTCAATGATATGAAAATAAAACAAACAATAAATTGACTTATAAATATAAAATATAAAGTCTTAAAGTGTATCTCTTAGAACTCATCTTTGATAATCAAAATGACATTGAAACATTTCCCATGGATATAATTTCTTCCTTAAAATGGCATGAATATAACTCAAACCCCTTCCTTCCTTATGAATATGCAAATTTCTCCCTGCCTTTACTCAATCCCACAACTCGGAATACCTCCACTTTCACTCAGTTAAGAAGTCTTAATGCTACACAATGGGAATGGTGGATTAATTCAGCTATATATCAGAAACTGATTCCAAAGAGGAAGAACAAATTATACACAATCATCTACAAGTCAATGTATCAGAATGGTAATGTATTTTATGTATCACTCTACAAAGTCAGGCATGTAAAGCCTAACGATAACTGATACCATTAGCCTTTGGCTTGTCTACATTATCAAACGGCTAATGATATGAAAAGCCCCACCTAGGGCTTGTCAATGGTGACAAAGTCAACAGGATTGGTTACACTTCTGTGATGATGGCAAGAAACTAGGGCTGTTTCAAACCGCATTTTTGAGACTTGCAGTTTTAAGGAGAAAATGCTCAGCAATTATTTGAAGGCTTAGATATGATTAGTCATACATGTGATTAATTTGATTAAAATTTCATTTGATTGACCTCCCTAATCATTAGTGAGACCATGACACCTCTGGCAAGGTTTTAAAAGTTCACGAGTTATGACTGTGTTGAATTATACAGACAGCTGTTGGCTTAATCCCGAACATGTGCTGCATTTCCAGAAAAACATCTTTTAAATATCATATCCTCTGGGATGAATACATTAAAACATTCATAATAAAATATGCAGGTCAATCACTTCGGCTCTGATGGGATATGAGGTTCGACTCTTTGGAGTTCAACTACCACTGGATCTGAACCACAACCACCTGTTTGGACTCTTCATCTCCCTTTTCATGTTCTTTTCAGCTCTCTATCCTCTGTCTCCTTATCACCGCTCTCCATGCCCTAAACCCCTTTCGTCCTCCATGCTTCTTTATCCTTTCTCCTTCACATCATCAGTTTATACTTCTCAAATACATTCCCGCTCACACTCTCTCCAATCATTCTTTTCCTCTAGTTTCTCTCTCTTATTAGGCAATATAAACTCTATTAATCTCTTTCCCCCCTGATACACCATGATTTCTTTCAGTCTCTACCATGATTTCTTTCAGTCTCTCTCTAAAACGCTCTTTAGATGACATAAATGCAACCTTTTCACAAACCACTTGACCTTAAAAGAAACCCACAGACCACTCCACAATGCCATCGCTAAAAATGATATGACTGACATAATCACTGTAGTACCTTAAAATACCAAATGTTAAAGGACAAACGTCTGCATAATTCAGTTTCAAATTTTATTTAAATATGTGGTAAGATTAGAGATTAAAACTAATTTCTCCAGGTTACAAACACTGCCTAAATCATGCCTGTCATCCGCCTGTATCTGCTCATTCACTCTCTTTAAACCATCTCTCAGCCTTTCAATTAAATACCAGCTCAGATGCAAGCACACACAAACCTGATCATTTACATAACAAATAGCTTAGCTACGAATAAATTGCCAAAACCTTGCACTTGTCAGGAATTGTCATTTGCAGAATGAGAGGCTCTAACTTTGTTATTCTCATAGAGACAAAAAATGTGGGATAGAGGAGCTGTATGCAATACACAATGGAGCTATTCAAGAACCATTTAAAATATGCCCACATATTCACTTAGAAATGATTTCTAAAAGGCTTCCTTTCCAAATAAGGGAAAAATATGCCTGGAGGTTTTCTAGAGGTTTTTATGGTCACGTTATGGATCACACGTAATGCAACACAGCCATAAGACTTGTGACCTTTAACCCCAGCTGAGAGAGGTCAGAATGGCAGTCTAAAGTTGACCTTTACAGATGTTTTGAAATGTGTTCAGGGTTAAACTACCAAGATTGCCTATGCCAATTCTGTCGACCTGTTTATTCAACGTTTTATTGAAGTGGATAGTGTATTAGAGCAATACTGTGCAATACGTAATTGCATATGATGAAAAAGTGTTATTACAGCATTTCCTTCAAATCTACTTCTATGCCATCATTTTGTATTTTGCAGTGTGTTTCCTTTCTTTCTTTTTGTTTTGTTTGTTGTGCTCATAAATGTAGGCATTTAAAGTCTACAGTATTATCTTATTAGTAACAACCAGTCCTAAGCGACATAAAACCAGTTTCATCCACAGATGTGTTTTTTTTGCACTTCCATTTGCTGTGTTGCTATGCTGACCAACATAAAGCTGCTTGGTGTAAAAGTAACTTCTAGTGAGTTGTGCTTAATACATTGCTACACTATTGGCAATGCAATTGACCTTTTTCTGCAAAATTTCACCAAAATATATCTAATGTGACAGCACTTGAACACTGCAAGGCATACACACAATGTAAATAGGGGATTCACTGCACATTGCACTATTTACATTATACATTGATTATAATGGCAACCTTTGCAAGAATTCACAACACAGTGAGCTTGATGGGTCAGTGAGCTAGGCTTTGTATTTCATACTACTAAAAGGGCCAGTGAGAGGTTGCATTGATTACTGAAACATAAACAGCAATAAAATAATTCAGGGAGACACAGATGTCTGCTTGCTATGACATTCGGTTTCCAGATACAAAATAAGTGCTTTATAATACGTAAATTGAGGAAACCCGTTGCCTTAAAATTATTAAGTTTTTTATTATTAATTACTTTTTTATTTTATTATTAAATAATTTTAAGGCAACGTGTTTCCTCGATTTTTTTAAGTTAAGTCAACTTATCACTTTTTACAGTGAAGAAGCTTATTTATGAAATATTGTGTCATCAAGCAGCACGCAGACTCAACAGAGTAAAACAAGCAAAGTTTCACAAAAGTAAAATATTTCATTGTGTTTGGGGCAAATCTCTGCACTCCTTGAATGCGGAATTTGGGGGCTGAAGCTAACTGCTGTAATCACTGTAAAAAAACTAAACAAATTGTTGTTTCAACTTAAAATAATTGGTTACCCCCGCTGACTTATTCAACTAAAATATCCCAGTTGTCCCTTAAATTAACATTGAGTAACTTAAAATTTAAAGTTGACTAAACTAAAAATTTTAAGTCAGCGGGGTAACAAATTATTTTAAGTTGAAACAACTTTTTGAAACAATTTTTTTTTACAGTGCAGTTTCTGTATGCTCTGCTTCCTGTTGTGTGTTGAAAGCCCTTTACTGCAATGTAAATAAGCAATTAGAAAAATGGCATATAAACTCAAGTAATGCACCTTCTTTTATCTATTTCAAGAAAAGCTTACTCTATAGATTGAGCGTATTCATTAAAAAGTCCTCAAGCTATCCTCCCATTTCCTGGGCCCGTAACAATGTGGCTATGATCTAGATTCTATGCCAGTCCTCTATGCCCTTACTCTCCTCATTTCCTTCACTTCGACCTGCTTTGAGAGTACTTTGTCTTGTAAAAACTCCAAAAAAGACTGCCGGACTGCTTTGAGGGTTCCTTCGAGCCTCGACAATACTCAGGAAGTCAGGCTGCTCGGTGTTTATGTGTGTCAGCATGTGTGTCCTCTCTTCTGACCTACATTTGAAAAACCAGACTGGCCAAGACTGCAAGGTTCATATGTGGTTAAAATAAACATTTACTCTGCCAAGTAACATTAATGTGGTCCTGCAATTTCTGAGGAGAAGAAGGTAATCTATCCCCAAAGGCTTCCAGTACAGTCAGGCTCAGACTGCGACTCCCATTGCACACTGGTTCATCTCAGCATTTGGCAGAACAATCAGAAGGTGATGGAGATACCTGTTCTCTTTTCTCAGAAGATCTGCGGCTCAAGTAATCATTCAACTGCCTAAACTCCAGCACACTTCCTGGACAGTTTTACCAGTCGCAGATAAATTCAGCACCACTCCCAAATCTCCACCTTATTAGCTGGATCTAGATGCAGTTTTTTTGCTATTATATTTAAATGGATATGTATTCAACAACTAACTGCACAGCAATCTTAAAAACAGTTTGCAATAAAAATATGTCAGCAGTATATTAAGATTTAGAATGTTTGTGTTGCATGGTACGCACTTATGCTCAAATGTTTAAAAAAGGGAAGCTTTTTATTTAGCCTACTCAGAGTAGTCCACTCATGACTGCTGAGAAGGGAATTATGAAACCTTCCAGTTAGTCAGTAAGAAGTGTGAAAGAAACAAAATAAGAGTCATTTCAAAGACTGTGTGAGGGTGTTTTGCAAATGTCAGTCCATCAGTTCCTTGTAATCAGATACATATTTCTTCAATTATGTGTATGAGATAGTTATTTAAAGAGGTTACTTACTGATTTCTTTCAACTTGTAGAACCAATTTCAAGTCCTGGGCTGAGACTAGAATCTCCCCTCTCTCTGGGAACTGGTCCTGATGAAAAAGAAAATTGAAATATAACTCTGTTCAATTTAAACTCCAGAGCTGTCTATGTCATTTCTATCAAAAGAACCGGTGGCATAAGACAATTAGTTGAGTTGCCAATAAGTTGATATTAATACTTTAAAATAGAGATGTAACGATTTACTCAATTTATTTTCATGAGAATTGAAGAAAATTAGATCAATGAGGTGTCCTTTTATTAGGCTATTGCTGCACGTTTCTTTGTGAAATTGAAATATAACAAAACTAAATTGAAATTTTAAAACAAACCCCAAATCAAATAAGTTACACAAATAAAATAAATATATTCACATAAACAAGCTAAGGCTTTGTCTGTGCTCTTTCCATTTAAAATGAGAGGCAACCACAGCATTTTAATCATTGTCCAAACAAGGATGCAGCATACAGGAAATGCAGCATGAGCAGTTTTTAATCTAAATTAGACTGTATCATTTCGAAATTTGAAGCAAAAACAGAATGGTTTGACTAGTTTTGTGAAACTATACTACATAAATCATATCTGAACGAAACAGCAGACAAGTTGACGCAGTCAGAATCACTCTTTGCCAGCAGGTGGCGCTATGAACAGCAATGATACAGTGTTTCCTGGGTTACCTCTGTAAACAAAGCAGAGCTGCGCTTATGAACGCTACCAAAGTCTCTAATGTCATTCGGCGACCATCTTTGAAATGCTTCTTGGGCATGCAAGTGCAGCTCCTATCTCTTTGAATGGGGAAACTCTCCAAAACTGTTCACTAAGTTTATGATTAAATTTCATATTTGAAATCACCAAGGAAATCTGACAACAACTGTATCATTATTGTTGTTTCTTTTTCTCAAATAGCATTATAAAAAGCTTATTTTTCAGGCTAGATCAGCCAGTGCGCATATGCAGTCCTAAGCGCACATCTCAGAACGCTGACTGTTTCTATAGCAACCGGGTCTTCTATCAGTAACTGCAGTGAACTGACTTTACCAATTAGCGATTGGCTCTTTGGTTCAGAAGGTGGGGTTTCGTTCGATAGAGCAGCCATCTTGACCGTTGCGTTTTTCCCCATTCAAAACTATACGAGTGACATGTCTTGGGTATTCTATAGTCTTTTGACTTTGCATCGTTCAGAGGCAAGATGAAAAGAAAATACCACATAAACTTTTCTAAAGACAGTCAGTTCCCCTCAGAGATAAATTCATATAAACTCCTACTCCAATTGTATTGCGATTTGTTTGACATCTCAACCGATTTGAACCGTCACATATTTGAATCGATTTTCAACCGGCTTGCGGTTAATCGTTACATCCCTATTTTAAAATCACTAAGAAATGACAAAACAACCCATTTTATCTCTGCAAGGTGACGAAACAGGATATTCAAAACAAAATTTGCACCTAACATACCTGTAAAGACTGAATTGTCTATTTTGTATATTGTGTTTGTGCTATTTTGCATATTGCCCATTTTGTATATTTGTACATAATTTTATATTTTATTTTTATTATCTGTGTCCTGTCCTGCCGCTGTCATTCTGTCGCACTGTGGAACTACTATCACTAAAACAAATTCCTCGTATGTGCAAACATACCTGGCAATAAAGCTAATTCTGATTCTGATATTATCTAATAGTGCAACAAAGCTGATGACCAACAGAAAAGTAATTTCATAGATGAAGCAATTTGATAAAAAGATCCTGAAGACAATAGGACTATGTCTTTGGAATAACATGCATTGATTAATCCGGCACAAGAAGACTGGAAATATACACAACTAAGGTTTGGGATCAGTACGATTTAAGATTTGTTACAGAAGATTTCTGTTTCAAAAAAAATAATTTATATGTTTCACAAAAATATTAATCAGCATAACTGTTTTCAACAGTAATAATAAGAAGAAATGTTTCTTTGAGCACCAAATCAGCAGATTAGAACGATTTGTGAGTAATGGCTGTTGAAAATTCAATAACAATAGTTGTGTAATTTACATATGATAATATTTTACAGTATTACTGTTTTTGCTGTATATTTTAATAAATAAATGCAGCCTTAGTGATTTTTTTAAGACAAAAAAATCCTTAGACCCTGGTAGAATAGGGTATGAGTAAATTTGAGACATGTACAGTTGAAACACCTTAAATAACTGGCGTACACAAGAACCCTGAGCCATGACTTTTGCTTCACACATGTGTTTTACTGTTCTCTTTGATTGTGGGAAATTTGAAATGTGTGCGTTTATCCACTCCGAAGATATCGGCAAAAGTTTTTTTCCTAAAATGAAATTTTAATTTCACCATATCCCTTCAACAATGAATAGCTTATTCTTTTATGATTGTTAAACTTAACATATATAATTGCAAACATTACTCTGTGCTCTAAAAATATACATATTTATGACATTGTGCCATGCAAGGTCTTTTCATAATCCAGAGAAATGTGCGAGCATGTTAGTGGTGTGGTTGTAGATAAGAGGCGCACGACGAAAAGTGAAAACAAAAGCGTAATCTTTAATAAGCAGCATCAACACACTTAGAACAATATGTTAACTCAAGATCGGACAAACATAATGGCAAAACTGAGGACTTATAAAGGGAGAGTAGCAAACAAGGAAACAAGGTAATTAATTAAACACAGGTGATGACGATCATTAATTAACAAAACTAGGTCACGAACTAAAACAGGAAGAACCAAATATGGTAGAAACAGAACAAAACCAAAACTGACACGTTACAGTATCTCCCCCTCCCGGAAGGTGCGTCCCGCACCGTAACATCGGGGAGGGGGGGGCGGGCGCCCTGGAGGCTGGAGCAGACCAGGATAGGGCGGAGACAAGGGAAGCCTCCAGGGCGGATCTGGAGACTCGGGAGACCATGGTGGATCAGGAGACTCGGCATGCCATGGCGGATCAGGAGACTCGGGACGCCATGGCGGATCGGGGTCCTTGGACGGCCATGGCGGATTGGGGTCCTCGGACGGCCCTGGCGGATCGGGGTCCTTGGGCAACCATGGCGGATCGGGGTCCTTGGGCGGCCATGGCGGATCGGGGAGCTTTGTGGCCTTGGCCTTTGGCCATACTGGAGGAGCAGGTTCATGGGAACGCTCAGGAGGAGAGGGCTTTGGAGGGCGCTCTGGAGGAGCGGACTCTTGGGGGCGCTCTGGAGGAGCGGACACTGGAGGGCGCTCTGGAGGAGCGGACTCTTGGGGGCGCACGGGAGGCGCGGAGCTGGACAGAACCAGCGGAGACGAAGGAGAGCTGGACGGGACCAGCGTAGACGCAGGAGGGCGCTCTTGTAGCGCGGACACCTGAGGGTGCTCTTGCAGCGCGGACACTTGAGGGCACTCTTGCAGCGCGGACACTTGAGGGCGCTCTTGCAGCGCGGACACTTGAGGATCGGGAACGGCACTCCTGGCCGTGGCTTGAGAACATGATTCTCAGGGGCGCTCTTGCAACGCGGAGCTGGACGGAACCAGCGGAGACGATGGAGAGCTGGGCGGGACCAGCGGAGACGAAGGAGAGCTGGGCGAGACCAGCGGGAACTTAGGTGGGCTGGACGGGACCAGCGGGAACTCAGGTGGGCTGGACGGGACCAGCGGGAACTCAGGTGGGCTGGACGGGACCAGCGGGAACTCAGGCGGGCTGGACGGGACCAGCGGGAACTCAGGCGGGCTGGACGGGACCATCATCGCCATCCTGGGCGGCGGGATCATCATCGCCGGTTGCGGCGGTTTCCTCATCGCCGCGGGCGGAACATTCTTCGCCGTGGGTAGGAGGCTCTCCAGACACCGGATGATTGCTTCTCTCCAGTCGAGGTCGGAGGTGTCTGGGAGCTCTCGCTGCTGGTGGAAATTGAGCCCGAGCCGGAGCAGCATCTTGATGGTTCCCCCATCAAGAGAGCTAGCGAGGGCGAGAGGCGCAAAAGCCAACACAAAACTTCCTGGGTCCCGATTGGCGTAAGCCAAATCAAAAAACTGCTCAGAGCTCGCCCATCTTCTGTTTAGTGGTCCGATCTTCTGTAACGGTTCGTGGTTGTAGATAAGAGGCGCACGACGAAAAGTGAAAACAAAAGCGTAATCTTTAATAAGCAGCATCAACACACTTAGAACAATATGTTAACTCAAGATCGGACAACCATAATGGCAAAACTGAGGACTTATAAAGGGAGAGTAGCAAACAAGGAAACAAGGTAATTAATTAAACACAGGTGATGACGATCATTAATTAACAAAACTAGGACACAAACTAAAACAGGAAGAACCAAATATGGTAGAAACAGAACAAAACCAAAACTGACACGTTACAAGTGGGGTACACCGGATTGGTGTCCTATTGCTTCACATGCTGTTTAGTAGTACAGTGTTATCATAATAGGATAAAAGTCACATTTACACATACGCAAATTCTGTTAAAAAAATTATATTTGTGATATATCAACTGTCTATTATTAATGGACATATTTTCTAAAATTAATTTTAAAAGGATTACATAGCATTTTAAGAAATATACAAGGTGGTAAGAAAATAAAATGCATACAGAGGCTGTAACTTTATGGGAATATTTTTTAAGTCCCCATGGTGAAACAAGCTTATAAATCATACGGAATGACTGAAAATGTAAAAATGCAGAAAGATTCGAGTGATGCGTAGGTTTAGGGGTAGGGTTATAGAATATACAAGTATTGTTATTTTTACTGTTATGTTTACATTTGTACTGTTTGCCATATATTTTCTAGTGTTAAATATGTGTTCCTATTTTGTTTAACTGAATCTGAATTAAACAAAGCAAATAAATAAATGTATTTTTAAACTGTAATTATTTCAAACTGTAATTTTTGTAATTTATTACATTTGCAATAAATGGTTAGCCAGCTTTAGAGCATTAAGAATGGGTGTCTCAACTGTACCATGCTACTGTTTTAACTGTACACCATGTAGCAAAAATGCACCTCATGTTTATGAGCTAATTGTGGAAAATATAAACCACTTATGGCTATTATCAATTTATGATATTTTAGTACACAAGCAAAATAAATATCATGTGAAAAATCACTTCAGTTTAGTCTCTAGTTTTTGTGTAGTGATGAAAAAAGCAGAAAGTGTCCCTACTGTACTCTTTAAATAAATATAGTACATTTTGATCTAATGTTCTCTTCAAACCCTCTAAGCCTAAGTGTGCCTAGTGTTTTTTAAACTGCAAAAATTTAGAAGTCAAATCCTCAGTAGAACTCTCTCCAAAAAATTCAACCATGTCACTGAATCAGCTGCACACTTAAACCCTGCCATTAAGAGAAAAAACAGTGTTGAAGCCAGCAGGCCAGAGCTAGCATCTAGCATGTGTTTGCTCTGCATGCACTGCTTGTGGTTAGCTGTGCTAGCAGATAAAATGGGTGGGAGGCTGAGGACTTTGATCCTCCATGTAAACCCTTTCCAAGAAGTCAGACATCAGTAGACACAAACTCCTCCCTCCAGCCATCAAAAGTCCTGCGATACAAATGGAAAATCTCTTAATCCAGCGGCAACTGAAGTCAGTAAGATGTTCTACAGACCTTGGGGTGAATGTTGTATAAACCGTACCCTATGGGGACCACACATGAAATGACTTGGGCAGCAGTGAAAAAGAATGATTGTAAATGTGAAACATCTTGCTGCTAGCACATTCTCAGAAAGTAATTTGAAGGTTACTATCCTGCTTGCTATAGCTCATACTTAAGTTTTGAGGTTTATCCAAACAGTATTAGTGCTACGGACAAATATGATACCTAAAATTGAGCGGCTTGATGGAAAGACGTGCTTACTTAAGTAATCATACATTTTTCACTTGGCAGATGATAAAGCTGGTAACCAAAAAAAAAAAAAAAAGACGAGATATATGAGGAACAGGAATATTAAAGAGACCAGAACACCTTACAAACTGCAAAACAATGACCGGAGACTAACCACAACACATTAGCAACTTTTGCATAGCCAAGCCACCACTTATATTTTCTTTTGAAAATATAACAACCACAAATTAACGCTCTTAACAACTGCACAGTAATGCCCTAGCAACAACCCACATCACCCTAACAACTCACCATTTAATAGCAATTCACCATTTATTTTCAACAACTGCAACTGCATAGTGTAGGGATGCCCCTTAAAATGAACCGTTAGTTGACGATAAAAGGCTTATAGTCCACCAAATTTTACCTCACAGTCTATTTAGCGTATTTCTGCTTGTTAGACTTTGGTAAGGCATGTCAAGTTTATTTGTATAGCGCATTTCACACACGCCGGTAATTTACTTTCACTTTCTCTTAATGTTTTGCACATGCGGAACGGAAGATAATTTATTTTCTGACCTTTGAACTGACAAGTGTCAGTTGCTTTGGAATATTGGGAGAGGACATCATGCATTTTAAACCATATCCGTTTAAACTCCTGATATCCACCTTATTCCTAAATGCAGAAATACGTCAATGGCGAGACATCCGGTTCATTAACTGCTATAGGGAAATAACAAGAACAATAACAACGTGCAGTAAATGGTAAAACTGTTTGCATTACAAACCAGTATATTCATAATTAAGATAATACACTAAAACAATATGTTAAGACACCAATTTATCAAGCAGCAAAGGGAGTGGTTTTGTACAGTTAAAAATAGCTGATCCAATTTCATCAAATTTACAAATGGCTGTGTCCATTTTTATGTGAAGAATAAGGTGGACTGGGTTTTCTGAGCACACACATCCGAAGCACACGCACAGAAAGCGGCTCTCACATGGCATGTGAGTACTAAACTAAGTACTGAGTACTAAACTCTCTTTCATGTCTTATTGCGCTTAAATAGTCAAATACAAACAAGTTTATGTTAAAAACACACATGGGTTGCAAAAAGAAAAGCTTACCAAAATAATTTTCTGGGTTGTTCTTTTTCACGTTTTTTGGGTTGGTAGATGCACCGAGGACACGAATATAGCACTTAAAAGTCAAATTTTTGTGATATATCACCTTTAAATTAATATTATAAACATGCAGTTAGTCGATTAATAGCTTAAATGAACAGCTAATGGTCGACTAGGAAAATCTTTAGTTGTGGGCAGCCCTAGCATAGTGACACCATGGCAGCCCCTATAATACTCTCATGGCTTTTGTATTGGCAAGCACCACTTGTATATTTTTCAGAAAATGTAGCAACCACCTGGCAACCACATAGCAATGTCCTGCTAACTACCCACAACACCCTAGCAACATTTCTACAAGCAAGTGCCACCAATATTTACCCCCCAAAATGTAGAAACCACATAGTTTCCACATAGAAAGCCTGGCAACCCTGCATAAGACCCTTGCAACTTTTGCATGGGCAATAACCACTCAGATTTTCTTCATAACAAGTAAAAATCTAGTTTCTGATGCAACTGTGGAGAAATTATTGGAACATAAAGACATATTTTCTATGTGAAGAAAGGAAATGCATTAGAAACCGCAGGACTAGACATACAGACATCTGTCTGAATGTTCTAGGCTGAGGGGGAGTTTAGCTCCACGGAATAAAGCGAGAGGAGATGAGGAGGTTTGAGACAAGTTCACATCTCACAAATCAAATGGGGAAAGGTTGAGATGGAAGAAATGAAGAGTTGTGGAGGGGGTCACTTTTCCTGAACAAGCAATCACTTACCAACCCCAAGAGTTTCATGCCGCTGTCAAAGAGACAGGTGAAGGGACGAGAGAAGATGTCAGAGGACAACAGGAGAAATGGATGTTAGAAAAGGGGAGATAGAAAGATGAAAGATGAAGACTGAAAGACAGACTGCTTGAAGTGATTGTACAGAAGTGTATGATATAAGTTGTCGTAATGTTTTGTGTGAGGTCTAATACCGCTGGAATTCAGATCCTCAGACTTAGCAGTCAAAACATGTCGGCACACCCTAAATCTGTTATCATTTAACATTTCATTCTTGTCAAACACTTGATTTGTGTTGGTTTCATTTGCACTCTGTGTAAATGAAAAAAAAAAAAAACCCAAAAACTCCTGAATAATAGGTAGAAAATTAGATTAAGCAAACCCTTTCAGACACTTCTCCAGACTCTTCATCACCTCAGTTTAAATATTTATATGAGGGGAATCAGTTGTTCCTCTGTTGACATGATTACATCTGAATGTTAAATGAAAGAGCAACACAAAGCCAGGGAGGTGGGCACTCAGGCGCGTGGTATCTGAAGTCCCAGAGCTCATGCTGGGCTGCAAGCTTGTAGTCTTGTGAAAGACTGCACCATACTGGGACATTGCATTTGTGCCAAAGCATGCATTTCAGCTGAACATTTTCATACATAATAGAATTTCTTGAAAATAAAAATTTAAAGGAATAGCTGCTCATCTCCATGCTTTTAAACCTGTAAGACCTGTCTTTTATTTTTTTGTAGAATATAAAAGGAGATATTTAGCAGAATCCCAAATCTTCAGAAGATTTATAATAATATAATAATTCTGAGAAAGATATATATATTGGTATATATATATATATGTGTGTATGACAGTATGACAGAGGGGAAGTATATATGCAGTATATATATATATATATATATATATATATATATATATATATACTTCCCCTCTGTCATACTGTAGCTTCTGAAGATTGAAACCAGTAACATTTGGCATCACTGTCAACAAACGTGGCATAATGTGTCATGTTTGAAAATACTATACATAAATCTTAATGAAATTTGAGTCTGCAACAGAGAAGAACATTTTCAGGAATTTCAGCTTGTTTGTCACAGTGATATATGGTTTCAGAAGACTTTTAATATAGTTCATACTGATCACTTTTATTATACTTTATGGCTGTCACCTTTTGAGTTTGACAGAATCCATTCTCACTCACTTTCACTATATGGAAAAAAAGCACCTGTGATATTTTGCTAAACTTGTCCCTTTTGTGTTCCATGGAAGAAAGAAAGTCAAATGGGCGAACTAAGTGTGAACCACTGTATCCCTTTAAAAATTGAACAATGTTGACTTTCAAACACTCCTTATGTTTGCTATTACTCTTTCAAACGTTGTAATGATCTGTATCAATGCATTTTAGGTTAGGCAATCCCACATTGAAATAATGAATTCTGGATGCAGCAACGAGAGCTGGAGGGGCTGAAAATAATGTATTGCCATGTGAGTTGGTTTGAAAACATTGAAAGTATAGAGTATCTTCTAAATTTATCTTAGACCTCAGTCTCAGACTTCTCAATATCTTGTTTAGTTTAAGAACTGTCTGCTTAGACAGGAATGGCATGTCAGCAATTCACAGTTTGTTTTGGTTTTAAATGCTGAGGCAGGTTTATTGGAAGGTCTGGATAAAAAATTAATTTTTCCATCTAAAGCAATACATACTGGTAATTGAACATTCATACAATACTCGTGGATATCTAGTTAATTTGCTGGCATGGCAAATCCGTAATTAGTTCTTCCTCAACCTTGTATGTTGTAAACACCACTTGATTTTGAGTCCGACTCAAGCATCCTGAAATTATGTAAATCTAGCCAATCAGATTAGAGTTTGCCAGATCGAGAAGCACCTGTGATATTTTGTTAAACTTGTCCCTTTTGTGTTCCATGGAAGAAAGAAAGTCAAATGGGCGAACTAAGTGTGAACCACTGTATCCCTTTAAAAAATGAACAATGTTGACTTTCAAACACTCCTTATGTTTGCTACTCTTTCAAATGTTGTAATGATCTGTATCAATGCATTTTAGGTTAGGCAATCCCACATTGAAATAATGAATTCTGGATGCAGCAACGAGAGCTGGAGGGGCTGAAAATAATGTATTGCCATGTGAGTTGGTTTGAAAACATTGAAAGCATAGAGATGCATTCAAATTGGATGTACTTTCACACTCTCTTTTTCACAGAATGCCAACTTGTGTTTTGCTTCGGTAAATATTCAGATAGGTTTAGAAACATGACATCCTTTTTCAGAGATGAGACCATGATAGCACATAATAGTAGACTGGGATCACAGAGGAACCTCATGAAAGTGTGTTTACATCAGCCGAGGGAATCAAAGGAAATTTGATTTCATATTAAATCCACTCACTTCTCAATGTGACAAATTGTCCTAGTTTCATATTCACTTGGTAAGGAAGCTAATTTTCGGTAACCGTATTTCTTTGTGCATACATTTTCCTTTGAACTTACTGGACACATTTTGACTAATGGGGGTAAGAGATTATTGAGCTTCCAGGCGCTGCACATATGAGGCCTTTTATAGCGCAGTTATCAGCTTTTGTAGACAGACGGCTTTGAGAGATGTGGAATCAGCTATGAGGACAATCTTTTTAATATAACCTGTCTGCCATTAAGGGAGTTGTGTGCACCAGATCAAATTTACCAAAGTCTCCTTGAGACATTTCATCCTGGAGGACTCATCATCGCTCATTCTGCGTGTTTGACGAAGAGGAGTCACACAAGAGATGCAGCAAAGATGATTTGGGGGAAATTAACTGGGGCTATAAGCAGCTAGCCACATCCCGATGGTTCAAACCTGGCCTCCTGGCCATTAAATATGGAATTCTGATAGAGGTTACTCTTCTATACTTATCTTAGACCTCAGTCTCAGACTTCTGAATATCTTGTTTAGTTTAAGAACTGTCTGCTTAGACAGGAAGAGACTGTCTGAATGACATGTCAGCAATTCACAGCTTGTTTTGGTTTTAAATGCTGAGGCAGGTTTATCGGAAGGTCTGGATAAAAAAGACATTTTTCCATCTAAAGTAATACATACTGGTAATTGAACAATCATACAATGCTCGTGGATATCTAGTTAATTTGATGGCATGGCAAATCCGTAATTAGTATTGTATGTTGTAAACACTACTTGATTCTGAGTCAGACTCAAGCATCCTGAAATTATGTAAAACTAGCCAATCAGATTAGAGTTTGCCAGATCAAGAAAGTGCTTTCTTTATTTTGGATTTTGAGATCACATTTAGACTTATAAATTTAGCAGAATGCTTTTATCCAGAGTGAATTTCACATGTGGAATACAGGTTACAGCAATATTTTTCAAAGTTAAATTCTAGAAAGTTTGTAAGAATGTGCAATTTCAAAAAAAAAAAAAATCTTAAGAAGTTCTCAAATATATGTAGAGTCGTTACTGTTACTTGCTATAGTTTTCATAAATAAGCATTGCTAGATGATTACTCTTATGAAGGTTTTTTGGAAAAATGTAACTTCAATACTAAATTAAATAGCATAGACTTCTTCATGGCCAGTGTTTGCACATTTCATTTCATTTTGTAACCTACTTGTTCTACAGATCTCTGTACTCATGTTAAATGCTACATTGATATCGTTTCTTCTCACAGTGACATTTATAATTCTCCGACATTTTCACACCACAAACACAAAAAAAAAATTCTAGAAAACTGTCTAAATTTATTTTAGCTATACATATAGACACTCATGTGAAGAGGTTAAAATGGCAGATTAGTCATTCAGAAAACAGATTTTATTTTTGAACATGAAAAATGTCCTCATAGACCTCATAGCTGGCTAAGGTCATGATAGGAGGTTGTCCTAACCTTAAGAAGTGATTTTTTAAGAAAATGGATAAGTAAATTCTTAAGAAATGTTTCTGGGAATACAAAACATTTTTAACTTTATTATTTACTTAGAAAATGAAATGGCCTCCAATCTTAATTATATTTCTAGTGTTCAGTAGCCTTTATGCTGAACATAATTAAGTGAAAGTGACGTGACATACAGCCAAGTATGGTGATCCATACTCAGAATTTGTGCTCTGCGTTTAACCCATTTAACCCAAGTGCACACACACAGCAGTGAACACACACACTCCGTGAACATACACCCGGATCAGTGGGCAGCCATTTTATGCTGCAGCGCCTGGGGGAGCAGTTGGGGGTTCGGTGCCTTGCTCAAGGGCATCTCAGTCGTGGTATTGAGGGTGGAGAGAGCGCTGGACATTCACTCCCCCCACCTACAATCCCTGCCGGCCCGAGACTCGAACCCGCAACCTTTGGATTACGAGTCTGACTCTCTAACCATTAGGCCAAGACTTCCCCTAATAAAAGCATCTTCTCAAAAATACCTGACACAGAGATAATTCTTTACAGCTGTTTTACCTGTATTAACACACTATTTCAATGTCATTGAGAATAATGGCACTGAAGTATCTACCCCAAGACCTAATTGAAAATACCTCCAAAGACTTACAATTCAGACGGAGATGTTCCACAGTAGAAAGAACACACAAATAAACACACAGTCATGTACATACACTCACTTAAATCTAACACTGAATTCATACTATGGCCTAATTACACACATTTTTCACATTCACCTGAGAAAAATCTCTGAATGTCCACCTTTTTGAGCATTCGTCCAGACCGTTTCGGAATAAAAATATGACTCACAACATAATAACTGGCCTTTGCTTGAATAAAAACTCGGAGGTCCTTCAAAATAATCATTAAAATGAATATATATTTTTGGCCAGTCATCCTCACACACATCCACCTCTCACCGAAAGTGACTCATCTGTCCAACAAAACAACACTGAATGAAGAAACATTATTAAATAATAAAAATGGCCATGTCTGAGCTAGTTTTTGTATGCTGCTTTGTGTGGCGATGTTTGAGTGTGTGTATGTCTGAGCATTCAGTGCTGCTTTTCTAAACTCCCTACATCATTTTATATAAGATTTCCTGAACCGTACAAAAAGGCGACTTTCAGTTGGAGCATGTGGACTGTGCCAGACTGTCTTATTGTGTGGCTTATCAATTCTTAAACACACCGACCTACCTTCGGACTACCAAACACCCACAAACAAACACTCGCATAAAAATCCTATTAAACCAGTTAATAGAAGTTCATAATCACACAGTCTTTATACGAGGAACACGTATTCACCTATTTGTGAGCATGACCCAAATTCCAGGCAGGTTCAAAACAAATGGGCCTATTCCGTCATAGCTGCAAATTCAGCAGCAACTTCTACTACTTCACTTAAAGTGGGACTTCAGACTCTGTTCAATTCAATTCAAATGTTGGTTTTACTTCTGGAGGTCAAAAAGTATATAAAAATAAAAAATCCCTCTGGAGGTAGAGAAAGTACAGGGGATGAGCGAGTTAGAAGGATAGAATAAAAAATAGAGAGCCATACGGAGAATGACTGTGATGGAGCGGCGAATGAAAGGGAGGAGAGAATGATTGAGAGTGAAAGCCAGAGAGAGATAGAGGAGAGAAGAAAGAGGAACGTAGGGTGGGGGAAAACAAATCTAATTCCTTGCAGGATTGCTGGTGTCAAACGTGCTTATTTTTGTTTCATGGGTGTCCTCCCATGTAACTTTCCACTTTGCTCTCTGACTGAACTCTGAAAGTATTCTCTCTGTTAAATGTTGTATTTCTACTAAATTCTAAAATGTAAAACACCAGACATTTGGCCCAACAATCATAACTTCTTTACCTACAGTCTGAGTACTGATTATCATTTACTCTATGGTGGAATTAAAATGAAACGAATTTAGGCATTATAAACATACATAAAAGCACAACACATAAACAAAACTGCTCTGTACATACATTCAGGGGATAACATTTATTTTTCAGATCAGATATATTGAAAGATCCGAGGAGTTCTAACAATATGAGCACATTGCATTTTCAAGTTCTGGGCCATTTCTTCTCTGGGAGGGGGAAAAAATAATATTGACTTGTACATTTCTTATTACAAAACTCACAGTTACGTACATAATAAATTATCATTGATTGTTATATTCTGAAAAAGTGTGCTTGCTGTAAATTCTGGCCATTCCAAGAAATTTAGTCTTTTATTCAGAGCATTATTTTCAGGTATAAACAAGTCCCAAAACGAAACATTAAACTTTAGCAATGGCATAAAATCCAGTGGCAAAATTCAAATTCATATATATATATATATACAGTCGTGGTCAGAATTATTGGCAGCCTTGGTAAATAAGATCAAAGAAGGCTGTGACAATGAATCTGCATTGTTAATTCTTTTGATCTTTTATTTAAAAAATTCAAAAATTTAACCTTTCATTGGATAATAAGAATTTAAAATGGGAGGAAATATCATTATGAAATAAATGTTTTTCTCTAATATACATTGGCCACAATTAACGGCACCCTTTTATTCAATACTTTTTGAAACCATCATTTGCCAGTTTAACAGCTCTAAATTTTCTCCTATAATGCCTGATGAGGTTCGAGAACACCTGACAAGAGATCAGAGACCATTCCTTCATCCAGAAACTCTCCAGATCCTTCAGATTCACAGCTCCACGATGGTGCTTCTTCTCTTCAGTTCACCCCACTCAATTTCTACAGGGTTCAGGTCAGAGGACTGGAATGGCCAGCAGAAGCTTGGTTTTGTGCTCAGTGACCCATTTTTGTGTTGTTTTTGAGGTTTGTGTTTGGATTATTGTACGGTTGGAAGATCCAAACATGGCCCATTATAAGATTTCTAACAGTCACTTATTGATTTTTTATCTGTTGGTATTTGATAGAATCCATGATGTCATGCATCTAAACAAGATGTCCAGGACCTCCAGCAGAAATATAGGCCCACAACATTAAAAATACAGCAGTATATTTCATTGTACACATGGGGTACTTTTTTATCTTTTTTATTTATGGGTGTGCACCAAACCCATCTTGAGTGTTTGCTGCTAAAAAGCACATTTTTAGTTTCATCTGACCATAGAAGCCAGTCCCATTTGAAGTTCCAGTTGTGTCTGACAACTGAATATGCTTGAGATTGTTTTTGGATGAGTGAGGAGAATTTTTCCTGAAACCCTCCCGAACAACATGTGGTGATGAAGGGGCTGTTTCACAATTTTGTTTTTAAGATTTTCTGACCCCGAAAACTTTTATTTTCTCTACAATTCTCCAGCTGTGGTCCTTGAAGAGTCTTTGATCACTCAAATTCTCCTCCTCACCGTGCATTAGGATGATATAGACACATGTCCTCTTCCAGGCAGATTCATAACATTTTCTGTTGATTGGAAATTCTTAATTATTGCCCTGATGGTGGAAATGGGAATTTTCACTGCTCTAGCTCTTTTCTTAAAGCCACTTCACTAATTTGTGAAGCTCAATTATCTTTTATCAGAAATATATTCTTTGTTTTATTTTCAGAGCCTTCTTTGATCATATTTACCTAGGGTGCCAATAACTGACCACGACTGTATGTATATATATTTTTTTTTCAGAAGTGATTTCCTAGATAATTTTCTAAATAATTACCATTACATTTGTAATAAAAACCTATGATTAAAATCAATGACCTCTGATAAGAACCTAAAATGTGAGCTTTTGAAAACCACCAGTTCTTCAACTGCTTAATTTAAATATCACAGTGATATTTATTAGAGGTCTTAATAACTCTTCAGAATGCTTCATATTTTTTCTCTTTTTGGAACAGCCACTAGGAAAGTTAGTCAACAATTAAACAGCTCAACACTCTCACTCCTATTGATAATAGGAGCATCACTCCTATTGTCATGCATGCTGGTGGCACCATCATCCTATGGGTTGCTTTCAGCAGGAGGGACTGGACAAATTGTTGTCATCCAGGGCAGTATGGCTGAAGTCTAACTAGAGATTGCAAAACCATGAACTATGAGGAATATAATAAAATTATTTGTGTGACTCAAGGCCAAAGCAGTTATATTGTACTCATCATTAATGTGGTAAATGTTAAGTGTTAGCCAAAACAAACCTTGCAATTATCTCAGATATCAAACATGACTCATTAGCCTTGGCTCATGTTGGTGTGTTCATTATAAATAGCGCAGCGTACTGCCTGGAAAATATTTTAAACATCTTAGTAAAAAAAAAGAAAACTGATATATGCCTTCTGTGAATCTAGAATACCAGAAAGGTTTGGACGCTGAACCCTTTTGGACTCTAAAGTTACACTTAAAATGTCTGAATGGCATTACATTTGATGCAAAATATGAAACCAAGTGCCATCTGCAAATAAATGTACTTAAAATGGCTATTTTATAGAAAAAAATAGCTTTTTTTCTTCCTTTTTTTGTAAACTAACTATCTTCACATTTCTGAGCCATTTTCTGCAATTAAATTTAACCATCTGCTGTTGAAAATATTTTTGTGGATGAAGTCATTTCCACTCAAATTCACACCGGTGTCCTTACAGAATTACCACTGGTGTAGTTCACCATATTAACTATAAACATTTTTGACAATAAGAAACATTTAAGAAAGTATAACATTTCCGTTGTTTTATGCTTTAAAACATGAACCTCTTTTTTTTTTAAATGTTTGTAATGAATGTAATGTTTTTAAATGTAAACCTTTTTAAACTATCTATGGTTGTAATGTATCGGATTGTATTATATTTATTTATTAATTCATTCATTCATTCTCTGATCAGATATGTGTGTGCATATGTATAATATATTCTATTGTATATATTATGCAGAATCTGTTATTTTATTTCCACATTCCACATTGCACATGGTCGCTTTCCAAATAATATATTTTTTTAAATTAGTAAAATAAATGAAAATAAAAGTATGCTATATTTCTTTCAAATAAATGTCACTTGGTTTTGATTCTTAAGTCGTACAGGTACAGTTTTTGTAAACTCTGCAATTCCAAGTGAAATGTTGAGATGAGTTCTCTACACAATAACAAAGAAATTAAATTTGACAAATAAAACATTACATTTATAAACTGTATATATGCCTGCTACATATAAAATTGCCACTGTGTGACAGCCATCTACTTATCAGCAAAAAAAAAAAAAACCCTGTGACAGGAAATTTGAAAAAAAAAAAAAAAAGGACAAATCTAAACCATATGCTCGGTGACACACAAAGAGCCAGAGAGGGATTTTCTTTTGCTATAAGTAGCTAGCATTTTTCCTTCATATACTCAGTGTTCTGGCAGGCGGCCTGTTCCCCTGCCCCCATCCTTAGGGAAGAGCGTCTGTGTGTGTGTCTTTGTTTCAGCGTATAAAATTACATCCGCCTGACATGCATTCAGCCAAGCTCCAAACAGCACAGTGACTCATTACATCATCACCAGAAAAGCCAGAAGTTCAATCAAATGTCCAGATTCTCATGGCCTGTGAGTGAGCGCACAAACATGTGTTTTCTGTTGGTTTGTGAAGTCAGCTATTAGGTGAACATGCGAGCCTGTGAGAGACACCAGCAGAGAGTGAAGCGACAAAGCTGCGTTCTCACCGACAGCTATTAAATCGCTTGAGATCGCAGAGCCTAGCTGTTGGTTTCTAGTAGGAACCGCTTTGGTCCTCATCTGCATAAAGCTGACCTCTGTTCTTACTGCACTAGCAACAGTCACTGCAGCCAGTATGTTGCAGGAAATCGCCAACTCTTATATAAAATGAATATCTGATCATTTTATTGCGCCATATCAAGTAATTCATGGTCCAGTAAAATGACTAATCTTACCATTTCCATGAAATGTGAAGATGTGATTGGTTATTTCTCTCTACAGATGGTGACATATTCACAGGCTGGACCTAAATGTCAAGAAGTTGCCACCACATCAAAAGTCAGCACCAGTGGCAAACAACAGCTGACAGAATCTATTTGGCTCCAAACACTCAGAGTCAAAAGCGTCATGTTTATTCAAACCGAGCACATGCTTCACTCAGTTTCTGTGGATTTCAGATTACTAGTGGATTACTAATGGTCCAGGCTACAGGACTTCTCCCTCATGGATCAAAGTGTCGAACAACCTAGAATATCCTTTCTTATATTTATAATAAACTAATAAATAGTTAGTTCATGACACCTTTACTGAGTCATCCCACATCCCCCTATGACAGACACTACCTCCATATTGGACCAAAAAGAAATACTGATAAGTCTGACAAACTTCCCATGAAAAACCACACACACAGGACCTGATGTCCATAGATTGACCATTTAAGGCCAGATTTACTAACAGCTTGTGCCAGCGCAAACTGTCTTTTGTACTATCAGGATTTACTAAAGACATGCAGAGAAGAATTAGCGCTGAAATGGCGTGGACATTTATTTTTGCTCCTGATCTTGAATATGCAATTGTAGGAGTTTTTCTTTCAGACATAAAATGTATGGGAGGAGAGTATTAAAATGAACGTGATTTACTAATGTTTCGCTTGTCAAATTACTGTTTTTTGCGCCATTATTTAACACCCCAAAAAAATGATGTCTTAAAGCAGGTGGTAAAAGCACTGCTCTTGGTAGACTGTGCTGGCCATTATGGAAATGATCTGTCTGCACCTGTGTTCTTTAATGTGCGCAGTGTTAGTAAATCACCCGCAGAATTTTCCCCTCACATCAACGCTTTTATGGAATTGCACTCTAACGCTAATTTGCCCTGTTTAGTAAATCCAGCCCTTAGTATTTACGCAACATATTATAAGAAAAAAACAGAGGTAAATATGTTCATGTTTATTATTGCAGGTTCATCATTGTTCTCATGTAGGTTTAACTGGACTTGTTTCGGGGCATTTAGCTTGACATTTTTAGGTTGTCTCAGGGTTTCACAACAAGCCAAGAAGGTTAGATACATCCGAAGTCGGAGAACAGATGTCAATATAACAGAGAAATCAGAGTGAGTGGATGTTCCAGTGGAGTATGCAAGGATGTGTGTGCACTCACATGTGAGTGGCCGTGTTGCACATGAAATGAAGCTACACTATTCTAGGATAGGAAACTTTCAGTAGGTAGAGCTGGGACTTTAAATCAGCCAGTGGGAATGGATTCTTCTGGTCAGGTCAGACAATTTCACTAGTGAACTTTATGAATTATTTATATGGTATGTAATATTTATATGAGGTTTTCAGTGGCTAATATAGACAATTGGAGAGTGGGTGGCTGATATACATGGTATGTAATATTCATATGGTTTTTTAAAAAAACATCCAAATGGGTAAATAGATGGAGAAATGGGTAGAATATTACTCCAGGCTACACTCCAGAACTGTCACCACTGAATGCTCATCATGCGACAACTGGACACAGAACCGGGAGTCATGAATAGAGCAGCTGCCTGAAACTCCCCTACATTGTTGTCATTGACTTGAAAAATGACGAGCTCTTTTAAACGCTTCAGAAGGCAGGCGGTCTCCTAGACTGCATGGAATTATCAAGCTCTTCCAAAAGAGCATGAAGGAAAAGCTTTTTAGTTGCTTGTTAGAAACTCTGAATGCTAGAACACCTGCAGCGACCAAACTCAAGGGTCTGTCTGGATTCTAGGCCTTCCTCATAATGGAAGAGTCTAAAATACACACCAACAGAGTTTTTCTACAAGCTTTCATAACTCAGATAACAAGAACCAGAACCCATAGGGTGCTTATCAAGAGCTGCTTTCTGGCAGTGATACCGCCAGCTGCAAGAGGAAACAACTACATCCTTCTAAGTACCCAATGGACTGGCTTTTAAGACTTTGGCTTGACCATCCTCATGAAGAAATTTTTTTTTGC
The DNA here is from genome assembly GCF_936440315.1 of Barbus barbus. NCBI lineage: Eukaryota > Metazoa > Chordata > Actinopteri > Cypriniformes > Cyprinidae > Barbus > Barbus barbus. Next base: position 34,572,205 of record NC_136729.1, read on the forward strand.
CACATGGGTGAAATCCACAAACATCCATTATTGCACAACATACCACATTGTTTGGAAAACTTACTGCTGAGACCAAGACAACAGTGTACAATGTGTCTTTAGTACACCATCTAACTAAACATCACCCTAGTATAAAATGAATATTAAATGTTATACTCTATATATAAATATGTATGTGGCGAATTTCTTTTTTTTTATTATAGTTACCTAGTCTTACCTTAAACGATGTTTCAGTCTCTTGCTGTGCTGTTCTGTGAGAGATCCAGTGTGCTGTCACTCTCTGTCCTCTGTCTTCCACTGAAAAGAAAGAGATACACTGAGATGATGGGAGGGAATAAATGTTTACTGACATTTAAGCTTCACTTTTAGGGTCATTGACATATAAGAGTGTCCACTGTAAAGAAAAGGAAAAATGTTTTTAAAATCTAGTTTAAAATGCATGTGACACGTTCTTAGAAACATACTCTTTTTATTAATCTCTTTTGATTCCATCTTGATTTCAACAAATTCCAAGTTTAATGACTCTAAAAAGTCATGTGGTACAACCATCAAGAAAAAAAAAGTACAAAGAAAAGCATTTTCCTTACATCTTGAACACGTTATCATTATTTTCAAATTGTTTTTAATTTACACTACCATTTAAAGGGATAGTTCACCCAAAAATGAAAATTCGGTCATTAATTACTCACCCTCATGTCGTTCCAAACCTGTAAGACCTTCATTCATCTTTGGAACACAAATTAAGATATTTTTGATGAATTCCGAGAGCTCTCTGACCCTCCCATAGAAAGCAAGGTTCCTAACATAATCAAGGCTCAGAAACATATGCAATGTATGTACACGGATATGTTATTTACGTTCAGATGAATGCGTAAACAATGAATCTGCATTAATACGTTGCAGCCGTTGTTTACGTATGTGATATTCTCCAAAATGGTGCTATAGGGTGACGCGGAGGAGACGAATCGTTAAATAAAGTCATTATTTTTGTTTTCTTTGGGCACAAAACGTATTCTCATAGCTTCATAAAATTACGGTTGAACCACTGATGTCACATGGAGCTCTCAGAGAGCTCTCGGAATTCATCTAAATATCTTAATTTGTGTTCCGAAGATGAATGAAGGTCTTACAGGTTTGGAACGACATGAGGGTGAGTAATTAATGACAGAATGTTCCATTTTTTAATTGTTTTCTTATTGATATTAATAACAAATGTTTCTTGAGCACCAAATCAGCATACTAGAATGATTTATGAGGGTTTATATTACTGGTGCAATGGCTGCTAATAAATTAGGATTTAGTTGGAAAAAATATATTTAGGATATAATAATAATAAAGAAAACATTGGTTTTAAATTGTAATAAAAAGTCATAATATTACAACAATGAAAACTTATTTCCGATCCCAATCATTTGATCAAGTAGTGTATTTTTTAATAAATTTTTCTAACAAATATCTTAAATTAATTCCTTTCAAAGAAGTTTTGAGTGGTGGTATCATATGACATTTTTCCTGACCTTGTGTCATGTCACAATAAAAAAGCCAAATGATCTGAGACTTACTAAAGTAGGGGCATAGTCTGGTTTCAGCGTGTACCCCGAGATGAAATCCTGCAGGCGCCCCCAGACTACTAACCATGTTTGTGCTTTTATCAAGCCTGAAACCTTATGAAAGTTGAACATGGACGTGTTACTTATGAGACTACAACATAGTTTGGCAATCTAGGCCTGGTTTTAAGTTAATCAACTCTAGAGAGGCAGCTGAAAGTGGGCAGCAGGTCACACTATTAATCTCCCTCAATCACTCATGATTAAGAGGAATAATCATCCTCATAAATCATTTTGTACGTCTCAGCTTTCATGCACTTGATTTAAAGCTCTTGAGAGATCCGAAATTAGACACTAAAATTACAAGCTTTTACAAGTTGATTATCAGCACAGCAAAACTGGCTATGCATTCTCTCTGATGAAGAGAAGAACAAGAGGGGAGAGGTAATGAGAGGTGTGGAATTTTCTCTCACCTCCCTCTCTTTTCCTCAAGGATAGCACTTTTCTTTGCAAAAAGAAACAAATAAGCATCCCCTCTCAGCTTGATCCCAGACATTTGGGGTCTCACACAGAGCTGTCATGCACACAAATGTGGAAAAATAAGATCATTACTGACCTCGCCATATCCATTTATGGCTGGAGTTTATAAAATATGACACGCGGTAAAAGGAAGCAATAGAATTGATCGGGAGGGGAGTGTGTCGGCATGCTCCTCACAAGACCATCCTTTTTCCAATTTGCTTTTCTATTTCCAAATTGTAATGGTCTCATTTCTTCTAATGCTAAAAAATCTGACTCGTCTTAAATCAGCGCCATCTAAATCACTGCGGCTTGTCAATCACAACGCAATGTTTCGCAAAGTCTATTCCGGTTGTAACCGCAGTTCTTTTCCACAATAAACATCATCAAAGGCCAAGTTTGAGTTCTGGGGACATAAAATAATCAGCCTGTCTACTGCACAACATAAATCCAGAGAATCCATCAATGCAGAATATGGCCCTCTAGAGAAAACCATTTTCCAAAACTAATAGGTTTAGAGAAGGCATTAGCTGCAAGCCAGCCTAAAACATTGTTCCCAAAGAATGATCTAAGAAGGCCAGAGCTGGCTTGAGGGCAGTTTCTTTTCAAACACAGCGAAATTGACCTTCCTCTGGTTGACAATTATCTGCCCGTCAAGTCACTCAACTGTCATGGGGGTCCCAAAGAGCCTTACTTTTTCACTTCCTCTCTTACCAGGCTTTTTAGGAAGAGACCTCAGGAGAAAAGTCTGAAGGAGAAGAAGATTAGTATTCTTCCTCCTTTTGCTATCTGTTCACTTTCCTCTCTTGCTTTCCTAGGAGTCTCATTATTATGCATTATTATTCTCCTCTGTTATAACTTACATATTTTGCTCAATTTATGTACACCTTAAAAAGGTAGGAATATATATTTTTTAAAAACTGAGATTTCCTCATGTTTTAACACCTCCACACAGGAATGTGTGTAAAATCTTTGATTTCCTGATTCTCACGCCTCATTACGGAGATGAACAATATTAAGGTCAGACCTGAGGATGGGATAGGTTGAGTGTAACTGACAGATCCGACCGGATGTCAGCTTTAAAATGTCACAAATGAAATATTGCACCAGATGTTACAGAAGCAGGTAACACCCATAAGAGGCCTAATGAGTATATCCAGACATCCAGCACAGATGTAAGAAAGCACATAAGATCCATAAAGCAACATTGCTGTTAGGATTACGTATCGATCACCCAGTGAGGACAGAATACAAATAGAGAGAAAAACAGACGAGATGATTATGATTTCCTGTCACTACTGAGAGAGATAAAAGGGGAGCGAGAGAGAGATGAAAAGAGTAGGCCTATTTAAAATTTGCGACCGATATGGGTTCTTCAAGAGAGTGGCCAAATGGCCGGTATAATGCTGATATATAGCCAACCTAATGCAATTTAATGAAACACAAAATTGCTTAAATTAAATAAAATATGAAAATGCAATGGCAATGTGTTGTGCATAATATTTGCTCAAAAACAAAGATTTATAATAAAAAGATTTTTATATTTTATTTATATTTATAGCTTCAATATTTTCCTATCCCAGCTTAATGTTTTAGAAATATGCCATTTGTAATTTGACTTCTCAGAAAATGGTAAACACTGTGGTATTGTGCCGCAAAAAAGCTAGCTTTACACAGAAACACTAGCGCAACTAATGTTGTGTGTTTGGGACATGACTATCTGTTCTATATGGTGACTTCAGAAATGATACTATTATAAATTATGCGCTTCAACTTTAATTGCAATAAATTGTCAAAATTGTTTATTGGCAAGGATGCACACAAAGGAAGATAATTTTAACCCATATGGGCATAATGACCGTGTAAAACTGGGTAAAATCTAGTATGAAACTCTGGCATCAACAAACGATCATTCTACATTTTAGTAAATGAAAACGTTATGTTTAAATGGTCTAAAATCAAGCGATTAACTGGCCTGGCCAATATATCAGTCTATCACAGCAGCTGTCTGACTGTGTGAGGAATTCCACACATCATCTGTGTGATTGACCAATCTATAGACCATTGCTGAGAGACAAGAGACTAAAAAAATAAACACATCAATATTAGATTGACAGGAAGCATCTGCAATTTAGTGAGTCCAAAACACTTTAAAAGATGCTGCATGGTGCAGATGACGGACTACGATTGTGTGTGTGTGTGCGTGAGATAAGCTGGCGCAAGATTGAATGTTGCTTCTGTGTGGGGGATCTCTTCTCTGAATTGTGCCTGGTGCGTGTGTGAGAGAGGAGACAGAAAGAAAGAGAGATAGAGCGGTTTGAATGGAACTGTTTCTATCACTGTTTCCAGGGTGCCGTTTTAAACCAAATGCAATCACAAAGCACTGCAGGAACCGGGCGTCTTCAGTGACAGCTCTAAACAACACAGACAAACTCCTCCCTTACCTTCCAACTAACAGCTCCCCATCTCTGTCTGCAGCTTTTAGTCTCTCTGATTCACTCTCTGATTACCTTTGTCTCTCTTTTTATCTCTCTCTCTAACACACACTCTTTCTCTCTCACTCATTATATAGCACCTAAGAATGTCAATTTATAATGCAATCTGACTCATACAGCCTTCAATATTATTATTTTTTTGTTCAAATGCCACGAGCGTTGCTTGTGTAGGAGTGCACTAAAGTCCCCTCGCACTTCAAACTGTTCTGAGATACACTGATTTATGTTAAGTCTTTATCAAAGAAGTTCATGCTGCTCTAGTTGATGCACAATGGACATCCAAAGAGTACTATTTGAAATTCTAACAATGTGTGCACTCTTGTAAAAGAAGTGCAATTTAGCATACTTTTAAAACGGGTAGTTATCAGAAATAATATAATATTTAAGACAGTAAATGTGACATTGCATGCTATTTACAATGAAATGAAAATGTATTATAGTTTAAATTTATATTCAATGCAAAAGCTTGACCCACTTAAGTAGCACTTACATACATCGTTATATGTAATTTCAGAATTACTTCTAATATTTTTTTTTTTTTTATGTACTGAAGACTAACATTTATAGTAAATTAAAAAACTAAATAATTAACATAAATTCTATTGAAACTTAGGTAACACTTTATTTTAAGGTGTCCTTGTTACACGTTACATGTACTTACTATTATAATAACAATTAATTATGCATAATTACATACAAGTAACCCTAAACTAAACCCTAATCCTAACCGTGCATGTAGTTAATTAATATTACTCAGTACTTAAATGTATAATTATACTTTATAAAGACACCTTCAAATAAAGTGTAACCGAAACTTGTGTCATGTATTTATTTGTAATTACACATTTGTAATGATGAAGTAACATTTTATTTAACATATAATAACTTAAACTTAACTTAAATGAAAAATTTAAATACAGTACACTACACTTAAAATTATAATCAAGTACTTTACATGAGCTTTAGCATTTTAGTCAAGATATCAAAAGTGTACTTGTTTAAAGCATGATTAAAACTTAGATTTAAAATATACTTTAAAGCTAAGTTACTTAAGTTTGTTAAGAAACAGTCATGAAACTGTACTTTAAGTACACTTAAGTGGCCTTTTATTTAATTAATATTATATTATCTGCAAGTGTAGTTTTTTCAATTTACTTTTAAAATGCCTTTAAAGTAGGGAGTCACGTGACGTGCTCATGAACTTAGTTGCACTTGAGTGCGTTTGGCCTCTTTTTGCTGATTTTTTTCGTTTTGTTTTAAGTTTTATTCATTGGTTGTGCTTTACCTGATGGCATGCAGTTGTAAACATCAGGAGTTGTCTCCGTCGGCTTCTCCGATTAAGAAGAAATCCAAGTCACCGAACTCAAGCGATATGATGGACAAGATGGTGAACACTGTTACACACTTTGAGGACATTCTAAGAACAGAGTTGACGGCGATGAGGAACGAGTTCACTTCTCACATGTCAGTTGTTCCGTCGCTATGCTCTAAACTGGATCTTCTTACAGGGGAGATGAGAGAACAAAAACAAGTTGTTGCAGATCACGATAGGCGCGTTGTTGCGCTTGAGCAACAGGTTGTGGACTTACAGGATCGCAATATGCGCAGCAGTCTGCATCTGGTCGGATTGCCTGAAGGTTCCGAAAAGAACGACCCTATGGGCTTTTTGAAAAGATCGCTACCGACGTGGCTCCCGTCTCTGGCGTGCAAAGAGATTGAAGTGGAGCGAGCGCATCGCGTGTACACAAGGCTCTCAGATCGCGCTAAACCACGGGTTTTCATCTTTAAACTGCTGCGTACACGGACAAGGAGCTCATTCTGCGGGGCCGCCAGACTTCATGCCCCGGTGAAAACTTCCGACGGAGCAACGCTGTCTTTCTTTCCAGATTTTTCTCCGGTCACCGCAAAAAGAAGAAGTGCATTTCAGCCAATTAGGAAGGAAATGAGAGACGCTGGCATCCAGAATTTTCTCCTTTATCCTGCAACGCTGAAGGTCATTCTCAATCAAGGTGAACCTAAAATGCTACACTCCCCAAAAGAAGCAAGAGTTTTTCTCAGATCATATTCATCCACCAACTCTCAGTGAACTACAGCTGGACATTTGCTGTCTAATTGGGGAAGAGATGCTCTAAATGGTTAGGTCTTTCACTGTTCACTTTAATGTTCACTTCTTAATTCATAGTTCATTGTGCATGCAGTATCGCTTACTGATTATGATATTTTATTTGTTTTAGTTGTATTCTTTATCTCTCTTTTCTTTTTATCTTTTTTTTTTTTAAATAGACATACTACCTAGTCAATATGTGACTATGGGGCCAAATGTTGGTGCTACAGTAATGTGCAGGTTTTTGTTGACGCCACGGACCATATTAAAGGGTGCTGGCAGATCAAGGTTTGTTCTTGGTTTGATCTGCTATAGTTCATGGGAATGTGTTTATGTTTTTTTTAATGGTAACGGGGAGGGTGGGGGGTGGTTTAATGGTAGACTCAACTGGTTTTATTTTCAAACTTGTATTTTGTCTTATTATGCAGTAATTCTGTTTGATACCTATGACTGACCTTAATATTCTGAGTTGTAATATTAATGGCCTAAATGGCTCTCACAAACATACAGGTTTTCTGGATTTTTGGCGAAGAAGAAAGATTGATATAGTGTTAGTTCAAGAATCCCATTTGAAAGAGGAGGATATACACAGGTGTAATAATAAGTTTTATGAAGTGGTATCTCACTCATCTTCGAATACTAAAACCAAGGGTGTCCTAATATTGGTCCGGAGGACTTTAAATATTACCATTTTAGATAAAGGTTGTGATACAGATGGTAGAATAACACATATAAAAACAATAGTGGAGAATAGGAATATTGTATTTCTCTCAGTTTATGCCCCTTGTACTCCTGACCCTACTTTTTTCTCTGTTTTGTCGACCTATCTCTTGACGTTTTCCGATTTTTAAATTGTATTGGGTGCAGATATGAATTATGTAATGTCGCATATCCTAGATAGATCTGGACCAAAGGAATCACACTCTCAAGCTTTGTGTTCTGACAAATTTCGGCAATGTGTAACCTCATCCTCATTGGTGGATAGTTGACGTTTATTAAACCCTTCTGCTAAGTCTTTCACTTTCTTTTCTGCTACTCCCGTTACTCCTGTTACTTCCGGGTGAACACTGGTGCTGTTAGCTGCCGCTGCCTAGGGAGAGCATTTTAAACTTTTCACTGTTTGTATTTTCATGCACTTATCAATGCATGAATACATTTATGAACTGTTTTAAACTGTTTTAAGGAGTCACACTGATTTGTGTATCTACACTGATTCGGCGGCTCTGTGTGCTGGTTGATCTGCGTGTCAATGCTCTCTGCGGTTGTTGGTCTGCCTGCTGGTTATTGACCTGTTTCTTCGTGGTACCTCTGTCACGGGGAACAACTATGAAGATTATTGAGTTACTGGTGTGGATGAATTACATCTGGGTCATCCTTTCTGCTGTATACCATTCTGTGGTATGGATGATGCCCCATTACTCGGCGGCGGAACTTATTCAGCTCCGTTTGCGTCCTTTTAATCTTCCATCAACTCTACATCTTCCCTCGGATATCGTGTTCATACCACGTCGGAAATATATACATTGAGGGTCTCGGCGGAGTTATAACGTTGATGGCTCAAGTCAGATATGGTCCTTTTGGTCATCTAAACCACGCTCGGTGAGGAGGATCACACAGACTGTTGATCCTGGTGTATTAACCAACTTGGCCAGATCGGTTGGCAACGATTCTGGTAAAAACAATTTCTCCTTTGGATTATTTAATATACGATCACTTTCCACTAAAGGACCTCTAATGTACGATCTGCTGTCTGACCGTAAGTTTGACTTTCTCTGTTTAACTGAGACATGGCAAAAATCAGCTGACTTCTTTCATTTAAACCAGTCTGTTCCCCCAGGATATAGTTATGTCTGTAAATCCCGTATTATGGGACGGGGAGGGGGGCTAGCGATACTTTATAAAGAGAAATTGAACGTATCTCAGTTAACTCTGCCTGTATATTCTTCTTTTGAATCGCTTGCTTACAAATTGATGGGGCGATTCCTACCATCCTCACTACCATTTACCACCCTCCCAAGAGCAATAATGCCTTTTTAACTGAACTTTCTGAACTTTTAACTTATTTATGTTCCATACAGGGTGGTGATGGCGCAGTGGATAAGACACATGCCTTTGGTGTGAGAGACCCAGGTTCGAATCCACTGTGAGACACCAAGACCCTGAGCAAGACACTTAACCCCTATTGCTCCAGAGGCGTGCGACCTCTGACATATATAGCAATTGTAAGTCACTTTGGATAAAAGCGTCAGCTAAATGAATAAATGTAAATGTTCCATGTCTCCAAATGTTATTATGTTGGGTGATTTTAACATTCATATAGATGCCAGTAATGCATTTACAAGTGACTTTTTATCATGCTTGGATTGCTTTGGTATGCAGCAATTTAATACTCTGCCAACTCACTCTAAAGGGCATATTCTTGATCTTGTTTGCTGTTCTGGTATAACACCATTTAATTTTACTGTTTCTGATCTGTCTATATCAGATCACCTGCTGGTGTCCTTTTGTGCCCAACTGGCAGTTTTTAAGGTAAATCCGTGTCGCCCGATCACATTTCGGAATATTAAGAACATTGATGTGCCTTCTCTTGCTGATGAACTTGTCATCTTCTCCAGTAAATCGGATTTCTCTACTGTTGATGAACTGGTTTTATATTACAACGATGGACTGACTACGATTTTAGATGATTTCGCACCTGTGAAAAATCTAACTGTTTCATTTGTACATTCAGCTCCTTGGTTTACACCTGAACTGCGTGAACTTAAAACTAAAGGTCGTAGGTTAGAGCGTTTGCACGTTAGGTCTGGCCTTACTGTTCATAAAGAGATGTATGCTGAACATATTCAAAACTACAAAAATGCATTGTTCAAAGCTAAATCTGATTATTATTCCAACATAATTGGAGTCAGCAATGGCAATTCAAGATTTCTTTTTTCGATGGTAAATTATTTTTTGCTTTCTTTCTACCAATAATACAGCAGTTCTTGTTCATGCTTTAGTTACTTCACGTATAGACTACTGTAATGCCCTTTTCACTGGTGTTCCCGCTAAATTGCTACATAAGCTCCAGTTGGTTCAGAACTCTGCAGCTCGTGTTCTTTCTAGAACACCTTTTATTGAGCACATTTCTCCAGTTCTTCAGCAGTTGCACTGGCTTCCAGTAAAGTATAGAGTAGAGTTTAAGATCTTGCTACTTACTTACAAGGCACTTGTGACTTGTATTTTTCATTTTGTGAGGTGACCTTGGGTGTTTTGAAAGGTGCCATTAAATAAAATGCATTATTATTATTATTATTACTCATAAATCCTATTCGCGAATTGACTATATTTTAATTTCTACTTCTTTATCATCAGCTGTTCGTGATGCCAATATCTGTTCCTTATCTTTGTCGGATCATGATGGAAATTTGTGCAGATTATCTTTGATCCCTCGGCCATCTCGTGCCACTAGATGGCGATTTAACCCTAAATTGTTACAGGATTGCAGTCAATTCAGAAATAAATTTAGAGTTTATTGAAATTAACCAAGGTTCAGTGGATGATCCTCGAACACTTTGGAAAGCAGTTTAAAGGATTTATAAGGAATAACTCAATGTCATATGCCTCTTTCCTACAGAAAAAAAACAGACACAAAAAGATAGTTGAACTGGAATCACAGCTCCAGAATCTGACTAGAGATAATCAGCGTTGTTTCTCAGACAATACACTCAGTAAAATCATGGCGGTTAGGTCCGAACTCAATTCATTACTGAGATGAATCCAGGGCAGAATCCCTGATCCAAAGATCCAGGCTGAATTATTATTTTCAAGGGAGTAGACCAAGCCACCTTTTAGCCCTAAGATTATGCAACAATGAAAAGTTTGCTAATATTTCAGCTGTGAAATCCCAATCTGGGCTCATTATGACAGACCCAAAAGACATTAATATCGCCTTTCACTCTTTTTATTCTAACCTCTATACTTCTTCCACTGATGGTGACCCTGACTCTTTTGCATCTTTTCTGTCCAACTTTGATTTACCTAGGCTGTCAGATTCAGATTCAGAATACCTGGCTGAACCGATCTCTCTTCAGGAGCTGGAGTCAGCAATTCGATCTATGAACAAGGGGAAATCCCCAGGCATAGATGGCATAGACTTTTTTTATAGGGACTGATGTTAAATTATATGCTAAAGTACTATCTCGTCATCTAGAGAAATTTATGAATAGGCTAGTTCATCATGACCAAACAGGATTCATTAAATCTCGCTCAGCTTCAGATAACTTAAGCAGGTTATATCATATTATTAATTCAAATAATAGTTTGTCCTCTCCTTGCACAGTATTATCTTTAGATGCAATGAAAGCTTTCGATCAGCTAGAATGGAACTATTTATGGGCGGTTCTACAGCATCTGGGTCTAGGATCGAGTTTCATAAATACGATAAAAGTTCTGTATGCCAATCCAGCAGCCACTGTTCTCACAGGTGCTGTTCGCTCTAACCCATTATTTATACATCGAGGTACTCGTCAGGGTTGCCCGCTATCTCCTCTGTTATTTGCCCTATCCTTGGAACCCTTAGCTCAAGCGGTCCGACAATCTGAAACTAATTCTCCCATAAATATACGGAATACTTATCATCATATTTCTTTGTTTGCCGATGATATCTTATTGTTTTTGGAGAAGCCGTCACATTCTATTCCTCATGTGCTGCATTTATTTGACCATTTTGGATCTCTCTCTGGAATTAAAAATAATTGGATTAAGTCATGTTTACTTCCCCTTAATTCTAAAATTGATTCCATGTCCCTTTCTATATCTATTCCATTGGTTCAAAACTTTAAGTACTTGGGGATAGATGTTTCTCCTTCCCTGCAGGAAATCATCTCAAAAAACTATGGTATTCTAGCTAAAGTATCCTCAGATTTGGAAAATTGGTCTCGTCTTCCTACTTCTTTTCAGGCCCGTATATCGGTGATTAAAATGAATGTTCTCCCACGTATTAATTTATTTTCTTCCATGATTCCTCTTGCTCCACCGGTTGGCTACTGAAATAAATTAGATGCATGTGTTTCACGGTATATATGGGATGGGAAACGTATTAAATTGACTACCTTACAACGATGTAGATTACATGGAGGTCTTTCCCTAATTTTAGACTGTATGCTCAAGCCTTTTCCCTCCTCCCTTTAGCAGTTTGGTTTGATCCTGACGCTTCTGTGTCTTGGAGAGCAATTGAGGAATCTATCGTTTATCCGTATAAATTGAAGCATCTTGTTTTTTCGGGAGTTCCTCTTTGGCAGTGTAAATCTCGGTTTGGTCCCATTGTAACCCATCTCCTCTCCACATGGAGGGATGTTGAAAGACGTTCACAACTAACTAGATACAAAATGGCATAGGCATTCGTCTATTTTCCACAATAATAACCTTTTGTCAGGCAGTACTCCATTTCATTGTCTGCAATGGACTCATAATAAAGTAAACACTCTGGGAGATATCTATGATGATAGTGGTTTAAAATCCTTCCAGAATTTTAAAACTCAATATAATCTGCCAGGCACCTCCTTTTTTTATGTATTTGCGTATTAGATCGGCCCTACGGGCGTATGGGGTGCCTTGGAACTCTCAACTGCATGTTCACCCTTTGCGCAAACTAATCCTTCCTTCTGAGGAATCTCCCTTCAGTCATCTATCTCTTTCTTCTTGAGTATTCATACAAACCTTTATCTATTACAACTGTTTGAGCTAAGGATCTTAATGAGGATGTGCATGTTTTATTTTCCGATCAGGTATGGGGTATGTTTAAATTGTCTTCTAAAAACCCTAATCACCAAATGATTCATTGGAAATTGCTGCATAGGGTTTATTTGACTCCAATGAAACGTTTTTATATGAATCTGTCGTCTTGTCCTAAGTGTAATCTCTGTTCCCAATGAGTTTTAGGCACGTTTTTGCATTTTTTTGGGGAGTGCCCCTCACTCTCACCTTTTTGGACTCAGATCTCACTGGACCTTTCATATTTGTTGAGTACTGAGATATGTTTGACTCCGCGTCATTTTTTCATGAATGACTTTTGGGACTTCACCTTGTCCGTCCAACAAAGATCTTTACTGTTAGCTGCTCTCACAGCAGCAAAAAAAAAATAGCTGGTCAACCGTTGGAATCCTCCTCACACAATGGACAGACGGACCTGGACTGTGTATTTGTTGGACATTATCTCAATGGAACTCTCTACTTCTCGTATACATGGATCTAACGTGAAAACTGTAAATTCATGGCATTCAGCTTTTAATGTTGTGTCTTCTTTTCTAAAATCTTGTTATTTGTTTATCTATTAATATTAATTAATATGTGTTTATTATTATTATTTATGTTATTTTATTTATTTATTTTTATTTTGTTTTTAAGTCTACCAAGGGGTGGGTTTTAAATTTGTACAGCTGATTTTAGTTTTTTGTACTAGCCTACTGTTCCACAAAATAAAACTCAATAAACAGTTGTTAACAAAACAAAAATGCCTTTAAAGTACACTACAAGCACACATTCAACACAATTTAGTACACTTCTTTTTCACAAGGGCAGCATGGAGTACAACTTTATAATATTCAGAACTTGAAGTACATGCTGTATTTATAAAGACAGAGAGGAATTATAATGATGTATTGTGGAACTACAGCTTGAGAAAAGATGGCGTTATAATAAGATACCATGCCACAAAAGTCGCTTTTACAAGGAAAAACAACCATTATCTATTGTGGGAGCCAATTTATGAAAGTCATTATCCTGATAGAAAAACTGTAGTCCAGGGACTAATGGAACATTCCAGGAACAAGGGGCTTTTTAGACATACTGATGAAACCCAAAGTCATCCATCTTTCTTCTCATCGCATAAACATAAGGCGTATAAATGAATAATGGTGATATAACTAGCCCATGCAGCTGTGGCGAGCACAAAGCGCTGTGAGTAGACCACTGCAAAAAGCCTACCTTATTTAGACCTCCTGCGCAATTATGTGCATATTTCAAATAAGTCTACAATGCATGAACCCAGGCCTTCCTCGAAGAGAAGAATACTTTCGACTTTATTTCGGTTTGTATTTAATTGTGATGCAAGCATAATCTTCCACCATTTGTCTCATTTGCAGTTTTTCAAGCTTCCACATCATTCTGCAACAAATAGCACAGTATATAGAAAACACACACACTATTTACTATTGAATCACAAAACTATTGATATTCCTGTTCATATTCATTAATTCAGCATGAACAGCTTAAAGTACAGACCTATTTCAAACTACACTGTATTGGAGTACAAGAAAATGGTTTGACTTCAAAGTTTCACATTTGCGTTACTTGCCAGTTTTTATAATTATTTGTGAAAATTACTAGCAATTTGAGTAAACTTTTAATTTTTTTCAGTGTATGTTTGTGCATTCGACCTGGTATGAGTTGATCAATATCAGACTGGCTCTGATGAGTTGTTTTTTTTTTCTAATAACTGTAAGCAATTGAGAGTGAATTCATTCATATAAGTGAAAGCTAGACTGGTCGATGTTTATAATAAATATTTGACACTGTGTGAGTATCTGAATGACAGGCAAGAAAAAGCACATTTTGTGAACAAACCGGAGAAGCCGGAGATTGCACTCAAACATAGATGAATAAAGTTTTATGTTCAGCATAAAATTACTCCTGAAGTCCTCCAAGGCCAGCTTTACTATGGTCGATATCTGTTTTGAGATGAAAGATGGCATCAATTAACAACTTGCATTGTATGAAAAGAGAGAGCGAAAGAAAGACTGCAGAGATACAATAGAATAGGCTAGCTTTGTGCATCATTTAAAATCCACATGTATGTATAAACAAGCCATGAGTATATTTTAACTTCTCAGCTCAGCAGAATATTTGCTCTCGCTAATAGCTCTTGCCTGTCGTAGATAATATCGCTAGCCTTGTTATAAATGCATTAAAGGTCTGTCACGCAATATGGAGACTGAAGCTCAGTGCAGGTCCCAGAGTCCCTGGTCAAATCTCAGAGAGATGTAGCAACTTCTCCAAACACGCAGAACATGCAGAGAGCTCGTGTCGATTCTGTTGGAACAGAACTGAACATGATATCCTGAGACCAACAGCCTGTTTTAGTTTCTTTAAAACACACAGTGTTTAAATGACAGAGTAGTGATGCCTGTGATGAAATATTCGAATGGGTCAACGGTCTTCTGTTTTCTCTTTCATGTGCTGATCAGTGAGAATCTGGGGTGTTAATACAGTGAACTTCTTGAATGCTGGGTATCATGTTGTGGTTTATAATATTGACAGTAATGGATTTGCTGCATCAATAACAGTTTGGTTTTAATGGAGTCCTGTCATTAAGGCTGACATCACACATCATTGTTTTACACAACTGAAAGACTGACTAATGTCTAAAGATCAAATCTATTTGTTTTGTGCCGTTCAGTGGTTTGACAGAAAGTGTCGCTTTTAAAAAGGGATTCTGGTTGTGGTTCTCTAAATGATCCTGGTTTATGGCCTACATTAATAAGTACTTCTAAACAAGAAATATAGGGGAAAAAGAACATGTAGGTTATACAAAATTGGAAATAGCCTACAATTCTATTAAAAGTTTGTTTACACAGACTCTATAATGACTTGAAATGACTTTTTATTTAGCATAATAGCAGCCCAATAATTAAATAAATAATACATCAAACAACAAAACAAATATTTAATCGACAAGTCCTACTTGTTAATTATAAATGAACTAAGTAACCATTCAGAAGTGTTTTAGGTTCACTAGAAGAAATCGTTCGGGAATCGTCACGCAATTTTTGTCGTTTGAGATGCATTTCTTTTATTCACTAAAATTCGCTTTTGATTCGCAATAGGCTATATGTTTTTGATTAAATAAAAATAAGCGACTTGTTAGTCATATTCGGACTATGATTTGATCCACTAAAAAGAACCGGCTCATAAGACTCACTCATTTGGAAATCTGATGCTCTCGCTTGATTGTTTCTTTGATTCACCAAAAAGAATCGACTGATAAAGAGTCATTCGGGAATCTTATTAAAGCTGGGCGATGTGGATTTATAGTGTCAGTGTACGGTGCTGAATAGTAGTGCAATAGCCTAAATACTCGCAGAATATTTTAGTTCATAACTTCGGATGCATGATCCAGAACTCATGAAAAATCATTCGCTTCCTGTGTTTTTTAAAAAATACAGCCGACTCGATCCCTAAACCTACTCCTCAATGTCTTAGTAATAGTCGTTCAGCTTTAACTGTAGGATAGAATCACAGTCTTTGAGTTTAGATAGCTGCATGTCACATTTTCTCCCTCGCCTTGCAATTTCAGTTGAGATCAATATAAAGCTGCAGTCACATCTGCTTAAGTCCTGAAGCGTGCATCATCAGCAACATAGTTTAAACATTCAGCTGAGAATAAAGTGCTCTTGCATTAGTCACCGCCATCCATCCTTATATGGAAGAGAAATCATTGATGAATTATTGCTCAAGAATTTGTTTACACGATAACCCAAGCAAACAATGTACTTACGCATCAAAACTACACTTTTCTAAGTTATTTAAAAGCGTATCCCCCGCAAGAAAACTTCTTCACAGATGCGCGCAACTGGTTGATAATACAACTTTCCAAGTAGGTTCTGGGTAAAAAAAGCGGTGTCTTACCTTCCTCCAGAGCATTTCCGCCCACAATTTCCAGTAAACCGTTAAAGAGAAAAACCGATAGCATTACAAGCACATATCGTGTCGATGAAATGTGTCCGTTTTTCTGTCTGTGTTTGGTATACATCCCTGTGGCGGTCGGTGCTGTTCTCCGTCTCGCCTCTCTCTGTATTCACTCTCCAGCCTGAGTGGAGTAGATGTAATTGAGTCAGCTAAGCTCTGCCCTCTCCATTTGCGTGAGACACACGAACCATTATATGTTCCTTAAACTGTCCTACTAAGAGCAGACAGATAACACGACCAAGGAGGAGGGGTAAGATCAGTGAAGCCTTGGACACCTGAGAGCACGCGCCAGGGCTTTCCTCCGGGCACTGTGAATATATGACTCAATGATCACTGTATTCAGCAGACCCCTGCTGAGAAAAACAGCTTAAAACAGCCTAAGCTGGTTTGCTGGTCTGAAATGGTCTCTCAGCCTGGTCAGGCTCATTTTAGACGTTTGTTTTAAACAGATGTAGGAAAGCCAAAGCCCATTTCCACCACATAGCCTAAGAAAAAATAAGGAAAAAAAAAAAACTTTTGTGGCATAAATTACGAAATAGCAAGTCACAGCTATGAATCACAACATAAAAAAAAAAATTAAAAAAATGAGATAAAAGTCAGAATTATGTCAAAATTCATGAGATACTATTTTTAAGTTTTAATTTCATAGTTATGACTTAGTAAGTCAAAATATTGGCTTTTATATCATAATTACGATTTACCCACTTGACTTTTTTTTTTCTTATGTGGCAGGAATGGGCTTCCATTGGGAAATAGGCTAGTATAATTCCATAGGCTTTCAGACTAATGTGGCTCTTCTTGAATTCTGGGAAAGAATCTGTTTAAAAACATATTTTCAACAGTATTTCACCTTTAAAAGTAATACCTTGTTACAAAAAGTAATAATTCATATCTTATATACATTTCTTGGTGTATTTTACTTATATAATATAATATCATATCGTATCATATGTGACCCTGGACCACAAAACCAGTCATTAGGGTCATTTGTTTTTAGATTTATACATCATCTGAAAGCTGAATAAAAAAGCTTTCCACTGATGCATGATTTCTTAGGATAGGATAATATTTGGCTAAGATACAACTATATGAAAATCTGGAATCTGACGGTGCACAAAAAAAAAATCACATTTAAAGTCCAAATTAAGTTCTCAGCAATTCATATTACTAATAAAAATTACGTTTTTATATATTTATGATTGGAAATCTACAAAATATCTTCATGGAACATGATCTTTACTTAATATCCTAATGATTTTTAGCATAAAAGAAAAATCGATAATTTTGACCCATAGAAAGTATTGTTGGCTATTGCTACAAATATATCTGTGATACTTATGACTGGTTTTGTGGTGCAGGGTCTCGTCTCATATAATATAATATAACATAATATAATATAATGTAATGTAAGGTAAGGTAATATAATACAATATAATAGTTTCACCTGCATTTTTGAATTCTGTTATTTCCACAATTCTGCATAAAGGTTTATTTTTGTTTTTCCGAGCAGGCACATAACAGCATTGTGATCCAAGATGTAATGCTGGCAGAACTGCTGTGGGCCTGAGAAGAAAAAGCCCCACAACGAAACAATGGATCTCCTAACAGAGCATGTGCAGTGTGGTTTACTCAGTCATCAGGAAATGTTATATCCATTTAGATTTGAAACATCAATACCATCAAAACAAAGCATGCAAATGGTTTACAGCACACACACAATAGGCCTCCTGCAACTTTGTATATCCCAGCCATAAAAGAGATTGTGTAGAGCCAACCAGTCATGTAATTCAAACTGTGGGAGTTAAAGCTTTGGCCAGCTGCCTGCAGTTCTTTGCCTAAAGAAACATACAATAGTGTAATATATACTTTTGGCTCCACGGTGCCATATGCTCTGCCACATAAGCTTTGGGAGTACAAAACAAGCCACAGAACTGAATCAAGCTCAGAGTGCTCAAAAGTTAATGCACATAACAGAACGCTTGTGGAGGGTGGTGTGCCATGAAATGGTTTCTTGCTTCCCCACATCAAAAAGACTCTTTTCATCATAATGTACTTTTATACTATATTATATGCAGGTAAAAACATTATTATATTATAAAAAAGATTTTTTTTTGTCTTGTCTCAAATCGTGTACTAAGCAGAATTACTTACAATAGCTTAAGATAAAAAACAAAACATGATCAACATTAAGTGACTTTATGCTTGAAACTAGAAAAAATATCTGTCAGTGGGACAATATATATATATTTTTTGCTTTTTTTTTTTAAATATTATATTACATTATGTATGTCTGCCTTTTCATTGGGCTCACTGAAAAGCAATATTCCACCAGATACCTTAGCCCAATGAAGCTATGAAAAATATTGCATTTGCAGAAAGATGATAAATGATTTTTGACCCTGAGTTGTGTCTTTCATAAACTCATTTTTGGATGGCTTATTTAATGGAAGAGCTTGTAGAGGTCTGGTGAAATAGATCTGAAATTAGAACAGTAAATCTTCCCACAGGTAATTTGGCTATCGGGCTGTCAGATGTGAGCTAGGATATAATCCTCTGCCCCTGACTCTCTGGTGCACCTCAGCTCAGTCTTAAAAGGCAGGTGTCTTTGCTCAATGATCAGATAGGGCTTTAATCATGACTCAATTAGGACATCTTGTTGACCCGTGAACCAGAGGAGATCCACGTGTAAATGAGTGCAAATAATCAACATGAAGTAATAATCGCCATGAAGGTGCTTGCACAGAAAGTCTAAGTGAGTTGTGCTGTTTCTTGATTACTATGTAAATGTGAACCATTAAGTAAAAGGTGTTAAATTATTTAGTTTTGTCCTGATTCAATTATGTAAGTAGTGAAGTCACATTAATTAGACTGCAAATGGGAAATGATGGGCTTCAAATAATGCATATATAAAATTTTGAATTAAACATGATCTGAGTTTTCTACTTGTTGTCACAATAATAACTGCTATAAAAGGGAAAAAATTAAAATTCTGTCAATATTTATTCATCTTTGTATTGTTCCAACCCTGTATGACGTTTCCGTGAAACACAAAAGAAGATATTTTGAAGAATGTTTGTAATCAAACAGTTTAGGTTACAGTTGACTTCCATTTTTATGGACAAAACAACAACAATAATAACAAAGAACTACTGAGACATTTATCATATTTAAAATTTCTGTTCCACAGAAGAAAAAGAAAAACAAAATCATACAGGATTGGATGAAAAACAGCCTTAAACAGCCTATTATAGGTAATCTCTCTCTCTCGCTCTCTCTCTCTCTCTCTCTCTCTCACACACACACACACACACACACACACAAAATCAGGAAACACAGAATGTAGAAGAAAAATGTCAACAGCCAACAAATATTGTAATTAATATATAAAGGCATAGCATTTTAAACATGTATGCCAACTTTCCCAATTTGACATTCATGAAATATTCTTAAGCATACAGTCCAACCTTGGGTAAAATCTGAATATTCAGTTGACTGTTGTCTTTGTATGCCAGTGTGATTTTATTTTGCTCACTTGTTTACACAACTGCTGCTGCAAAAAATATGTTTACATTGTTTTTTTTTTTGTTTTTTTTTTTTTAGATCTATGAGGATTAAAAAAAAAAAAATACTGTTATTTAAGAGGAGTTTGAGTCAAAAAGCACCCCACCCACCCCTAAAAACAAGCATCTGAACTCAAAAACGTTATAGTTATAGGCTATGTGTATGCAAGGCTCAGTGAAGTCTTAAAGAGTAGATGCATATTTTCTAATAATTTTTAGATATTTTACTTACTTACTTTTCGTTATGTACTACACTCATATTTCACAATCTTTTGATACTTGAAAAATACAATACACAATGCCATACAGTGTTTTTCCGCCATCTAGGGTCAATTACGGGTCGTTACAGAGCCAGTGTATTTCCTTCTGTTCTCCAGTCCTGCAGGAGGCAGTAATGTGACTGTTTCATGTGAGATGGCATTCTTCTGTGTTGTGTAGACAAGCATAGCAGAGTCACTAGAGATTCTTAAAGCATGTTGATGTTCTTAAATGTCTAAAAGTTACTTTGGGCACAGTCCGCTGTTTATGACTGGTTTAAAGTGTTGGGTTGGCGAAAAACATGACTGCCAATGAAGACCAGGAGGTGAGAGATACAGCTGAAGCTAACGCACATGAGCTAAAAGATGCTCATTTAAATACAGTGTGGAGGTTTAATGAAGGCTGTGTTTTCTAACCTAATCACAAACTTAATTAACTTTATGTTTATATTTGTTTCTGAATTGTAGCATTTTACACTTCTACCCACATGTGGTTCTGACATGTAACATTTAACACTCTACAAAAATGACAGTGGTTGTGTCATATGGTGCAGGGCTATTACTGTATACCACTGAATTTTTAGTATACTGGTACATGGCAATACCATGGTAGTGTTGTGACAATCTGAAATGTTCATGTGCAGATGGAGTTGGAGGCTCTGCACTCTATCTATGAAGGAGATGATTGCTTTAAAGAGCTCAGCCCTGTTTCCTTCCAGTTCAGGGTAAGAACTGCTTCACACACAAATGCCAACACTGTTTACTTGGGCTTACAGAGATGTTTTATTTATGGTGTACAGATACCAGGATCATTTACATTTATTCATTTAGCAGATAATTTTATTCAAAGTGATTTGCAAATGAGGAACATCGTTAGTGAGTTGTCACAGAACCCACTGGTTATATAGTAAGGCAGCTAGTTTAGTAAATAAATTAGAGCAGAAATTAAATGCAGGAAAGAAGATAACTTTTATGTAAATAAATAGGAGTGCCTTGGTTTATTTCTGTACTTTAGTGCAAGAACTTGTAAACTAAACTATTAAGTTATTACCGTATACACGTATTGTAGTATTGAGATTATATTGTATTAATACAGTTCCAAAAAGCTTTAGCGCTACTGTTGCATCATCTCCAAAAGTTGGTGGTAATGCCATGGTTTGTGTCTGAATGGTGTCTTTTCCTTATTTATTTGTAGATAGGAGATCTTGATGACTCCAAATCCTTCCTGCTAGAAGTGTCATGGCCAGAGAGCTATCCTGAATCTCCCCCGCACATATCATTAGATGCTTTTTTCAATAACAGAATGTAAGTTGTTCTCAGTGCAATTTAATAGCTTTTAATTGTGGCTTTCTTGGCTGAAAAGTTTTTACCTAAGTTTATAGACTGTTATTGAGTTCGATGTGTTGGATTATTAGCAGTGGGTATGTTATATTTTAATACACACAATTGTTCTAAATGCTTTTGATAGTTTATGTTCTCCAAGGCTGTATTTATTTTATCAGTAATACAGTGAACCGTAATGTAGTGGAATGTTATTGCAATTTATAACTTTTTTTCTGCTTTAATATATCTTAAAATGTAATTAATTTCTGTGATGGCAAAGCTAAATTTTCAGCAGCCATTACTCTGTTTTCATTGTCACGTGATTCTTTAGAAATGATTCTGATAGATTGGTTTGGTGCTCAATATTTTGATAAATAAAAAAACTGTGATAAACTGAATGGAAAGTTTTTAAAAAAAGAACAGCATTTATCAGAAAACTCATTCTGAATTTTTATAACATTGACACTTTTTTTTCAATCAATTTAATGCAGCCTTTGGTGAATAAAAGTAATTTCTTAAAGGAAAAAGAAAAACTTACTGACCCAAAACTTTTGAATAGTAGTGTCAATTGTATTAGATTATAGTATACTGTATGTCATTATGTTTGAACAGGATTAAAAATCAAATCTATTTTTAGATCCCTGGAGACAAAGCAGTACATTCTCTCCAAGTTGAGTGAACAGGTAGAGGCCAACCTGGGTACTGCCATGATGTACACGCTTTTTGAATGGGCCAAAGAAAACCAGGAAACACTCATGGAAAACCACCTGCCTGCGACATCCACTGTGGTCTGTATTCTAGAAGTGTTGGGCTCTCTGAATGTATTGTGTAATCTCTGGACTAGTGCTTTCTGATTTATTTGACTTTATATCTTTATACAATCACTTCACCTCAAAGAATACAGCAGCATATCACTGTAACAGCTGCATGTCTCTTGTAGCTATGGAAGCTGCCTTACTACATTCAGATTGTTCACAATGACTTTGTCACGTTTCCTGTAAATAATGTAATGACTCTATTGTTTCTCAGACCTTGATAGCCAACAGCGATGTCATGAATAATTCCACCTCTGTCAGTAAGAAGAAGGAGAAGAAAGAGCAACTAACCAAAGCACAGAAGAGGAAATTGATCGGAAGAACAGGTTAGTATTGTTGGCAAAAAAAGACGCCAAACAAGTTTGAATGCACACTGATGTGAAACTGCTCTTTGCAATGAACAGATAATAAGGGTGAATTGCCAAGAGGTTGGAACTGGGTAGATGTTGTTAAGGTGAGTTAAGATGAAAAGATTTACTACAAATGCCATTTGACACTTAAAATAAAATTGCACATTGTTACTTGTTTTATAATGTCTTTTTTCTCTTTCGCATGGGGATCTCATCTATACATTGCCACCTTCTCTGTTCAACAAACAGCATGTAAGGAGTTTATATGTACATAACATACATGTAGAATTTACAAAATTTAATATATGGCCCCAAGAAGTATTTGCACTCTAAATTGTTTGAATGTTGTGTCATTAGATTAAAAAAATCTAACTTTTTAAAGAAAAACAGTACAAGTATTTCACAGAAATTTTTTTAGATGATAAAACAATAGACAGAAGTGTTTGGACATAGTTCATATGATGACGTCCACCTGTGGTTACTCTGATATAGGACACCTGTGTGAACTTGAGGTGAACATACATCCACTACAAATCACCTTTGTAGCATTTGGTTTTAAGTAATTCAAAAGATTTTGACAAAATATCTAGCATCATCTGTTGGTAGATGCTGCTTGATTTGATATTCTATTATAATGGCATACAAATTATGTATGACTACATTTTTCAAATGTTTGGGGCCTTTGTATTTTGAATAAAATATTCACGTAATCATATCAATGACATACTAGACTATAAACACTTATAAAAAATGACAGTGTCGCAATGAAACACTACTACTACAAAGATATACTACTACTTTTTTAAAGATATTA
Organism: Barbus barbus; assembly: GCF_936440315.1. Taxonomy (NCBI): domain Eukaryota; kingdom Metazoa; phylum Chordata; class Actinopteri; order Cypriniformes; family Cyprinidae; genus Barbus; species Barbus barbus. The sequence goes on from NC_136729.1 coordinate 34,595,715, forward strand.
GTACTTTTATTAAGCATGGATGCATTAAATTGGAATAAATTACTTTGAAAAATATACAACAGTACAAAACAGTTGTTTTAAATTGTACATTTTCTCAAAATCAAACAAATGCAGAATTAGTGAGCATATGACTTTTTTTGTTCTTTAAAACCCCACACCTTTGAACAGTAGTGCACACTTTTAATCTTTGACATTTCTATTTTTTTCTTTCTTTTATATAGTTGAGCAAAACTGGAGGAAAAGATGAAGATTAAAGCGATGCGTGAGAAGAAACGATGGATTGAAGTAGCGTCGGATGAAAGTGTGGATGAAATGTGTCTCTGTGCACTTGTTTTTTTTTAATGAAAGCCAAACATGAATCCTCTCCGTCCATGATTTCAATTCACTTGGAGCTGCCACAGAGCTGATTTGACAATGAGTGCGTCACAGACGTGTCTTCAGAGCCACACTAGCGTGTGCTAACTTAGCTGAGCCACGCATGAACATCATGAGGTGTGTGATAAGAAAACTAACACCAGTTTAAATGCTTGTATTTTTGGATCTGGTAGAACAGTTGGGTGTGACTTAATAAACCTAACATCAGTGTGATGTTTCATCTAGTGAAATGTCCTTTTAAAAGTTGTATCATGGATTGTTAAAAGGTGCAGTGCAGAGAATTGCTATCATTTAGCTGGTCATGTGATCTCAACATGGCAACCCTCATTAGGCCTCCTGCTCAAATTAAAACAGCTAAATAAATACTAACCATCAATTTGGGGGTTAAAATTTGAACTTTCAAGTTTTACATTTTGATGTTATATGTGAGATATTTTATGGGTGTGTGTTTTTAAAGAAATAGTGTTTTAAAGCACAGTCCTTTATAGGTAAAACAATGCCGCTCTTGTTTAATGTGAAAACATTATTTTGACATTTCTTAAAGCCTTAAATTTTACACTATATTAAATCTTGTGTTTAATATAGTGTAAAATATCTGAAGTTTGAAGCTTGACCACATCAAGCATCATTGCAAACATGAACTACTTATATTTAAAAATAAAGTAATCATACGCCAGCATTGTTTATGAAAATACAACATATCTAAAACCATGATCTCCTTCGCGAGTGTCAGACATTTCACCTTTTTTTAACCCTCTGAAAGTTGCAGCTTGAAACAGACGTTAATTGAGAAGTACAGATTATTTTAAATACATTATTAACATATTACATTGTAAGTTCTGAAAAGACAGAAACAAAAATAGTCTTTTTCCCTAAAAAACAAATTCAAGGTCCCTGATATTTTGAGTTGTATAAAAGGGTCATTTTATTTAGATTTTCTCCATGAAATTGAATAGGGTTTAAATCTTTTTTGTTCAATAGTATTAAGGATCCCTGCAGTGATTTCCATTTCTAGCTAAAATAAGTTACATTTTGAAATACGCTTTGGAAATGTTTGTTTGTGTATACAGTGCCACACAAAATCACAACATCTTGCTTCTGTGCACTATTTTGCTGTGACTAGAAGGGTTAAAGTGATATTTCACCCAAAAATGAAAATTCTTTTATCATTTACTCACCCTCAGGTAGTTCCAAACCTGTATGAATGTCTTTGTTCTGCTGAACACAAAGGAAGATATTCTGAAGAATGTGGGAAACAGAGCAGTTCTGTGACACCATTGACTTCCATAGTATTTTACTTCTATAGTATTTTATTTCCTACTATGGAAGTCAATGGTGCCCCAAAACAGCGTGGTTACAAACATTCTTCAAAAAATCTTCCTTTGTGTTCAGCAGAACAAAAAAAACAAAAAAAAATCATTCAGGTTAGGAACTACAAGGGTGAGTATATGATGACAGAATTTTCATTTTTGGGTGAACTATCCCTTTAAGGCTAGATGGTACACAGATTCGTCTGCTGGGCATGTGCACATCAATATAGCGCAATTATTATCACACTATACAATACAAATTTTCATTATATCAATCTTCATACCAATTAATGTTCATAATACTATTATGGCATACTGTTCAAAGATTTGGAAAAAAATTATTTTGATGTTGTGGGAACAAAGGTTCTTGAAACATTCATGTCAATAAAGCCCATCTGAACTGAGAAAAAAATAATAATAGAGATGCAAGAAATCTGAATAGAAATAACATTATTGACATTTCCTGACCTTTAAATGTTTAAAGCACACATTGTGATGTATGCAGCAGCACTACCTACCACCTGGATGCTCTCCCCTCTTTACTCAATTGTTTCTCTATCACTCTATTAAATTCTTCCACTTCACTGAAATAGTAAATGGAGAACATAATCACTGCTAGGTTAACAGAAATACTGTTAACTCTTAAAAAAAATGATATATTGGACATTGTGTAAAAATAATTCAATTTTCTACTCTTACCTGTGATGATAACCAGGACCAGAGAGGAAGGCCTGCTCAGCATCCTGCAGAGACAAATTCTGAAGCCCAGCCAGGCCATATATGATGGCCTATCAAAAGAAAATTGTTAATTGAAATATACACAGGTCTGTACATAAGTAGCATAAGGTATAATATACAGTAGGGTTTGAAAGGGCAGAAACATGCACAATAGATTATATTGTTATGCATACCTCTGGAAACAGAACACCACAGATTAACTGCACTTCATCCGTGAAACAAAGCAGAACAGGCAGTCACTCCTTGCAGCATGTAGTGCATCTCTTTAGTTCAGGAAAGGATCTCCCTTCTTGGATTGTTATGTGTGTCTTGAAAAACATTTTTAAGTTAATTTCATATAAATAAATAGACATAAATCAGGCCTAAGCCTAGTACTTGACCAATTTATTTATTTATCTTTTGGCATACTATTGCCTGCCCTGAGCTGTGTCCTTGAAAGCACTTCATATAGTACACAGTAAATTACACAATAACACGTCATATTTTGACAGTCAATTATTATGATGGCCTCTCTGTTATGTCTGACAATTAAAATGGCATATGTCTCAACCAACGTCATAAAACCATGTCAAAACATATATTGTGGGGTAACGTTAAAACAGGCTGACTGTGAGCACGTGACAGTTAAAACATTAAGATGATTTGAACTTAATTAAAATGGAGAAACAATGAGTAATTAACAAGCTTTCACAACGAACGTGCTACAGATTATTATGCTGTCAATAAATCAACAGGTTTATCACGCAACAGTTTCGTTAAATTAATGTGCTAACAATTCATTTTACAGGCTATATGATGGCTATGCATTCAAGACAAGCAAATCACGATCACTTCGGCTACGTTAACTTTCCAATGAAATGCATTACAACTGTTTTTAATGTTAAACAAATAAAAATTGATTCACACTCTGATTTTCATCCATCTCCGCTGGTCCTCTAATTCGGTAGGCGGCGTTGTCACTAAAAACCTATAGGGTCCTAGAAATGCGGTCCTGAAAATGCAGCCTCCGGTTTTGCAGGCAGATGCTACTCAACTGACAACATATGCATGCATATACAGGACAGTTTTGCATAGACACGTATCTTTACAAACGCATTTTGTCCTGAGGATTTTTTTGAATCCGAGTTGCATTTAACCGTATGGTGCGGCGAGGTTACAACTTTAAGAGTGGGATGTTCCTCATAGCAGTGATAAGAATGAGGAAACACCAGTAAGTTAGCGGTGAACGTAACACAAAGCTCACGAGTCTCTGGACACTCCAGTCCGTATTCATCCGTGGACGAAGGTCGACGGTCACACGGCTGGGCCGATGGGAAATGAATCGCAGCCCAGCAACACAAGTAAGTAACTTACATAGCCGCTTTGATGAAGACCTTCTCCGGCAAAATCACAACCAGACATCCGTACTCGCCTGTATCATATCAATGTGTTTGTGGCGCACTTAACGTTAAGTGAAAGCAGGGGTTGTGCAAGGTCAATCATAAAGTTATTGGCAGATGACCTGGGACCCATGCAAGCGCTGATACAGCTGCACGTCGAGGATCGATATTTGGGAACAGATGCGTTGACTTCTACATCAGCGTTCCTTTGGAACTCACATCAGTTCTAAAACTCAACAGTGCTTCGAAATCGCATTGCCCAGGATGCTAATTCCTCAGGAGATTTGATTGAGTTCTTAATTGTGTTTCTTTTAAGTTAGTTCGTTTGAACGAATATGAATTGACATAGATTCACAAAAGCAAGTCTTGTTGCTTTAGTACAACAGTTCTATGAACGCTATATTTATATAAAGTTGTTAATATGGAGTGACTTGTATTTGGCCAGTTAGTGCATATGTTTCTTCTTTGCCAGTGAAAAGGGTTCCAAAAGAAGCCAAAACATTAACTTTTTGTCACAAAATTCCTTGAGAAGCTGCGTTCACTCTACCTGCTGTCGCTGCATGTTTCCAGCATAGGCAGCCAGTTCGTCTAAAAATAAAGTTAATAAAAGTTACGCGACAGTTTGCGTATTTTTTTTCTGACAACTTCTAATAAAAATGTTAAACAAACTACATTGAGTTAGAATAATAATTTGTAATATAAACATTTTTAAAAAAGTTGATTACTATAAATAAAGTTGTTCCAAGTAATGTATAAATTCAGTTCAAATTCACAGCTCCATCCACAGATGTAATTTATTTAGCATGTATATTAAAGGTGTTACTCGCACTGGCATTAGCAAAATCTGCGCCTGTAGCATCAATGTCATGTTTACATTTATGTGGTCTATATACTCTTCAGCACAATGTTAACCACAAAATCTTCAACATTACAGAAACTCTTTCAAATGTCAAACACAACATCATTAAACACTAGCAGATCTTTTCCTTTGGTAAAAAACACGTCAAATAACTTAATTTCAATATTTACTCTCCTTCTCAGTCCTTCGCAAAACTAGCTGGGCTCTAGAAATCAGTGGCGGCTGCTGGTCTTTCAAAGAGGGGAAGCTCATGTTCGGCCTACATCATAAAAAGTGTCCATTTATTTATACGTAAATTATTTTCAAGAAAATGCTCTGTGGCCCTGTCGTACCAACTAGGCGTCTTTTCCAGTGACTTGACCAGTGTCCTCTCAATGGCCAGCAGAGCTAGGCTGCTTAAACGGTCTTGGCCCATTGTGTTACGGGTGTAGGACTTGAGCCGCTTTAAACAGGAGAAGCTCCTTTTTACACCTGCAGATGTAGCTCCAATTGTTGCCACTAATGACAACAGTTTGTAAAGAACACTGTCCAGCTCCATGTCTTTAACCTCCTGGGGTCTGAGTGTTTTGGGGGCCTGGTGATTTTTTGACATGCCCTGACATTTGTGCTTTTTTCAGTTGCTTATAAATATATAAATGGCTAAAGTCTAATAACACTGTAAACAGCACAAACTGGGCTACAATCATATGTTAGCAGCATTTATGTACTTGATTTTGTTTTTGAGAAAGCAACGTTTATGTGTGGTTAGTGAAAAACAAAATTTTGAAGTCACTGAAATAAGGCCATAAAACCCATACAGAACATTATAAAGCAGTGCATGGGTTGGCTCCAGATTACATTTGTGACTTGGTTACTCCATCCACTCCTTCTCATTCTATCCACTCTGCTGGTCGTCTCTTACTGTATCAGAACATTTGTTCACAAGACTTCTGAGAACTGAATCTTGTAGCCTAGCATTTTTGCTTCAAAATAACATGAAAAATCATCTTGTTTATTTGCTCACAGAAAACAATATATTGATTTAAATTTCCTAAGACACGTTTTGAGTAAAAAAGGGTCTATGCGAGAAGGCGTCAACCTTCACATTCACATATGAGAAGACAAAGGCCTGCACAATGAGCTTCATAATGAGCTTCAATGAGCCATTTAGTCAAGTATGTGACTGAGAGGAAGAGTTACAAGAAAGAATATGAGGACAAAATAATATTATTTTTTTTGTAGTTTATTAAGAATATATTTAGCTATCACACAAAATATAAAGAAATCCCCACTGCTAGAAATCCACTACCTAATTTCCAAAGTTAACAAGACAATTTTACTGAGTTACTAAGTAACTTAATTTGCAGAACAGAAATTTGAGTTCACGTTATACACAATATTACGTTGTAATGATCAATATTATGTCAAGATAGCTCATCAAATAATGTTGGCAACTTTAAAGGTTTAATTATATGATTAAATTAGAATTTTTAACTTGCAACCATTCATTTATTTAATTTGTGGTAACAGGTCCTCTGAATCATTTTTAGAGTGCAACATGTATGAATGATATTTATGGATATTACTCCATGTTTTAGACAACGAATCAGTTTACTTGCTGCTACAGGAGTTTTTGGAAGGGAAACAATAAATAAATAAATGGAATCAATGCATAGAATGGTTGATATTAAAGAAAAGCGAGAAACATTGAGTGTTCTTTCCCATTGCGGTCATTTGCTGCAAAACGCTTCGGGCAGGTGCTTTTTTTTTTTTGTATGATTTTCTTGTTTTGATTCTTTGATTGGTGGATATTGCAGAATCATTGGTAGTGTCGTTTTTTCAAAAAACTAAAACCTTCCTTTATTCTATCTGGTAATGCAGTTGACCTAGTGGTAAGCCCCCCCCAGCTGTCAGTGTGAAAATCTTGTGCCAAGATGTTTTTGATCGTTTATGTGATTTTGTCCTACACTGTACATGACTTGAGAACAGTTCGCTATTTAACTTTCTATGCTAACTTGTAGGCCTACTCACAAACTTTAACGTTAGCTAGTTTTAGCCAGAGATCCCTATAGCTGAAGCACAAGATGACACTAATGTTCTGGTTGCCCAGAGCAGATGAAAATTGTTATTTAATGAGAGTATGAAAACCAGAAAATGAACGTTTTCATCTTCATTTGGATTGGAGTTGAACGCTTAGGGACAGTTTGCTCTGTTTTGGTTGGATTTAGGAAATGGAATAAAATAAATTACATTGCCCAACCTCTCAGGATACCTGGAATCAGTGTTACAAGTACCCAAGGCACATTGTTTTCCATTTTTGTTGCATAAACGATGAGAGCTTCAGATCTTCCAATGTTTCTCTATGGCGCTGAAACCTTAGGATATCCGAGTTCCAGTCCCCGTGCAACTGATACTCAACTGCCATTGGCTCATTTGCGTTCGAGGGTAAGAATTACAGTTCAATCGTGATATTAAAGAGGTCTTTCAGATGATAAAACATGAGTCTCTGTTAATGCGCACAATATCCTAAAGCATCTGTTCTAACTTGCATTCTGATTGCTGATCTAAATTACATCATACTAGAGCCAGGAGTGTGGTATGCAGTTTGTTTTTCCTTCAGTTTTTTTTAAGATGTTTGGATCAAATACAATAGAAACCATATCAAATTTCTCACCACGCCTATTTATGACTGGAGTGTCACAAGCAGCAGCTGTTGTCTGAAAGGACAGCATCCCTGGATTATTGTGTTACAGATAAAGAGTCACATGGCAAGAAAGAAGCTCTTTGGATGTCTATTTGGAAACTACCAGTATGAAATCTGTCTTTCATTTAAGGTATACTCTGCCTGAATGTCATTTAGGTGTTTGTTTAGATGTCATCACGTCTTGCGTGCCCTTTTAGTGTTCAGTTCAGCAAGCGGAATGGAAAAGGAGAATTGTTTAGCTGAAATGCCTGCCCACACATTGCACAGATTACTCCTCAGTCATCACTTTCACGCACCCAAACATCCATTTAGTTAACGCTGTCATTTAGTTCCCCTGAGTAAATCAAGTCCATTTTTTTATGACTGCACTTGTTGTAACCCAAGATAACTGAGATTCTCTTTCATTTGGTTGTTAGGCCTGGTTGCCAAAGTGGGCGGTAACTGTACTACGTAGCTAGAAGTGTTCATGTGTATGTGAGTCACGTCAGATCCCTGTCTTGCTAGTCATCCTGTCTGTTCAGAACTGCAAGATGATTGGTCGCTTTCACGCACCCAAACTCACTATATTATCATCTGTGTAGACTTCCTAGACCTTGGTAAAGAGATGGTCATCTCAAGTAATTTTGTAGTGTATAACAAAAATTCAGTTATTTGAAAATGAAAATGGAATTTAAAGGGTTAGTTCACTCAAAACTGAAAATTGTCGTCAGTTACTCACCCCTTATGTTGTTATAAACATTTTAGACTTTCATTCCACTTTGAAACACAAATGAAGATTGTTAATGACTCCTGAGAGATTTCGGTCCTTCCACTGAAAGTCCACAGAGCCTAAACTTTGGTGCTTAAGAAAGTTAAGCAGGACAATGTAAAATAAATCCATATGAATCAAGTAGTGTAAACAAAGTTTGATTTTAACATTTTTAGCTCTGTAAATATCAAGGCTATGAAATCTTTATCAGTTCATGTTATTCAAAAATGTCGATGTAAACTCTTCACACCAGGAGCGATAACGTTTTAACATTAACTATAGCATCCACACAAACCCACCATAACATTCAATTTATTATAAGCGTGCACTTCAGTAAGGTCTACCGATTTAAATGCCCGAGTTCTTTATAGTTGGGTGGATTCTGGTTGGCTGTTAATGTTTTATCATTCTTCAACAGGAAAATTTAGTTCTGAAAGCAATTCCAGCAATTCCAACACGACTTGGGGAAGTCGTGGCCTAATGGTTAGAGAGTCGGACTTGTAATCCAAAGGTTGCGGGTTCGAGTCCCAGTCCGGCAGGAATTGTAGGTGGGGGGAGTTAATGTCCAGCGCTCTCTCCACCCTCAATACCACGACTGAGGTGCCCTTGAGCAAGGCACCGAACCCCCAACTGCTCCCTGGGCGCCGCAGCATAAATGGCTGCCCACTGCTCCGGGTGTATGTTCACGGTGTGTGTGTGTTCACTGCTGTGTGTGTGCACGTTGGATGGGTTAAATGCAGAGCACGAATTCCAAGTATGGGTCACCATACTTGGCTGAATGTCACTTCACTTCACTTCAATATCGTTCCTGTGTGTCGTTCCTGTTAAAAACAGGGCCTGCTGTGGAGAAAATGTACTCTCCGGCACAGGGAGACACATTTGAGTCTGATAAGGAACTGAGGTTCTCGTAGTGCTTTGCATTTTCTTTTTACTTTTAACATATATCATCATCCGTTGGGTTGCGCAACTGTAATAAGAACCGAATGTACTGATTAGAATCATAATATTGCCACACTTGAGCCTAAAAGCACACTTCTCATCACCTGTGGATATGAGAAGTATATCCACAGCTCCACCCAGTCTATTCAGTTTTAATGGTGGAATTTAGATGAGTATATTTTATTGACGCCTTCATAAGGCTCAAATCATTTAGTTGATTGCTAGTGTACATTCCTTCCTTACTACACTGTATTCTGGGCTTTTGTGTTCTGTAAAATTCTGTTAATACAGCAAGTCAAAGTATCAGTGCATGTGATATGAAGACATGCAGGAACAGACATCACAATTGGCTCTTTGTCTGCATGTGTGCTTGGTGCATAACTTGATGGGGGTCAGAGTTCAGTACCAGAGCCCAGAGACTGAGTAGGAACGCCTAATATACAGTTTGTTCACATGACCGGATAACCCTTTGACCTCTTGTGTTCTCAAGACATGTTTAAACAAAGAGTTCTCCATATGATGTTCGATTTTACAGATAAGAGATTGTTGGGTGAAAGACAGGTGGGGTGTGTATTGATTTTTTTTTAGTTTTTGAATTTATAAAGGGAAAGACAGAAAACCTGTTCTCGGATCCTCAGAAACTGAGGGAATTGTTTTGAGAAGGTAAATTCATTTTGAGTGGGATCAATGAAGACATTTCAGCCTTTCACTACCGATACTCAACTCAAAAACTTCTGAGAGAGAAACAAACAAACTATTTTCCCCAGACGCTGCCTACATCTTTGCTAGTTTCAGAAGCTGATGCGATCTTTTGTGACAGGAATTCTGGGAAGAAATCTGATAATATGATGTTAGTGTGATGTTGGTGGTAGCTAGAGTGTTTATATAGGATTGCTAGGGTATTCTGTGTTTTTTCACATGGTTCCATAGTAATTTTGTGGTCTTTTATTTAAGAACCCTGGAGAAACATGTAAATTCCTACCATGCTATTACTGATGTAGTACATTAAGGGTTAAGAGTGGAAGATATAGAGAGTGATGACTGTAACTGTACAGTGGAAATTTACAGGGATTAATGCGTCCCCTGAGTCATTCACTGCAGGGTACCATGCCAGTGTCTGTCCTCTGTGCTGTTCTCCGAGGTCATTCTTTCGCTCCGCAGCCCTTGCTTTCACTCAGTCTTGCCCTTTCTGTCATTCTCTATGCATCTGACTGACCAAACACTTGGCCGGTCTCGTTTTGAGCTGTGTAATGCGTTTCTCTGTCTGTGCAGACGCTAGCTCTCAGCACTTATTGAATAAGCACTTATTGAATATTGCTAACTCTGCTTTTAGCCCTCTTCTATGGCTAAAGTTTCAAAGTATATTAACTCAATGAAGTTTTGAGTTAATCTAAAGATGTATCAACTAAATTGTTAAGTAAGGTTGGCTAGTTCATCTAACATTCCAATAACTTGACAAACTCAGTTGTCTTCCTTGTTCCTTGTTATCAAATGGATTTTTCCTTTTGTAACGACTGTAAAAATGCTGTTCATTTTCTCTGTAGGAGAATTGATTTTTAACAATAACTTATAAAGGCAAACCTGCTGAACTACAAGGTTGTTAATTGGTGGTATCTGCTTTTAAGATATAAGCCTGCATTATTGAAACAATTTTTTAAAATAATTGTTTAACAGTGGAATCCTTAAAGAAAAACTACATTACATACGATTCTGCAAAGAAATCTCAAACGAACAAATAAATCACACAATAAGAAGACTTTAGTGCTAACCAATATGCATTGTGTGTTTTTTAAAAAAATTATGTATAGTCATTTTTATTCTTAACTGTTTTAATTCATTTTAAATACATTTTTAAATAATTTTACATTTTTTACATTCCTTGTTTTATTGTCGTGATTAGGCTATATATATATGTTTTGATTATTTTAATTAATTTTATATGTAAAGCACTTTGAATTACCATTGTGTATAAAATGTGTTATGTAAATAAACTTTGCCTTGCCTAATTTAATGGCTCTTATTTATAGATTATTTAAAAAATGTAAATAAAAAAAACCTACAGGAATATATTTTTTGCGCGTGCACATGCTTTCATCTGTTCCTACTTTTTTTTAAATTAAATACAGAACAAATTTTAGTACAAAAGTTTTATTGAATCATGATTTGTTCGTGAAAATGTTGGTACGCAGGTTTCGAAATTAGCGTGTGTTTAGTGAATGAGACCCAATGTTTTTCAATTACTACTATATAGTAGGAAAGTATGCGATTTTGAATGCAGCCAGAGACGCATGCTACAAGGGGGATGGATATTTTCATTCTTGCCGGTATTTCATTAGACAAAAATTTGTATACACTCCCGAGTTCAAGAGTCATCAGTCAGTTTTTGGTCCATTTTTCCAGAGGAAAGAAAGTATGTATATGTACATTTTAAATGTGTATAGCTGATAAAAGTTCATTTGTAAGGCGTATACTAACATAAAAAGTCTAACCGATATAAAAACAAAGCCCTAGAAGTGTTTTAGTCAGGTGTTAATCAGCTAATCAGTCTATCAGTTTGTAACATATAGAACTTGTTTGTATTGATTAATGTCTTCTCTCTTTAGATGGCAAAGATGGGAACCCAGAATATATTGCCTTTGTTCTGGTGCCTTTCTTCTTCCTGCTGGGGCTTTTGGGAGTCCTTATCTGCCACATCCTGAAGAGGAAGGGCTACCGCTGTACAACTGAGGCAGAGGAAGATGAGGAGCTTAAGAAAGAGGACGATGAAGAGAAAGATCCAGAAAAAGGAGGTGAGAGTGTTTTGCTGAAATTTTGTTAATTTTGGATTGAATATATTGACCATGTTTCTTGAAATGGCTGAAGAAGGTCAAACGTCCTCCCAGACGAATGGCATTGATCATGCAATTTTTTTTTTTTTTTTTTTTTTTTTTTTATGTTTCTTTCTTTATTTTTTATGGACATTACCATTAGCCGTCGCGTCATCCATGTGGATGCTGCCCACAGGTGGTGGACGAATAGACACCCCCCCTCACAATGTAGAGCGCTTTGAGTGCTTAGAAAAGCAGAAAAGCGCTTTATAAATGTAATGAATTATTAATGATTTATTATTATTTCGGTAAGGAGATTGTGAAATCTGATAAGGATCTTAAAATGACCATTGGAGCAGGAGCTATTTATATATTTTTTATTAATTGGTTCTTTGGTGTTTGCTGAAGTTTAATGGTTTGTATATGGAAATGGTCTAAAAGACTTGTGGTGTAAAAGCAGTGGATTAAAATGAAAACAAAGACTTAAGTAGTAAATATTTTTAAACCACTTTCCTCTTAGCAATCAGTTGAAGGACCACCAGAGGTTAAAAGTGAATGTGTGACCTCATTCCATGGTGTTTCAAGTGCTTGTGGGATGGCGGATTTAAGCTGAGATTTATATTCAGCCCTCTTGGAAGCAGTTTTGTTTTTCTTGTTTTCAAACATTCTTTACGAAGAGAAGTGAAGAAATGTAGAAAAGTCTCTTCTAACATGCTCACTATCATGCTTGTCTTATTTTATCTCATTAAAGCTGCTCATCTTCTGGTTATTTTGACACGTCTGTGATTGTATCTTGAGTATTTACATAATCAGTTTTAGTATCATCATTTTTAGATTGGAGTACAGACAATACATTATACTCCACTGAGTCGTGTTTCTTCATCATCCTTCCTATCAGCATTTTAGGGAGGTTTTAGGAGTTGGCTCTAGCATATATGGCCCTGCCAAAGACACATCACACATGCTGAAGAATAAAGTTAGTTTTATCAGCTATAGGAAGAGAAATTCAACTTGATGCGGCTTGTGGTTAAGAACTGGGCTGGCCAGAGCAGAGCAAATTGTGTTGTTCTCAGTGTTCGCCTTGCTTACGCATTACTGTTTGTAACTATTTTTGTCTTTGCATCGTTTAAAACTGTGTATTTGTTTTTAGGTGTACTGCTGCTATGGTTAGCTCCAGGAAACTGTCTCTCTCTTATCTTATCACCCTCATTTAAGCTAAAGAATCTACCATGTAATTTTTTTTTTTTTTTTTTTATGTATTTATTTTCAAATGCAAGTCTATATGTTAGCTTGCATGCTTTTCTAGGATTGTTCACGTGGCATTGCCTGAATTGGAAACTGTGTGTGGACTTGCTTAACCTGGCACAACCCTACCTCTCTCTTTCACTTTCCTCCTCTTTGTTTGTCTTCAAATCTTTGGATCCACCCATATCCCATTGCATGTGATTAAACACTCTCTATACATTCCCCTCAATATTCAAATTCATTTATTTATACAAGGCCATCTGCCTGAGCAGTGTTATTTTAATATTATTCTGTTTTCTTATAATATTTATTACTATTTTGATTTAATTGTAGTTTTGGTAATTTAATTAGCTTTTGTCTTTTTTTTTATTATTTCTGTATAGCTTTATTTGTTTTAATTTGAAAAATCTAGTACTTCGAATGAATGAATGAATGAATGATGCATTTATATAGCGCCTTATTGTGTATTGCTGTACACCCAAAGCGCTTTACAATCATGTGGGGGGTCTCTCCTCAACCACCACCAGTGTGCAGCATCCACTTGGATGATGCGACGGCTGCCACACTACAACGGCACCAGTGCGCTCGCCACACACCAGCTACAGGTGGAGAGGAGAGAGAGTCATAGAGCCAATCAAGTGGATGGGGATTATTAGGAGGCCATGATAGACAAGGGCCAGTAGAGGGAATTTGGCCAGGACACCGGGGTTACACCCCTACTCTTTTACGAGAAGTGCCATGGGATTTTTAAATGACCACAGAGAGTCAGGACCTCGGTTTAACGTCTCATCCGAAAGACAGTGCTTTTTGACAGTATAGTGTCCCCGTCACTATACCGGGGCGTTAGGACCCACACAGACCACAGGGTGAGCACCCCCTGCTGGCCTCACTAACACCTCTTCCAACAGCAACCTAGTTTTCACCGGAGGTCTCCCATCCAGGTACTGACCAGGCTCAACCCTGCTTAGCTTCAGTGGGCAACCGGTCTTGGGCTGCAGGGTGATATGGCTTAAACTTCAGTTTAAGCTTATTTTAGATGTAGGCCTAGTTAACAATAACAACACTATGCCTGAGTCAATTTCTGTAAATATAAGTAATCTCTGGTTTATTGTTGGTAAACCTAGACTTTAGGCATTTTGACATTGTGTATGGAAATGATTTAGTTGTAGATTAATACATGCAACAAATAAATGAACGAACTAACTAAAAAAAGAAAAGAAATTAGCAGTCATAAACTTTATATGACGCCTGACCTACAGTCCGATCCCTGGCTGTGAGAGCAAATCCAACGCAGGAAGTCTGTCCTTTCCAGCAGGGGTCCATGGCTTCAGGAAGGATATGGGTAGTGTGTGTGTTTTCTGTAAGCGGCCCCCTCTGAGCTGAAGATTTTCAGAAATTAACTCCCATCTCCAGATGCCTTTATGAGAACTTTCACAGATGTCAACAGACCATATTTATTGTTAGTATTGTAAATGTTAGTGTGTTCTGCTATCATAAGCAAGTCCTTTTAACTGTGTCAGCAAACATAATATCTCATACCGCCTGTGTATTGAGTGTCATAAAATAACAAACACTAATAACAGTGGTGACAGTTTGAGACAAAGGCTATTAAACCTGCACACTTTTCTGGATGTTTTGTACTTCATTTCTGCATTGGTTCTGCATGTATGACACAAACACTAAACAGAGTGGGTTTTCTTGTTTTTCAAAACAGATGTCACTTTTAATTCCATTTGCACTTTTATTTGTTTTTATAACAAAGGGAAGTTGACCAGTATTCAATAGCTCTTCCATTTTTAATACAACCCATCTCTTTCTCTCTCTGTCAGATCTGAACGACACCTTCAGTGAAGGCAATGCTGACACGGTGGGCCAAATTGTTCACTACATAATGAAAAATGAAGGTAAGCTGAATGAACGTGTGGATAAAGATGAGTTTATACATTATATACTTATAACACTAAAAATTAATATGAGCAGTTTGAAAGGGGCTCCGGATGTAAGGTTTTTTTTTATTTACTAAGGGAAATATGAGGTGTGGTAACCAGCCAGTCACATTGATTGTAATGCAGAATTGATTGTGATGGAGCATGAACAATCCTCAGCTGACCTCAGAGCAGTGAATCATCATGAGGTCATACTAGTCAACATGTTCTCTCATTAGTTACAGACTCTCCCCAGGTTTATTCAAACATATTCAGATGCTTTGAGTGACCACAGCATCTTCCTAAAGTGCATCGTTTCTAGCCTCCTTTCAAAAAGTGTGCCATATTTGCATTTATTGCATATGCGGCTGCTTCATCGCTGTCACGTGAATGATAGAAGACATTTGTGAGTTTTGGATTGTAGGTACTGTAAATATCACAGTGTGAGAAACTGCTGCAAACAATTAAGTGTGTGAGTAAGCAGTCTGAATAATTTAAACTGAATCACAAAATATTTCAGACCTTTTTTCAAATCCATTTGACTGATTGGATCAGTACGAATTCATGTAGTCACTAGTTCTGTTTCTAAACTGCTGATAGAAACATATGATTGCACAGCGGTATTTCACTGGGGCTTGTGTATTAGTAAAAAAGGGTCTAGTGATGTCCATTACCTTCTCTTAGAAATAAACAGAATGTTTGATATTTTGTCAAAAATTAAAAAACAGAGATGAGTAAGAAATAAATTATTTTTCTCAATATTAATCAAATCATCTTGATTTCTTGTTGACATCTGTAGATGGTGTAGATGTTGTCTGGTTCAGGCTTTAAAGTCCATGTGTAACATTGTATCTTAACAAGTTTAAAGTGTACAAGAAGTTCAGTTGTACTTGAAATGGGAAAACTGAGCTGAAAAGGAAAAATAGAGAGATAAAAAAGCAGAACTATGCTTTTGGTCTGTTTGAACCAGTTTAGAAAAACATCCATAGTCACTCCATGGAAACACCATCTGATCAACATGACACAATCTGTAAACAGGAAGTGATATTACTACTGCTTATGTCTTTATAAATTTGTGTGGCATCTTTCACGTTGCACCATGTCCACTGCTTGGTCATGGTGCATGACTACGAACACATTCTCCTTCAGAAACGGGCATATTTCTGCATATCTAGTGGATGTTTAATAAGAAGTTATGTAGCAGTCAACTTCTTAAAATGCATAAGATGTGCTTCTGTGTAAACGGAAGGAACTGAAAGTTTTGTGAAGTGCTAGTCACTTTTATTGCCAGTGGTTGCAAAATTCTTGTGACACTGTGTGAAAATATTAACATTTTAAAGTTTGCTGCCTTTTTGAAGGCATTTCAAATTGAAAATACTCTGATGCCATTGCATAATGAAACTAAATGGTGGCCTGAAACTACATCTCTGTCCACTGTAATTGTGAGTATGTGCTGGAGTAGTAGTTGCATCAGAAGTCCGCTGCTTTCAATAGTCCGAAGACTTCAGTTTGCTTAATGGTTCTGCATCTGAGGCTGCAGACTCTTCTCTGTGCTAATTTAAGAAGTCATTTAATGAACTCTCTCTTTCCTTTTTTTCACCAGCCAACTCCGATGCACTCAAAGCCATGCTTCAGGACAGTATAGAATCGGAAGGGTAAGAACTTGTTTATATCTTTCCTGTATTTTTTCTTTTTCTTTTGTGCTATCTGTAATTTGATGTCCTGAACTTGCAAATTAAAAACAAACAACATGCATTATTCATTTAAATGCACTATTATGTTATATGTATATAGTATAATATGTGCGTGTGTGTGTGTGTGTGTATATAAACATGAACAAACATGAATGTTTCAGTAGACATGAATGTTTTGTTAGCTTATGAAACTCGATAGGTGTTTTGTGAATCGGTGCCCCATCCCTCACACAAGATGGCGCTGTCACTTCTCAAATAACGACAGCAGCACAAGAGGGCAGAGTAGCATTGAGGCATAAAGGTGGGTCTGTCCGTCTCATATGACACATCGTGGGGGAAACCACCATGAAGCACAAAAGCATCAATCACTGACACTGCTGCAAGCCAGAATTAGATCCAGGAAGACTTTCGAAACCACATATACAGAGAAGTCATGGAATATGAATCTGGGTGGAGCACTGGTCTCAGCTTAATATATAAATATATATGTTATTGTGCTGTATGTTATCAGCATCATGACATCAGTTTATAGAAGGTGACAGTTAATTATCTGGTGCTTAAAATGCTATGACATCAAGATTAAGATCCTTTTTAGTCTTTTCAAGGTATCTTCACTTTTTTGAACTCCTTGCTCATACACTATAAATCAGCTCCTTATTCCTGTAACATTTCAAAATACTTGAGTGAATGTTGCTTCATCCTGAAACGTTATATTTTGACTGTTTTATTCATCTTAAGCAATTCACAGTCTTCCACATCAGTCACTAGATTAAAAGAATTCTTTTGTCATTTAGGAACTCTCATGTCATTCCAAACTTGTGTTTTTATTTCTGCAGTGAAACAAAAAGGAGATAAATGTAATGGTTGCTTTCAAGCTTCGAATTATCTTAAAAGTGGTTCTAAACGTGTATTTTAAAACGTCTGAACGGTTACAGCTGTTAATATAATCTGATAATCTTCCGGTGAGCTTTTAACTAAAGAAAACTGTTGGGGCAAGATCAAGAGAGAACCTTAATGAATCGTTTTGATTCAACCAATTCAGTGAATATTTATTTATTTATTTATTTAAAGGGGGCATGACATGGATTTATTTTTTAATATTTGAATCTGTTCCTTTAGGTTTACTTATAATATTAATAAAGTTTTTTGCACAAAATATGTGGAAAAATGATTCTTTTCAACCCTCATTTTGACCCTCTTTCTGAAACGAACTGTTTTAAGGGGCAGGTCCTTTAAAGCTTGTCAGGAATCAGTCACTGTTATGATTGGGTAACGTCATTCTATATGAAACATTATCAACGCCCCCTCGCTGTTGTGAGTCATTTCCAGACCAAGCATTATGAAATTATTGACTTACGGTTTGTGATGCAGCTGCAGTCAGATCTAGTTCCGCTTCATCTTTCAACAAATGTATTTTTGTGAACTCTCCATGACAATGTGTCTTGTTTACAAAACAAAATGCTCCGACACGATCCGGGATGCCTTTAAAAATAAACTATCCATTTGTTCCTTACACTGGGATCCTTCTGATATCTATACAAAGATGCAAACGAGCTGTTTAAACCAAATTTTGAAACTTGCAGGATGTACTGACCATACAAAGACCTCTGTGTCAAAACATCAAGGGAAATTTGGTTTCTCACGTCATGACCCCTTTAATCCTTCTTGGGGCTCGAATCACAATCTTGAATCATCCATTGTTATTACATGGACCAACTCAACCAGCATATGAAGAGTTTATTTTCAAAAACAGATAACTTTTCAAAAATCATGTTTTTTATGTTGTCATGTTTTTGTGTTTTATTGTGTTGGTTAGCTGTATTCTTTAGTTATTTTTTAACCTAATCAAAATAACCCAACTGGAGATTAATTGGAAGGCACAATGAAAACACATGATTTATGAGTTATGTTTTTGCAAATTAACATATTCTACTAAATGTTTCCCCTTTTTAATCCATGTAAAAAAGAAAGTCATATGGGTTTAGCACAACAGGAATACGAGTAAACTGTTACAGAATTCTCATTTTGGGGAATTCCTTAAATCCTTCCTTTTCCCCAGATGTCCTCCTTTGACGTTGTGTGTGTGGTGTATGTTTTTCAGTTGGTCTGAGCATTCATGTAAATAACAGATTTGGGTTGAACAATGAGGTCACTGCTTTAAACACTGTATAAGCAGCAGAGTCAATTTGATTCCTACTGTCTTGAACACAAGACTGAGACCAAAATAGAGAGACTGAAAAGAAGAGCAGAACATAGGGAAGGTGAAAGGTTTAGAGCAGGGCTGTCCAAACTAGCTCCTGGAGGGCCGGTGTCCTGCAGAGTTCAGTTGTGTTGAGGCAAGCTGGAGCTAAACTCTGCAGGACACCGGCCCTCCAAGACCGAGTTTGGACAGCCCTGGTTTAGAGCAATCAGATGCGCTGACGAAAGGAGCTTGGGATGGTGTGACTAGGAACTCAAGGGATGTAGAGGAAAATTAGGAGTGGTGCTCAGAATGAAGGGTGATTGGGTGTATTGCAGAGATGTTGTGCTGTCCATTCTATAGACACTTACTGAGTGCACAGGGCATCCATGGGGAGATGAGTCGGGGGGTGGAGTTTGCAATTTACATGCTTGCAAAATTTATTTCGTCAGAATACTTAGCTATTTATAAAAGATCGAAAGTGGAGAAAGATGATTTTGGCAGCTAGCGGAGTTGAAAAAGCTACTTTATCCAGACCAGCATTCTTGTTGTTCTCTGCCTTTTATCGCTGTATCTGCTTAACGTCAACACATTCATTGAAAAGAACCGATTTAAAATAATGAATCTTTTGCCAGTTGGGCATTTCATTCATATTCTAAGCATAGATATGTAGCTTTTTGTCACTACACTGCTACTTGAAAAATAGATTGCTACTGAAAAAGCTACACTGTTAAAAGTAGCCTTACTACTGTCAAGATACTGAGAAATTTTGTTCTGCTAGTGACATGTTGTTAACTCAGCTTGTGTGTATATAACGTAGAATGTGTACTACATACTGTGTATAATGTGTATCGGTAACTGTATGTCTGTCTAATAGTACACTGTGTGTACTGAGTATATGTATGTGTATATTACACATTGTCGTCTGTATAAGTCTGTACGTATGTATGGTAATGTCTATATGTAAATTGTTTTTGCAGTGTCTGGAGCACGCTCTCAAGAATTTCACTCACGAAGGCACACGTGCTGTGGTGATGTGACAATAAAAGTGATTTGATTTGATTTGATTTAGAAGGTGTAGTTATGACATCTACCAGCAGGGGCTAATGAGACCATGTCAGCCAGCAGAACCTTGCTTTTGAAGTGACAATACCTTTTTTAATTCAGTGTTTATACAGTAAATGATCAAACTAACTGATTTCACATTTTAGGTCCATTGCAAAACACACTGAATATCGAGGGGTGAGAACCAATTTTTGGTGCATTTTTGGTGAAATGGAGATATCGTGGCCTAATGGTTAGAGAGTCGGACTCGTAATACAAAGGTTGCGGGTTCGAGTCTCGGGCTGGCAGGGATTGTAGGTGGGGGGAGTGAATTTCCAGCGCTCTCTCCACCCTCAATACCACGACTGAGGTGCCCTTGAGCAAGGCACCGAACCCCAAACTGCTCCCCGGGCGCCGCAGCATAAATGGCTGCCCACTGCTCCGGGTGTGTGTTCACTGTGCGTGTGTGTGTTCACTGCTGTATGTGTGCACGTTGGATGGGTTAAATGCAGAGCACGAATTCCGAGTATGGGTCACCATACTTGGCTGAATGTCACTTCACTTCATATGTATATCAAATGAAAGCTTTTTATGAGCTCTTTCTACTGGCAAAAGTACTGTCATCCATGAGTGTCCAAATTTGTATTATAAACAATTGAAATCAGTACATAAAGTAAGATCAAACTATGGTGTAAATGTTTTTTTTGGCTCTCCTGTAAAGTTGGTGAAATGTCACTTACGCCTTTCTGGTTCTCACCCCTCGATAGTGTGTGTTTGCATGTGTGTCTCTTGCTGTTTTATGTTCCTCATAGTCCCTCTTGCAGGTGGCAGTTGAAGTATATGTGTCCTGCTCTTCCTCTGCTTCTCAAGTGAGGTACACGTACATATGCACACAGAGCAGAACAACATCCTGCAGTGTAATGAAGACAGATAAGAGAAGGCCGCTGCATTTTTTTTTTTTTTTTTAGTTGGCAGAGTGGAAGGACAAAATAAATCGAGGGAGACGAAGAGAGGAGAAGACAGATAAAGCAGCAGGGGAGAGAGTTGGTCTGTCTTTTAAAGTAACTGCTCCAATTGTGCTGTATTTCAGCTAAAATATAGTACCTGTGAAAAGTGAAGCTTTTTTTTCAGATATACAGTGTTTTCAGTGATTTGGTGTTCAAGTTTTGATCTAGTCATTTAAATAGACATTCATAGAATTAATCAAACTTACTGATTGTGATGCTGCTTACTAAAGTTTTAAACGGACGTTAGAGCACCGGCTCCTGCGACAGCATCACCACACGCATGCGTCGTGTTACTCTCATGAATGTGCGTCGAAGACTGACACAGGAGAGAAAAAATTTGAATAAACGTGTTGTATTTGTTTTATTTGCTCTCAAGAAGTTGAACCACAATGTCACATGGATTGTTTTAACAATGTTAACTACCTTTCTGTTTATGGAGGGTCAGAAAACTCTCGGATTTGATCAAAAATATCTTTATTTGTGTTCCAAAGCTGAACAAAGGTCTTACGGGTTTGGCATGACATGAGAGTAATTAATGACAGAATTTTAATTTTTGGGTTATCTAACAAAGTAGTATGCTTAGAGTGGGTCAAGTCAAACATATTGTGGGCCACAGAACCCAGTGCAGTGTTCTCTTTTGTATATACCAAATTTTGGCAAATGTAACTAGGTCATCTGGGTATTTCATGCAGTTAAGCTGATATTTTTCTGCTCAATTTCCTACAGTGGCCCTGTGACGCCCACCTCTCCAAACACACCCTCCAGCCCAGAGAGCCCTGCACTGCCAGGGTTACCGCCCAGCACAGCCAAACACACCTGCAACCACCTGCACACCATCGGAGGGATTGGAGGACATAAGAACATCTGCAACCGCTGCAACCAGAAAAAATGGCCTCTGATAAGACGATCATCCAGCAAGAAACTGGACAGACGCAGTCACATAGGAGAAGTCACAGTGTTGTCTGTAGGCAGGTGTGTGTTACATACATAAACACTTAACATATGATGAATTACATGTGATGTATGAGATCTAGACGAATGAGACAAGCCTGGTGGGAAGGAACTGGACTTGCTTTGGCTCACAGCATTCGGCCCAAAGCTGTTCAATGTGGTTAGCGTTGGGCATTAAATATCAATATTGATATTTCTCTGAAAATAAATCCACAATATTAATGATGATCTTTTGAGTAATTTTAAATATTCAGCCTTAATGAATAGAGGTGTTGCTAAAAAGTCTGGATACTACACATACTCTATCATTTGTGACTCTCGTGGTGTTTTATAGTGTCTGCTGTTTCACTGTATAGGACAAGCCACATAAACTTCATCTCCACAGTTGCTCTGAGTCTGAGAGTTCATGTTGCAAGAATTTTGCGGTTGTATTGCTGTGAAATGCAAAAGGTCTTCATGACTAACCACCAAAATAATTTTGGATTAACTTGAAATTATGACTACAAAATACATTACTACTGTAATACATTTTTCTATACTAAAAATATATAAATTTCAAAGTAATGAAAACAACAACAAAAATAATACATTGTATTGTAAACATTTTATTTTACACATCATGCATCTGTTATTATTTTTATTAAGGAATATAATGCAACCAAGATTTGTCATACACATTTTAAATGATGCAGCATAGAAGTTGTTGTGCAGCATCATACAAAAACATAAAAATAATAATAATAATAAAAAAACTAGAATGCTTAATATCTGCTTTATTTTACACTTTATTTTTATGATCACCCAACCGACATTCTACTGACTCATTGCAAGTAACTTTGCAAGTACGTCAAATCATTCTACTAACCTTAACCTAACCTAACCTAACAGTCTACTAATACTCTGAGAGTGTTTAACATGTAGTTGCAAATTATTGAGATTTAATTGACATGTAGTTGCAAAGTTATTTATAGTTAGTACAATGCCAAAACTGGACTGTTGAAATAAAGTGTAACCAAAAATAAAAATACAATGTTTAGTTTACAGCAACAAATTACATTATTGCTCTATTTTCAATTGATTAGGCCTACTTTTTAAAGGATTTATTAAATTATTAAATAAGTTGTATGAATTAATTTAATCCGATACTATTTTTTGATGATAAATTTTCATTAAATCATAAAACACAATCAAGAGAAAATATCTAATTTCATGGGGCTGTAACTTAAAAGGTAGTTAAACTATGTGGCGTTAAACAAATTGTGTACAGTCTTTTCTTGTCTAAAATCCTTCTCAATCATTGGTATGAAAAGAATGTTATGATAAATATTGATACTGAATAATATGGATATTATTTAAGGTCTGAGCTTTGTGCTCTCGTTACGTTTCTCTTTCTTTCTCTAGATTCCGGGTGACAAAGTGTGACCCCAAATCGCCTCGGGATAGGCGGACGTTGTTGATTACTGAGCCCAACGGTAGTGTCCCCTCTTCACCTGCTAACGCTGACCCCCCTGAACGCAGCACAGGCCCAAAGTCACAGGTGAGTGGCTTTAGTGTGGAAAAAAAATCTTTCCTAATTAGTGCTGTCAAACGATTAATCGCATCCAAAATAAAAGTTTTTGTTTACATAATATTTGTGTGTGTGTATAATAAAATACACATGCATGTATTCAAAATACAGTTGTTCAAAATAATAGCAGTGTGTTTAAAAAGCAAGTAAAGCTCAAAATCCTTATAACTTTTACTTCAATACACAAAAATGCATTGGGAACATTGCACATTCTATTCTAAATCAGAACATGGAGAAAAATTTAGCAAATTTGTTATTACTTTACAGAAAGTGAAGAAAAAAAGGAATATTAGGCTGTTCAAAAAAAATAGCAGTGTCTGCATTTTTCAAAACAAAGTCAAGGTCAGTTTACTCTATAAACTGAAAAATGCTTGAAGATTTAGCGTTCTTGTGAATGACTGAACTAACATTTTAGTTGTATAGCCACGGTTTCTGAGAACTGCTTCACATCTGTGTTGCATGGAGTCTGGCACCTGTGAACAGGTATTCCAGCCCAGGACGATTGCACTACGGTTTTGCCTCAGAAACAGCATTTTTGATGTCACCCCACAAGTTTTCTATTGGATTAAGGTCTGGCCACTCCATAACGTTAATCTTGTTGGTCTGGAACCAAGATGCTGCTCGCTTGCTGGTGTGTTTGGCGTTGTTGTCTTGTTGAAACACCCATTTCAAGGGCATTTCCTCTTCGGCATAAGGCAATATAACCTTTTTAAGTATTTCAAGGTACTCAAACTGATCCATGATCCCTCGAATGTGATAAATAGGCCCAACACGTAGTATGAGAAACATCCCCATATCATGATGCTTGCGCCACCATGCTTCACTGTCTTCAGTGTGCTGTGGCTTGAATTCAGTGTTTGGGGGCCGTCTCTCAAGCTGTCTGCGGCCATTGGCTGAGTCTTTGTCATTTTGGCTATTCTTCGATCCATTCAAATGGTAGTTTTCAGTTTTCTTCCACATCTTTCTGGTTTTGGTAGCCATTTTAAAGCATTTGATATCATTTTAGCTGATCAGCCTATCATTTTCTGCACTTCTTTGTTGTCCCCTCTCTAATCAACTTTTTAATCAAAGTACGCTATTCTTTTGTACAGTGTCTGGAACGACCCATTTTACTCAGATTTATAGAGAGAAATGCACAGTACAACATTTGCTGCCTTCGTTCTTAAATACTGTAAGGGCCACTTGTTTGACACCAGTTTTTTCACAGAATGATTTGCCTCTCTAATTAAACTCCACTCTGCTATTATTTTGAACATGCCCTTTTCAATTAATGATTCGATTACACAATCAACAGCATGCCTGTCCTGACTGCTGGGTCTGTTGGGTTTCTATTACTCTACCACACCTACTAGTAAAATATTTGCCATGTAGAAATGTAATTTCTAACAGTGATTGATCTGGTTAGTGATGTTGGACTGCTATTATTTTGAACAACTGTATTTAAGAAAAATGTTCCGTTTATATATTAAATATATGATATAATTTATATGAATATAAATATATACACGTAAGTGCATATACATATTTTCAAAATATATGCTGTATGTGTGTGCCTTTTTATATACATAATAAATATACACAGTACACAAACTTTTATTTTGGATGCGATTAATTGTTTGACAGCACTGTTCCTACTGCAGGTTAAGCAATCAAGTGGTGTTTTTATTCTTGTTTTGTGTGTGCTTTGTCTTTAGGAGAAAGGAGACAGTGCAAATTGATATCTGTTGAGTTCCAGCAGCTTCTCAGGTGACATTTTAAAGAGATTTTAATCTGTAAGTCACACTTCCAAATAGGACGTAAGAGAGGGAAACGCGTCAAACTATGAAGAGAGTTGGGATAATGGAGGAGAAAAAGAGCATGATGGATGCCAACCCTCCTTTTTGGCATGTGACACGTCAGTTGGGGAAAGGCAGCAGAAGCCATTTTCTATACATTAACCTGTCACCAACCTTCTCAAACATCCTTGTGTCATTATCAGTGGCGGATGGCTTGTTAATGACTATGAACGGGTCAATGTTTAATCCAACCTGGCGTCGTGGTCGGAGGTTTTCGCCATGTGCCTCTTTAGGCTGCTTCCAGGAAGTGGGAAGATTTGTTCAAATTAGTTTTTTCTTTTTTATTGCAAGCTGTGATAAACATGGAAAAACAGAGCCATGAAATATCTCACTGGTTACAATCTGGACCATAACGTTTTTCTTAACCTGTTGTCGTCTTAAGTGGACTGGGCTTGATCTCTTCACTAAATACACCTTTGGTTTTTTAATGACTTAAATTGTGTTTTGACAACATTTTTCTGTAAACCAGTGAAATTGCATGTTTAATAGATTAATTTATCAACCTAGCGCACATTAACCAACTGGAAGTTTGAGAGCACAGTGATCAATTCACCAGTCTGTCAATGGTTTAGAAATGTTAAACATTCGGTATAGCTTGCATGTGTCCGCAGAGTTCACAAACTCTCAAGTCTATAGCTCATATATTAATGTAATGTCAGGCGTAGATAATAGATAAGACTGTATCCTTCACTATATTTAATATTATTGTTATCTTTGGGAAAAACAATGTATAGTACCTCAAAAAAAGTAAGTGTCCTTGGTTTAGTCCCAAGCATTGGCAGAGAGGACTGAAATATAGGACTTTTAATAATTCTCCGTATTTTAACCCCCAAAAAACCTTCTAATAAATATACAGTTGCCTTTTTTTTTTTACGTATTTTGTTACGTTTTATTAAGATTGTCATTATTGTGCCACTGATTTTGTTTTGCCTTTTTTTTTTTTTTTTTTTGCTCAGACACCATAAAGGTAGACCTCAAGATATCTGTGAGCTTTCTAGTTCATTGCACATGAGCTTGAAGTGCTGGAACGAATAGCTTAAATAAATGTTGCACACAGCCTTCCTGTTCAAATTTTAGTTAAAGGTCTTCATACTGAAATATTAATGTGTACAGAAATGGTCACTTCAAGTACTGTCATTTCTTAAATAAAGAAATGTAAAATGTATAAACAGAAGGATTGGAAGAATTATATAGAGTTGTTTAAAGAAAATGAGTGAGAATGTACTGTTATATTTTACTGAGTTTTGTACCCAGAATTTATACATTAAAATGATTAAACACACTTTGGACTTGTTCTGATTCTACTTTACCCACAAGCCACGTCATTTCCATTCTGAAGCACAAGACTGATCAGGACACACTTTCTTGTACTTGCACATTTGCTACACTGAATGCTCTGAGGTCAGCGTAGCTCAAAGGTAATGGTTTTGAGAAACTTTAACTTCTGTATGTCCTTTCAAAATTCTCAGCATTATGAAATCTCAGACCATTCATCCATAGTGAGGCATGAGAGGTCTTTGCATATGTAGTATGTTTTCTAGAGCTGGACTGAGGTTAAAGATCAGTAAGAGTCTTAATAGGTGACTGGTGCAGCACTAATGACCTTCAGGTCTGTAGCTTTTCCAAAACCAGACGCTGAAGGCCTATCTTTCCCATCACTCTGTGACTGCTGCCTACTTACCCATGACCTGCTGGAAAGTATGTGACTTTGTGCATTATATACAATGTTTTGTGAGTTAAGGGCTATTTTTGTACTTTATGCATCAAGATATTTCTAGGAAGAAAGAATGATTAAGCAACAAGAATGTGCATTAACAGTTTGAGTCTGGAGCATATAAATGGTTAACCAGCTGTAGAGTATTATTAGTCTGGATATGTTTATATTTGTGAATCATTAACTCAAGCCCACACAGACTTTAAAGAGATGTGAATGCTAAGCCACGCAGCAGCACATTTATTTGGGTAGAGTCATGCTGTATGTAGAAACAGCTGGATCTTTGGTGTTGATCAGTTGTGTTTGGCTCTAAAGGAAACTGAATTTAGGTTTTTAGCTAATGCACAAATTGTGCTTTTTTTATACTGGCTATAATTAATATACACTGTGTCAGTACTTTTTTTTTTTTCCAAAGAAAAATGACAATATATTATACAAGTGTTAAAAAAATATTTATTTTCAAATAAAAGCTGCTCTTTAACCTTTGTTCATCACAAACGATTGTATCTCAGTTTCCACACAAACAGTTTGTTCACCTGTTTTCAACCTGAGGAAATGTTTCTTGAGTACCAAATCAGCATTATTAGAGTGATTTCTGAAGGATTGTGTGACACTGAAGACTTCTGAAAAAAGCTTTGTCATCACAGGAATAAATTACATTTTAAAATATATTAAATTTGAAAATAATTCTTAAAAATAATAATTCCATAATATTACTGTTTTACTGTTTTTGATCAAATAATTGCAGTCTTGTTGAGCATCTTCTTTCAAAAGAATAAAAAAAACAACCTTAACCCTACAGTTCTGAACAGCAGTGTATAATTAAATTTAAGACACTTGTAAAACCCTCTTTTAAAAAAAGTAAAAATCCTTGTTATTTGGAATTTTTATAACCACATTTGCATTGGCATAAAAGTCTGTTCCTTTCTTTTCTTCTATCTTTTTGGCTTCTACCGTCTGTTACTAAACAACACAAGCCAGGGCTCTCTAAACGCTAGATACCCAAATGATTATAACTCGTCAAACCAGATACGGTTCTCTTTTATCCCAAACACTGTTGTCAGTATGGCCTCTTGTACTGTTAAAAGAAACCTTTGCTTTTAGCAATCAAAGATCAAAGCATCAATTTAACGAAGACTGAATACAAATTTGAAAAGCAAATCATTCAAAAACTGTTTTTGCTGTATCAAAACCACTGACAACGAAAGAGACAAAAAGACAAACTGATGAATGTTGAAAAGGACTCTGCAGGACTAAAATCCTTTGAAACGGTTCATAATACAAGTCATTTAATGGTTCTATATGATGTTATAGCCAATCAAAGGTTGCTTATTTTCATCCTCACTTATTAAAAGTGTCATCGGAATATAATGGTTTATAACATCTGTATCTTAATTGTGTTTTAGTATTTGCAGAATTGTACAAACTTCACCATTCCCAAAATCTGATCTATTTGGATTTCAACACACTATATAGCAGTCATACACACTTCAGAACACGTCTTACTGGCTAGTGAGGGCTGGAGGGTTATATAAGAGGCCCTACGGCATTGTTATCCACAAGACAGAAAAGTCAACAGATTACATCGCAAGTCTTATGATCAAGCACATTGTTTTTTTATTTTCCCCTGGTTCATGTGACAATTCTGTCCTCTGGTAAAAGCAGAAAGAATGGAATATAAACTGCGTATTCACTGTGAATGTGCACTCAATGTAGTCATAATGTCATATCATTAGAAAATAAGTTCCTGTCAATAACATTTACTCATTAACAGGTTTAAAAGAAATTATTCTGACCAATACATAAAGTTCAACCAACGCATACTCGGTAAAACATTTGGAAATACTCAATGACCTTCAGAAAGAAAAAAAAGAATGATTTCTTGTATAAGGGGGTTACATTCATTTTTCTGAAAAAAAACTAAAAAACATTTGTCTGCATGAGATGAGTGTCATATGGTGCAGTTAAATTAGCAGGGTTCTTTTCATCAGGCCTCTGATAGTTAACCAGGACTAGAGCATCAACTACCATCACTGGCCTGATTCTTCAACACGCTACTGCTTTTAAAATGTGCAACAACAACATAAATATACAAGGATACATCTCATGAATGGATCGTATTTCAAAATCTAAAGAAAAAAATTATATTTTGCATACATGAAGCTACCATTGTACCATAAAGATGCTTTACATTAGGCATTTCCCCTTCAAATTAACTTTACTGTAATGTAAAAATCTCAAGATGTATTGTTTATGTAATTATACATTTAAATATATATATTTTTTTAAACAGTCATCTAAAATACAGAATAAATATGCATTTTATGCAAAATATAATTTCTCTTTTTATTTTTGGTTGAAATATGTTTTCATGAGATTCACCCACAATTCCTGCTGTATATTTATGTGTAAAAATAAAGCGCAAGTCATCCTACAGCTCTATGAGGGTATTGATGATGTATTCACAGTGTAACAACAAGCAAGAAATAGCATATTGATCTGCTGAGATTGTATGAACTTGATTTCACTGTATTAAGCAGTTTGATCATATCATAATATCTCTAAAAGTGCATTAAGCACAGAAGTAACCCCACACCAGGACACAGGCTAATTTGTTTTTCACCACCTCTTTGTATAGAAAATGTATGAAAATAATTATGACTGATTTAGCCCCACCTCCAAACAGTTGCTACAGAAGAAGAGTACTTTCATTATGTTATGGAGCAAAAATAACATTTGACGATAAGAAATGGAGCTTATTTCATTACGATGCTGTATACACAACAGCACTGAGGAGAATCAGTTTGGTCTGAGAATTGAGTTTGTCCATGACCTTCATTTGTTCAAGTGAGTCTCATAAGTGATTCGTTTTTGTTGTGTAAACAAGCAGCAGTTCCTATTATCAAGGCTTCATTTGATTTTTTTCCATTCAAAATAAAAGTACCTACAGACTGTCTGCAGGAAGGCTTCATGAGTGCTATTATTTGGCTGTATTCAAATATAGAGGGTGAGCGAGAGAGTGAGTATGGAAATCTCCCATGTAGTCACCATTAACTAGTGAGCCACCTCACTGTCACTCAGAATCCTCTCCTGCAGTCGCCGCATCCAGAGCGGCCAAGGCCTCTGCCACCATTGAGTCTGTGACGCTCACACAATCCATCTCTTTCTCTCTCTCTTGCTCTCCTCTCTCGATTGAGGACTCTTCCTTTTCTTGGTCCTCTATCATGAGCTTTGTGTCTGCTGAGGAGAAGCTCGTACTGCTGGTGTGCATGTCCACAGACAGCACACTCTCCTCATCGGCCGTGTCCGGAGTACTGTTCAGCCTGCTCTTCCTGTCCTCGTCTTCATCCTCCTGTCCATAAGGATATCCGTCCGATCCCTCTGTCCCATCTGTTATGCCTCCGCCTCCCAGCCCAGAGTCTCGGAATCTATCTTCTCGCTTGCCCGGTTCCGTGCACAACAACGACTCGTTCTGTATGGCCGGATTGGCGCGTAAGGTGGGGGCGGCTTTTATGGGCGTCCCCTCGCCCTCTGGCTGGAGTATGTAAAGACTTGAACCACCCTCCGCTGGGTTCGATCGGATCTGCTCGCCTGGAATGTTAGCATGGAGCCGGTTGATGTGGTTGTTGTCGATGTCGAGTTTGGTCGGGCTGGGATGGGTGCTGTATGCTAGGTTGTGGAAGCCCTGCTTCTTGTGGATGTGGTCTGCCTCCTCTGGGAATCTGTGAGATTGATATAGAGAGCTGCTAGTGGGGTCCTGCTTCCAACCAGGAACTTCTACAGGGACTGAGGGGTCATAGATGTAACTGTAACAGAGAGGCAGATGGGAAGAGGGCTTAATGAAATTAACTTTTCATGGCTTTTTTGGTGGAAATAATCATTATAACCAATTAAGATTCAAATAAAGGTCAAACATCCCAAATAAAGTCAAATAACACTGAAGCAGAACTAGTGGTCGACCAGTACATTGGCCTTGGCGATATTTGCGTCAGCCAGTAATAGCAGAATAGAGCTTGAGTAGATGAGATTTCCTGCTCGGCACGATGGCAACCTCTGTAGTCCCATTTAGCCATTTGTTAGCAAGCACCTTTTTCAAGACACAAAAGCTTTAAAAAAGTAGGGTTTTACTGATATATTTTATGAAGTACACTTCTTTCCAGGTTTTTCTCAGTCATTTGACACATTTCTCCAAATTTAAGTCACCGCTCACAAAACAGTTCACACTTTCTAAATGTCCTAAACAGATTGTCAAATTACAAATTACATGCATCATTTTGTCAAAACACTGTGCACAATATTCTCAAATGTTTTCACAATAGTTCACACAGCCAATCAAAACTTTCATATATTTAGACAATTTCAACTTTACGTATTAGTTTTACACAAATCACAATAAATTTACAATTTTTTCCAAATGCAACAAAACTCTTTTATTATTAAATTCTCAGTTGCACTCGGTGTGTTTTCAATTAGCCCCAAATTAATATTGGCTGAGTGAGTAATACAGACAACAAAGGAAATGCAAATTTCCTAATTGTTTACAAATGTATCTCAATTACAACAATTATAAAAGGGGAAAAGGAAAAAAAGGAAAACATAGGTACAAGAATGAGAAGGGGAAAAGAAGAGAGAGAGGTGGCAGAGTGGGTAGAGGAAGGAGTATAATGAGAGGGAGAGGAACAGAGGTGAGAGGAGAAGAGAACATGGTATAAGAGGAGGAGAAGGAGCAAGAACAGTTGAGGAAGAGGAGAAGAGGGAAGAGTAGAGGGAGATAGGATAGGATTGGAGGGGAATGCTATAGTGGAAGAGAATAAAATGTAAGAAGACATGAACAAAGGAAGAGGACTGCAGGGTGGAAAAGGAGGACGTAAAGGTAGAGGGTACAGGTGTTTTTCATCGAAATCAGAGCCACCCTGACCACGTTACATATCATGGTCTCTGCTTGAAAAAAGCCAGAGTGTTTAGCCAAACATCAACCGATCAACAGAGGGAAAACCAATAAGTAACAATACCATTCTGGTTCTCTGAGTCTGGTCTAGAGTCTTGTCGATTTCCAGTCTAGTCTATTTGTAGTTCTTATTCTTACTTGTCCAAAATTGAAGTTCAAGAACATTCAGGTGGATGAACAAGACTATTTTCAATTTAACAGAACATGTCATTGTTGACATGGTGGTTCAGAACAACACCAACAACACCTCAAATAAATTCAGCAAAGAATAATACAGGAAAATCAACTATTTCATAATATTCACCAATGCAGTCTTCACAATTGAACAATCACAACTGATCATTTTCTAAGAAGAAATTCCATCCAGATGAAGCAAGTGAAGAACTCAGATGGATTGAAGGAGTCGTGATTCCAGTTTGTTCAGGTATGTGCATGCCACACAATTACTGCACTTTTACTGTAAATACAAAGATATGCATTTCATGGGCATTATGTATCCATATACTATTACACTCTGGAAAAACCTATGCCTAGTGCTGTGTCAAAATTCGGCAACAGTTACAGTGTCAAGTTTACAATCAATACCACTACTGTCAAACCACTGCGTTATTGTACCTTCTGTTCTTTTTACTCTGGAGGACTTAGGTGCTGGATAGCAGTGCAACTCATTATGAGCAGCTTTATGTTAATAAGCTGGCTTCAATCTCAACAAAAAAAGGAGAAAAGAATAGAATCAGATTGGCCATCATGCCACAGTCAATGTCTCTGGACAACAAGGAGGCAACATTACAATGTGTGTCGCAATTTCAACCACTTGAGGCCATACAACACTAAAAGGCCTCTACATTTTTTAAACTCCCTCAATGAAATCCTCTTACCACAGTTAAAGCAGGAGCAAATGAAGTAGAATTTTGTAGTTTTTTGGGACAATGTCCAATTTCACCATTCAGCACAGGTGCGAGAGTTGTAGGGGTCATATGACGTTGCTAAAAATAAACATTATTTTGTGTATTTGGTGTGATGCAATGTGTTTATGCGGTTTAAGGTTCAAAAAACACATTATTTTCCACATACTGTACATTATTGTTGCTTCTCTATGCTCCGCCTTTCTGAAACATGTCGATTTTTACAAAGCTCATCGTTCTGAGAAGCGAGGCATGCTCTGATTGGCCAGCTATCTAGTGCGTTGTGTATACCTCAAGCATGAGACAGAAATGTTACGCCTTTTACTGTATTGTGATACCGTGTCCGTGACGGCACAAAAACAATAAAACCCATAATAAACAAGGCATTTGTTGCATCCAGTGGGGACATAATTACTGATTATAATGACTTATACTGTCTTTTTACTCGTCGCATTGCATCACGCTGCGTAAACATTACAATGTCTGCATTTGTGATCGGAGACAGTTCAAAACTCGCGTTTGAACCATCAGTGGCAAATTCTTTGAATAAGAAAACGTACTTACAGGCTGTGAGTCAGAAGCGCCAGACTGTCCTTGCAAAGTTGGAATTGCCCCACTTTATAGAAACAGCCTTTGTGCATAGCTGGCAGGCTACTCCCAGGTTCAGGAAATAGTCCTCCGTAAAATGCGCTGCACAGACTTTAATATTTGGGTTGAACTGTTCTGGAACAGTGTTGTAAATACAACTTAACCACTGATTTCTAGTTGTGTCCTCTTTTGGAAGCCCAAACAAAGTACTTTTGGTTTCACAATGAAACAACAATACTACAGCGAGAATAAAAATCACGCCCTCTTTCTTTGCGTAGACATATGGGGGTGTGTTTGAATGAGCCGTTTTAGGAGGGCGTGGTCGAGTCTTAACTTTGATAAAGAATATCTCTTTGGTTTTGAGACTTTAGTCTTTGCAACTTCAGGGATCTTATTTATGCACAAACAGCTTGTAACACTCCAAAGAGAAAGAAAAACTTGAAATCGCATCATATGACCCGTTTAAATATCATCCACATTTCAGGAAGATGTTTCTTCCACCATTTTCTCCTTCCATGAATCTAGCTGAGGAGTTCTTCTCCTCTTGAAAATGGAAAGTATACTGTATAACCGCAATCCTTACAACCAAGCAAGTCGTCTTCAAGCAATGAAAGAGCCCTAGGGAAATGTTGAGGAGAAGCTTGTCAAGTGTGGATTCGATATTCATGCTGTGTTTTTTCCCACAATGCATGACTTGTGAGAATTTACAGTGCCCTCCAAAAGTATTGGAACAGTAAAGACAAAATTGCTCTGTTGGCTGTGGAGTCAAGACATTTGCAAATATGATTAAAAAATGAATATGAGACAAAACTACAGAATGTCACATTTTATTATTAGCCATTTCAACACATATGTTTTACCAAATAAAAAGAACAGCACTTTTAGAGTTCATCCCACTCATTGATGTGAGCATAAGTATTGGAACAGTTGAACATAAGGCAGATATAAAAGATTAAAAGCTATTATTTAGTTGCAGATCCCATGTGCACAATCACAGCAGTGAGTCTGGGACCCATAGACATCACCAGACTCTTGGTCTCATCTTTTGAAATGCTTTTCCCAGCCTTTAATGCAGTCAATTCCAATTGTTACTTGTTTTGGGGAGTTTCTGCCTTTACTCTCCTCTTCAGCTGGAGAAATTCATGTTCAATCAGATTTAAATCTGGAGATTGACTTGGGAAATCTAAGACTTTCCATTTCTTTGCCCTTATAAATTCCTTGACTGAACTGGCAGGGTGTTTTGGGTCATTGTCCTGATACAATATGAAGCACTTCCCAATTAATCTGGTGGCAATTTCTTGAATATTGGTAGGCCAGATGGTTTTGTACCCTTCCAAATTCATTCTGCTACTGTCATCATACATTAAGTCATCAGTAAAGTTGAGAGAGCCTGTTCCAGAGACAGCCATGCATGCCCATGCCACGACACCACCTCCACCATGCTTTACAGATGAGGCTGTATGCTTGGGATCATTGCAGTTCCCTTTTTTTCTCCACATTTTTGCTTTCCCATCACTTAGATAAAGGTTCATCTTTGTCTCATCGGTCCATAAAAACAGTTCCAAAACACTTCTGGCTCACCTTTGTGCTTTTTCACAAACTCTAATCTTGCCTTTCTATTTTTGGTGCTGGTCAGAGGTTTGCATCTTGCTGTGTAGAATCTGTAATTCTGTGTCAAAGTCTCCTGAGGACAGTAAATTGTCGGAGCATCACCCCAGCTCTCTGGAAGTTGCTGGTGATTTTACAGACATGTCTTTTAGGATTCATTTTCACAGCTTTTATGATTTGTCTGTCATCAACTACTGTTTTTTTTCTCAGCCGATCAGGTTGTTGTTGGTTGCTGGTGTCGCTGGTGGTTTCCAAACTCTTGATTTCTCCATGCCCTTTGTTTTTGCTAGAGCTCTAACTGACTTCCTCTTTTCTTTTAGCATCCAAATTTCTTGCTTTTCTCTCAAAGTCAGCTCCCTCGTCTTCATCCTGGTTTGTGTGTGTCATCATCGAATGCAAGATTCAGAATACAGAAGTAATGGATATAACTGATTCGACACATTCCCTGCTTTTAATATCTGAAGAATTAATGCGACAGGACACAGCTGATCACTTAGAAACGCCTGTGAGGCAACTGTTCCAATACTTATGCTCACATCAGATAGAGGGAAGAAACTCTAAAAGTGCTGAACTTAGCTGATAAAACATCTATGTGTTGAATCACCCAATAATAAAATGTGACATTCTGTAGTTTTGTCTCATATTTATCTTTTAATCATATTTGTAAATGTCTTGACTCCGCAGCCAAACGAGCTTTTGTCTTTACTGTTCCAATACTTTTGGAGGGCACTGAATGTTGTGATGTAGATTAAATTCTATGTAATGTAATTGAGAGACATGATCAAAGTCAATTAATTCAGTGATTTCAGTGCATTTATTATTTATTTGTTACATAATATATCAGTTCATTTTTGTAGGAAACTAAAGACCATTAAAGAACGTCATGATAAACATTTTAATTAATGTCTGTATGTAGAGTTGAATATGGTATCAAATCAAGAGAAAACACTTTTAATTGTGATGTTAGTATCTATTTTTAATGAATGCATTACCAGAATTTTTAAAATGCAGTGCTTTGTTATGTAGTAAAACTGAAATGTTTGGCCAACATAAGAGAGTGTTTACTGTTCTAAGTTAACTGCTTTGAAAGCCGTTACAATCATTCAGAGTAATGTGTCAAATTGATTGAGAAAAAGCTAAGGCTGTTTCCTGCAGCACTCTACTAAACACATCTGAACTAGCTAATAAAGACATTCAGGATCACTAGAAACTTCCAGACAGGTGTGCTGGAGCAGCTTGGAAGGTGGTCCTCCAGAATGGACGACCCTGTATTATATTCATATTGTAAATTTGCTTTCACAAACATTGTTTTCTGACTGTGAAATAATCAGTAATCCACAGTTCTGCCAGTTTCCTTGGTGTTTTCTATACAGCCATTTGTGCAGACGGGCATCATTATTTAAAATATTTACATTATTTTGAATAATTCGAGATTTTCCATGGCAGCCTATTTTTTTCAGTGTGATTGATTTCAGATTCAGTCACCCCTAAATAACATGTAAAAACAAAATGTGGTTGGACTCTTTCTGTCGAAACTCTTCTGTATAATAATTTGCAATAAAATAATAATATTCCAAAGTCGGTAGACAAACAAACCCAATTGTTATCCATTTATCCAACCTTCAATCTTGACCATCATTGCTAATCTTCATATACATAACATATTCATATTTATAACATATTACATATTTATACAAATGTTTATATTTATATTTATTTATACATATTTATATTTGTTTATACATATTTATACATAACATATTTATATATTTATAAATATATCATGTATAAATTCCTTCAGGTTGTCAATTTCATCACAATATACAAAATGCTGTTCCTCTTTTGGGTTCAACTGGAAACTGATATGTGCAGAACATTTGAATGCACTCATAATTTGCATCGCACAGGCAAAGGGCCTCAGTGACGAAAGCACAAGCAGGTATTAAACAGTGAAAGAGGAAAAAGCGTCAAACCAACATAAGAATGAGAGACACGAATCCCAACTTGTGTGTGTGTGTGTGTGTTCCAAGTGAGCCTGGTGTATTTGTGTCAGACACCTCCTGCTGAGATCCTTCTGTTTTTCACTTCCCTTGTCCACCGAAAATCCACATGGAAAGAGAGGCATGTTACTGAGCCAAAATGTCAACCTTAGGTGTTCATGTATTTATCTGTATGTCCTTTGTGCGTCTCCTCTGTCATATTCCAAACATTTATTGTATTTCATTTTAGTTTATTACATGAGACGATTTTCATTATACATTATATTATGCTTCATTATAAATTCTCCATGTTTAAGCACCTCGGTTCAAAATCCATTTCAGTTTAACAGTTTCAGGGTGGATAAAGTGGAATTTTCCACTCTACTTGGCAGGCTAAGAAATTAAACCCTTAGTAAACATTACCCCCATTAAACAACACACAATTTCTAGCAATGCAAGGCATTTTTGCCTGGTAGAAGTTGCAACAGACTAGAATGCTAATGTTTATCAGCAGCAGGATCTGACATAATCTAAGAAAAGCCTGGGAACTCACATTCTTTTCACCCTAAACAGTTGCCCGGATTATATAATATTCCCGGGGGAGGTTTGAAAATGTGTATCTTTTCAGAGAATATTGCCTACAACCCTTTGTACAATGTAAAAAAAAAAGACGTTTTGTGATATTTGAATGTTATATCAAGGGATTCTAATTCTGCTCCTGGAGGGCCACCTTTTTATAGATATTTACCCTGTTTCTTGTGATTGTGAAGACCTTGATTATCTGGTTCAGGTGTGTTTGATTAGGTTTAAGGTAATTGCACACAGAGTTCGAAATTTTCGCGTGCGTTTTTCCGTTGTTTCGTATTCCTCATCCTTTCCTATCAAAATGCATGCAACGGATGCGAAAACGCAGAAAATCGAACCTGATCCGAATTTTTTTATGACGGACGAAAGTTTCGGAGGCAGTGTGCAAACGTGATTGACACAACGTGAGGTTGTATTTATTTTTTAACGCTAGAAAATTTCGGACTCAATGTGCAATGACCTTTACAGCTAAACGTTTTTGGCCCTGAAGGTGCACAAGATTGGACACACTTGCAAAAAGGGGCCTATCTTAATAAACACTTAGATTTATATTTTCCTTATCACCCGTGCATATAAATCGAGTTAAAATGTGTGGGTGTTGTTCAACAGATTTGACACAAAGCCAGTCAGACTACACACTACTAATGCTAAATGCCAAAAGAAAGCATGTATTTGTAGTATGTGCATGAGGCACTTGCAGCTCAAAATAAGCCCAGAAATGTGACATTCTGAGCAATTAACTGGCGGTTTGAGAGTGTGAATATCTGTGTGTATTTACTGTGAAATAAACTCCCTGCATCAAAACAACCCACATAAATGTTAAAGTGAAAGATCCTCAAATAATATGTCATTGACAGAGAAAAGAGCAGTGCTGGTAGACTGAATCACAGTTTCAACCAAAAACAGATCCCAGGTCAGCTTTAAGCCAGAGACACATTGCACAATTTTCGCCTGTCCCAGTCGAAAGACTTGCATTGTGAAACAATTGTGGCGATTTCTGATTCACTACGATTGTTTCATGATGCCAATCTTTCATCTGGGACAGCCGAAAATCGTGCAGTGTGTCTCGGGCTTTAGAGAGACTTCAGTCTGACTGAGCTGTTAAATAACAGCAGTTATGTGAGAAATATCTAGGATCTTCAGGATAGAAATACTTGAGACTAAGAATCTCTACTATTTATATCTTCAGTCTTACCTTTTTATCATCCTACAGCAACTGCAACCCATCTGGACAGTTGTGTAGAAAACCTGTGGAAAGGCAAAACAGGTTTAGTGTTTGGTTGTGTGTATATATATATAAATTGAATAAAGTGAATTAGAGATACCACGTAGACTATTGTGTGGATTGAAATACGCAAGTTACATTTATTAAAAAGGTATGTGAAGAATCGAGAGCTGGGCTGCTGAATCAGTGCTTAGGAGAGTGAACATGATTTCAACAAAGGGCTATTCAGTAACTGTGCTAATTCTTCACCTCAGCTGTTAGAACATGAGGACGTGATCACTGTTATATCTGTGTAAATAGACCTGCTGACCCGGGAACTGAGAATAGCAAAGAATACCATAAACCCTGTATGCCAACAATTGTGAACCACTGCAGACCATCTTTACAAGCGGACCCAGCCAGGTAGATTTCGCTTGTGCACATCAACCAAATGAACCAAAACTTGGGTCGGCTTCAAATCACCTTCAAGAGAACATACTTTTTTTTATTTTCTTTTTTTTACTTCACCCTTCAAAGACACCACACTCAATATCAAATTCTGTTGATATGTTTACACAAACACAGGTATGATCTTTCAGAAGAACTGCGGTATATCAATATCTGCCAGGCCGTAGGGACATTTTATTTGGTTTCATATTGACGTGGCATATGGAGATAGTTAACTTGACATATGATATTGTCAGGTATGTGGTTTCAGGACACAAGGACACGTGTGTTTGTGACATTCTGGATTACTCCTCAGAGTGGTAGGTCAAATAAAATTTTATTAATACAATGCATCCTCATTTGTGACCCTGGACCGCAAAACCAGTCATACGTTTCCATTTTTAAAAAGCTGAATAAATAAGCTTTCCATTGATGTATGATTTGTTATGATAGGACAATATTTGGCCGAGATACAACTATTTGAAAATCTGGAATCTGAGGGTGCAAAAAAATCTAAATACTGAGAAAATTATCTTTAAAGCTGTCCACATGAAGCTCTTAGCAATGCATATTACTAGTCAAAAATTAAGTTTTAATATATTTACGGTAGGAAATAAAAATGGATAAAATTTGACCCATACAATGTATCTTTGGCTATTGCTACAAATATACCCCAGCGACTTAAGACTGGTTTTGTGGTCCAGGGTCACATTTTGTGAAAAGCAACAAAGATGGATTGACCTTTCCATGGCCTGTTGCACCATTTCAGGCTTTGGCATTTCTTGTGCTCTTTTTATGACCAGATAGCCTTGTAAATAATTGATAGCTCAGTCTGGGAAAAGATCCGTCTAATAGGACAAAGACACTCCCAGACTCGCTCTCTTTCTCCTGAGACAGAAAGCAACACGCAAAACAATCACCTCACGTGTCCCAATGTGTGAGAGACCAACAAACAAATAAAGCTAAGAGAGTAATGCAGAACAGACCAGTACAATTACATTTTGAAAATCATTTACATCAGTGTTATTTTGATATTAGTTCATTTAAGTTTTTCTAATTTTATGTGCTTTTGTCATTTTATTAGTTTATGCTTTTAAACATTTCTATTTAGTTTGAATTTATTTTTATTTCCGTTTTAGAAATTTCAGTACTTACTGTAAGCTTGTTTCAGTTAGTTGGCAAGGCAACATTTCTCATTTTTGTTTAGTTATTTTTTATGTAATATTTATGTTTTATTTTATTTAAATTAAGAATGTTTTGTAATACTTTTAATTTTAGTTAACAGCACTAATTTACACAACATTTCCATTTAATTATGTCACAATCAAGGATAAACGCAGTAATCTGAACCAGAATCAGAATCACCTCATTCACTCATGTGCTTGAAAATGGAAAAATTCAAAACAAACTGCACGTAGACTAGACATCAACATGCAACACTCTTCACTGTGAACAGAGTTGTGTTTTGTGTCTATATGATGTCTGTCTGTGAAAAAAATCAAGATTTATTTTCTTATTTGAGTAAAAAAAAAAATATATATATATGATTGAACAGTATATTTGATTGATGTATACAGTCATGGCCACAAATATCGGCACCCTTGATAAATATGATCAAAGGCGGCTGTGAAAATTAATCTGCATTGTTAATCCTTTTGATCTTTTATCTTTAAAAAAATCACAAACATCTAACCTTTCATTGGATAATAATAATTTAAAATGAGGGGAATAAATAAATGAAATAGATGTTTTTCTCAAATACACGTTGGACACAATTATTGGCACCCCTAGGAATTCTTATGAGTAAAATATCCTATATTCCCATTCATATTCACAATTTTGAGCACTCCAGGGTGATTATGAACATGAAATTATCTAGCCATGGCTTCCTGTTTCACAGAAATATAAATAGGAGGTAAAACAAAGCCCAAATTCCCTTAATCATCCATCGCAATGAGAAAAACCAAAGAATTTATTTCTGATAATTGAGCTTCACAAACTCGTGAAGTGGCTTTAAGAAAAGAGCTAGAGCAGTGAAAATTCCCATTTCCACCATCAGGGCAATAATTTCCAATCAACAGAAAATATTACAAAACTGCCTGGAAGAGGATGTGTGTGTCTATATCGTCCTAATGCACGGTGAGGAGTAGAATTTGAGTGACCAAAGACTCTTCAAGGACCACAGAAAGGTCAGAAAACCTTTAAAAAAAATGGTCAAACAGCACCTATATCACCACATGTTGTTTGGGAGGGTTTCAAGAAAATTTCTCCTAGCTCATTCCAAAAACAAACTCCAGCATATTCAGTTATCAGACACGACTGGAACTTAAAATGGGACTGACTTCTATCGTCAGATGAAACTAAAAAATTAGCTTGTTAGCAGCAAACACTCAAGATGGGTTTGGTGAACACAGGGATAAAAAGTACTCCATGTGTACAATGAAATATACTGCTGTATTTTTAATGTTGTGGGCCTATATTTCTGCTGGAGGTCCTGGACATCTTGTTTAGATACATGGCATCATGGATTCTATCAAATACCAACAGATAAAAAATCAATAAGTGACTGACTCTGTTAGAAATCTTATAATGGGCCATGTTTGGATCTTCCAACCGTACAATAATCCAAACACAAACCTCAAAAGCAACACAAAAATGTGTCACTGAGCACAAAACCAAGCTTCTGCTATGGCCATTCCAGTCCTCTGACCTGAACCCTGTAGAAATTGAGTGGGGTGAACTGAAGAGAAGAAGCACCATCGTGGAGCTGTGAATCTGAAGGATCTGGAGAGTTTCTGGATGAAGGAATGGTCTCTGATCTCTTGTCAGGTGTTCTCTAACCTCATCAGGCATTATAGGAGAAAATTTAGAGCTGTTAAACTGGCAAATGATGGTTTCAAAAAGTATTGAATAAAAGGGTGCCGTTAATTGTGGCCAATGTGTATTAGAGGAAAAAAAAAATCATAATGATATTTCCCCCCCGTTTAAATTCTTATTATCTAATGAAAGGTTAGATTTTTGTGATTATTTTTAATAAAAGATCAAAAGGATTAACAATGCAGATTAATTTTCACAGCCTTCTTTGATCATATTTACCAAGGGTGCCTATATTTTTGGCCATGACTGTATGTGACATTAATCCAACTTTAAATGCAATGCAATTATATTTAGTATATTACAAAGCTGCACAAAATTTGGAATAGGTTTATACAAAAACTATCCTAAAACTTCACACTCAGACTTCACAGCTTTCAGGCCATTGTCATGGACACAAGAAACTGGATGGAGTTCTGCTAGGTGATTAGCAGCCAGATGTGGTACGCAGCAGACACCTGTTTGACAGCAGGAGTATGACACAGGCACCTGGCAACCTCTTTGTCAGCTGCTAGAGATGAATGCATTTTACAGCAGTCAACATAGCACACAATCTTCCTGTCCATAAATACAATGACAAATCAGTTTCTTGTGCAGTTAATCTACAACACAATTATTATCAGAATAAAAGGAATCATGTTTACTTCATATAGTAAGAATTTTTTTTTTTACTTTAACAAACCACTACATATTTCCAATCTTGCAGCGGAAATTCTTTAAGTGAGAGAGAGAGCTTTAAAGGCTTTCATTCATCGTCTTGGGAATTTCTAATGATTTGATTCTCTGAAGTCTTCGTTTGATGCATCTTTGATATCAAGAACTCATCCGGGCACTTTCATGCATCCTCTGTACTTGTGTACTTGAGTATTGGAATTGAACCTTGGCAGGTGTGGATAATGTAGCCTGAGATCTTGTCAGAATGCAAGATCACTTAAAGGGTTACTCCAACCCAAAATTAAAATTTTGTCATTAATCACTAACCCCCAAGTTGTTCCAAACACGTAAAAGCTTTGTTAGTGTTCGAAACACAATTTAAGATATTTTTGATGAAAACCGGGAGGCTTGTGACTGTCCCATTGACTGCCAAGTAAATAACACTTCAAGGTCCAGAAAAGTATGAAAAACATTGTCAGAATACTCCATCTGCCATCAGTGGTTCAACCGCAACATTATGAAGCTACGAGAATACTTTTTGTATGTAAAGAAAACAAAAATAACGACTTTATTCAACAATTCGTCTCCTCCACCTCCCCGTATGGCCTTTTTGGAGAGTATCCGCTGAACGCAAACAGTGTATGCTGTTCTGTGTCACCTGCGCCACACGGATACGTCTTCTACGTTTATTTACGCTTTGATTTGAATGAAAACAGCTTATCCATGTGGTGCGGCTGACACAGAACAGTATACGCAGTTTGCATCCAGTAGATACTCTCCAAAATGGCGCTACGGTGATGTGGAAGAGACACAGAAGAGACAAATTGTTGAATAAAGTTGTTATTTTTTTTTTTTTTTTGCGTACAAAAGTGTTCTCCTAGCTTCATAACATTACGGTTGAACCACTGATGGCAGATGGACTATTTTGACGATGTCTTGGCAGTCAAGGGGACAGTCACAAGCCTCCCGGTTTTCATCCAAAATATCTTAAATTGTGTTCCGAACACGAACGAAACTTTTACGGATTTGGAACGACATGGGGGTAAGTGATCAATGACAAAATGTTCATTTTGGGGAGAAGTAACCCTTTAAGAACGCATATTGAGAAACGGCCATTTTGCATGTCTTCTTTGTCTGACGCACCTATTTCAGGTCTTCTGCTGCCTTGTTCACGTGCTATTGGAATTATCGTAAATACAAGTTTCCTAGTTGGAAATTGGACATGAATTGCTTCTCTAGTCATATTTGCAACTGGGAAACTTTAAGATAATTTTGATACCCGAGTTTCCAAGTTGGGCGAGCCATAAACTTTAAATATTGCGGAGGGGAGAAA
Organism: Barbus barbus; assembly: GCF_936440315.1. Classification (NCBI taxonomy): domain Eukaryota; kingdom Metazoa; phylum Chordata; class Actinopteri; order Cypriniformes; family Cyprinidae; genus Barbus; species Barbus barbus. The sequence goes on from NC_136729.1 coordinate 34,639,839, forward strand.
CATAGCAGTAGTAGTTTTATTAGTTTGTCTCACAACATCTACATTGCTTTCTCCTGCCATTACAGTCATGTATATTTACGTATATACAGTATCTCAAAGAAGTAAGTACACCCCTCACATTTTTGTAAATATTTTATTATATTTTTTCATGTGACAACACTGAAGAAATGACACTTTGCTACAATGTAAAGTAGTGAGTGTACAGTTTGTATAACAGTGTAAATTTGCTGTCCCCTCAAAATAACTCAACACAGCCATTAATGTCTAAACCGCTGGCCACAAAAGTGAGTACACCCCTAAGTGTAAATGTCCAAATTGGGCCCAAAGTGTCAATATTTTGTGTGGGCACCATTATTTTCCAGCACTGCCTTAACCCTCTTGGGCATGGAGTTCACCAGAGCTTCACAGGTTGCCACTGGAGTCCTCTTCCACTCCTCCATGACGACATCACGGAGCTGGTGAATGTTAGAGACCTTGCGCTCCTCCACCTTCTGTTTGAGGATGCCTCACAGATGCTCAATAGGGTTTAGGTCTGGAGACAGGCTTGGCCAGTCCATCACCTTTACCCTCAGCTTCTTTAGCAAGGCAGTGGTCGTCTTGGAGGTATGTTTGGGGTCGTTATCATGTTGGAATACTGCGCTGTGGCCCAGTCTCTGCTTCAGTATGTCACAGTACATCTTGGCATTCATGGTTCCCTCAATTAACTGTAGCTCCCCAGTGCCGGCAGCACTCACGCAGCCCCAGACCATGACACTCCCACCACCATGCTTGACTGTAGGCAAGACACACTTGTCTTTGTATTCCTCACCTGGTTGCCGCCACACAGGCTTGACACCATCTGAACCAAATAAGTTTATCTTGGTCTCATCTGACCACAGGACATGGTTCCAGTAATCCATGCCCTTAGTCTGCTTGTCTTCAGCAAACTGTTTGCGGGCTTTCTTGTGCATCATCTTTAGAAGAGGCTTCCTTCTGGGACGACAAGCCATGCAGACCAATTTGATTCAGTGTGCGGCGTATGGTCTGAGCACTGACAGGCTGATCCCCCCACCCCTGTAAGTGGCAGCACTTACAAGTTTGTTGCTGGCACAAACACAACCTCTGGATTTGACGCTGAGCATGTGCACTCAACTTCTTTGGTCGACCATGGCGAGGCCTGTTCTGAGTGGAACCTGTCCTGTTAAACCGCTGTATGGTCTTGGCCACCATGCTGCAGCTCAGTTTCAGGGTCTTGGCAATCTTCTTATAGCCTATGTCATCTTTATGTAGAGCAACAGTTCTTTTTTTCAGATCCTCAGGGAGTTCTTTGCCATGAGGTGCCATGTTGAACTTCCAGTGACCAGTATGAGAGAGTGAGAGCGATAACACCAAATTTAACACACCTGCTCCCCATTCACACCTGAGACCTTGTAACACTAACGAGTAACATGACACCGGGGAGAGAAAATGGCTAATTGGGCCCAATTTGGACATTTTCACTTAGGGGTGTACTAACTTTTGTGGCCAGCGGTTTAGACATTAATGGCTGAGTGTTGAGTTATTTTTAGGGGACAGCAAATTTACACTGTTATACAAGCTGTACACTCACTACTTTACATTGTAGCAAAGTGTTATTTCTTCAGTGTTGTCACATGAAAAGATATAATAAAATATTTACAAAAATGTGAGGGGTGTACTCACTTCTGTGAGAGACTGTAAATAACCATTTGATGAGTAGTATGTATTGAATACAGTGAAAATAGCATATATTTGATCCAAATTTAGGAAGCGTCAGCCAGCTGAAAATCTTGATTTATGGTTACCAAAAAATGGGACGCTACATTTTATTAAAAACCTGTTGGATATTTAATAAATATCTTCCAATATATACCTTTTGGCTTTAATAAAATTTCCCCAAGAAACAGGCAAGAATGAATAGGCTGTCCACCAAATTTCTGTTTTTTTCCGACAACAAAGCACTTGAACACGACAAACTCGTAATTACAACTTCAGAATTGGAAAGTAGGAAGTTTCCAAAAGCATATGCTGGCATCATTAGAGTCTCTACTAATGAACTGATGACCTGAATCAGGTGTGTTTAAATAAGGAGACATGCAAAATGTGCAGGGGGCTACAGGAACATTGAGAACCATTGATTTAGTCTACTTAAATCCTAGAAGTCTGCCATATATCACTAGAAATCTGTGGTTTTCAATTGCAATTAAGGAAACTGTTTTAAATTTTTCATAAGAAAAGAATAAAAAATTTGCTAACACTTTATTTTAGGTTATCCTAACTAGTTGCTTATTATTAGCATGCATATTACTAGAATATTAGCCATTTATCAGTACTAATTAAGCACATATTAATGCCTTATTCTGATCCCTAATCCTACGCAATACCTAAATTTAACAACTACCTTACTAACTATTAATAAGCAGCAAATTTATTGAGGGAAAAGTCATAGTTAATAGTGAATAAGTTTTCCCTATTCTAAAGTATTATCAAAAAATCACCAAAAAATGAATTATAAAGAAATAATTCACTGCTGGCAACTTGGCTGAAAATCTAAAATTTAGAAAATTCTAAACATTTTTTGAAATCGTAGCTACATGACAGGAGAAAACAGAAAAACGGCTTCAGAGTTCCTTTTTGCCAAAAACTTCAACACCCATAATGCACTTCTGATTTGTCATTGCCCTTCTGTCAATCCAACGGTCCATGGGTGGGAATACAAAAATGCATGATCTGTAATTTTTATAAAAAACTGGAACTGTAAAGCGTTTGCAGGATGACACAAAAAGGTGTATTTTGCACAATCCGGTAGACTTCTACTGACAAATAAACAGATACATCTGGGTGCAGGCAAAATGGAGAAAGAGAATACATTGTTCATTTACTGTACTACAGACATCTGAAACAATACAAAGCTGGTTCATGCCAAACTAATTCTTTAAATCCATCAAGAATTCCATTCCTAGTCATGCTCTTAATGAAACACATTATAGTTTTTTTACTGAACAGTCTCAACAAAGATGACCAGAAGATCAACAGATTGCAAGAGAATTTTATACAAAGTTAAGATGAATGGCATATCCAGGATTCTATATCCAAAGAATTGAAATGTTTTCAATTTGGAGAAAGGTGATTCCTGGAGATTGTGGGCTGAAACCGAGGCAGATTGAAATCTCAGCTAGCCTATATGCCATTGGCAGACATTCCGCCATTGGAATAAATTGGAGAAGGGAATTTGTCATCACTGTAGAATATGTGCCCTCCAGCTCAGCTTTCTGGCCTGCGCTTTGAAAGTGACAAATGCTTAATCTGCTGCAACAAAATGAGGGGGCTTTTCCATTCCTCAGCCCTTAACCTACTCAAGACACACATACACACACAAACAGGTAGGCATCCACACACACTGCGATAGCATTAAATCACAGACTTACATATTTAAGCTCAAAGGCAGACACACAGTATTACTGATCGTTACACACACACACACACACACACACACACTTTTTAGAAGGTGCTTTTCTCTGAGCATTACTCAAATGTTTAAATCCCTTCAACTGGTTCAGCTGTGGTGTGTGTGCCAACACAAACCTACACACAAGCACTGGCCTTCCACATCCAAGATAAACAAACGCACAAGCCACTAACGGTTCATTTCCTTTCAATTTGTTGAGAACAACGTGAAGCAAACAGCCAGATAGACCAGTGTCAAGAGATAATTAGAGCTATCAATGACCAGCTGATTTCACTTACACACTGCTCTGACACACTGAAATCTTCTCACAGACACCTGTAAGATGCTGCCGCTGCCCTGATTTTTTTATTAGCGCTTGATAGAAACCAGCATATAATTAGATGTTTAACCTTTTCACAATCTAATTTAACTTGTCTACTGAAAATGTGTACATAGACTCATCACTCAAGAATTCTCAAATTTTTGTCAATTTGTCTAAAAGTCAAACAGAATTAGATTTTGTTTAATGGTATTCTGTGGTGGAAATCATTATTGGAATAAAATGACCAAATCCTTTGTCTTTCTAAGGCTAATTTCATTGCTAGCATTTTATAAATCCTACATAAACATAATGAAATAACAGTTCCATATTTGTTTGCATAATTTGACAGCTTGATTGGAAATTATGCATGACTGATTTTTTTTTTTTTTAATCACGTTTTATATTTCACTGACACTGTAGACTCCTTGATAATCAAGTACACTTTTTAACACTTTTTAAAAACTTTTGACAAAGCATTATTGGGGTAAAATGGTCGATACTGATGGAAATTACAGTCAGGAGACAATGTATAAAAAATGGAAACACTTTATATTAAGGAGCAATTTTACCTATTAAATACATGTATATTACTAGCATATAGTACTTACAGATTAATGCTTTATTCTGCATGATCATATTTTATTATTGTAACACTTTAATTTAGTGAACAATTCTCACTATTACCTAGTTGCTAATTAGCATGCCTATTATTAACATATTGGCTGTCTATTAAAGCACATTCTGCATGACCATATGCTACATCCCTGCCCAGTGCCCAATTCCTAAACTACCTTACTAACTATTAACAAACAGCAAATTAAGAGTCTACAGAGGCAAAAGTCGTAGTTAATGGTTCGAGAATCTGACCTTAAAATAAAGTGTGACCCTTATTACCTAAACTTAACAACTACCTTACTAACTACTAATAAGCAGCAAATTAGGAGTTTGAGGCAAAAGTTGTAATGTGACCAAAAAATATAAATCTTTTTGATACAATAATTTCACTTGTTTTATGAAAATAATTTCTATTTTTAAATATATCCACACATTACATATATCCACACTTTAGCTATTTCCTGTGTGTATTTAATGTAAAGATTCATAATTATAATTTAAAGAATATATATCTAATTATGTAATGCAAAGAATATATATATATATATATATATATATATATATATATATATATATATATATATATATATATACATATATATATATATATATATATATATATATATACAGTGGTGTGAAAAAGTGTTGGCCCCATTCCTGATTTTTTGTCACACTTTAATGTTTCAAATCATCAAACAAATTTAAATATTAATCAAAGATAACACAAGTAAACACAACATGCAGTTTTTAAATGAAGGGTTTTTTTTATGAAGGGAAAACAAAATCCAAACCCACATGGCCCTGTGTGAAAAAGTGTTTATTTGTGTTATCTTTGATTAATATTTAAATTAGTTTGATAACATTAAATTAAATGTTAATTAAACATTAAAGTGTGACAAACATGCAAAAAAAAAAAATAGGGGGAAAAAATCAGGATTGTCAGGAGTGAAAAACACTTTTTCACACCACTGTATATAATTTTTATTTTTACATTGTATAATTATACATAGATCTTTACATTAAATACACACAGCAAATAGCTAAATTGTGGATATATTTAATGTACCAGTACAGGAAGCTGATCTCTGTTGTGGCAGCAACTCAGTTATGTTTAATTGTCGAAAATCCTGGTTTGTGTTATGAGTCAAAACAATACACAGCTCTCTATATCCAAAGACAGGAAAGAGATTAACTTACTTCCACAAATCAAAGGCACACACAGTTGTGGGTCATTTAGAAGGAATTGAATGTAGATATACCCCTCTGGGGAAATGGCTTACTCTTAAACACTATTTTTTACCTTAATAATAGTGTCAATGTTTCACAAAGTGCATAGAGTAATACACAAATAGAGAGAAATAGAAAGAGAGAGAGAGAGATCAAGTGAGAGAAAGAGAGAGATGGTAAAGGATATTAGGTTATCTACCAGTATACTGCGCATGTGTGTGTTTGAGTCTCTCTTTGTGTGTGTGTGTGTGTGTGTGTGTGTCTGAGTATTGGATGATGTGTAGGTCTTGTACAGGTGGAGGGTTACTACATAGAGGGATCAGATTCATGAAGGTGTGGTTTAAACAAGTGGGAAAACTGGTTTAGCATTTCACTTGCTCTCTGCATGCGTTATGCTCCTCTTCATTTTTATTTATGCCATATGGAAACAGCCAGATGGCATGAAATTGACAAGGGTCATTAACATGAAGAAACATGAAAAATCCATCACAACGCTGGAAAATTAAAAGTGTGATCTGAGTTAATATTTCCCTGTCTTTATCTTTATTTAGCTTTGAAAAAAAAAAAAGCTGAGTATCTAATGACAAACTCCATTTCTCCATATCATACCAGGTAAACATCATGTCTGTGTAAATACAAATGCATTCAAAGCTCCTTTTAAATACGGCTTGAAATGTGGCCAAATATGGGCGTGTTGCCCTGGACACTGTTGCCATGGCCTCATTACCAGAAGACCAGTGCATACAGAATCTGCTCTCTTGAGAATGCCCATATCATCACTTAATGCAGCGCTAAATATACAAAACAAGGATCCACCTTACATCCTGTGTGAGGCACCCAAACACTCAAGACTCACTGCCAGTTATTATTCAGCTGCAGTTTATGATGTTGGCTCTTATGCGTTTGTTTATAAAAACTGTGAGTCACACTGACAAAAGAGAGTCATTTTTTTGTGGTGTATTCAGTAGTTTGCAATGCTTTCTTGAACACAAATGGCTATTGTCTTATAAATAAATACCTGATGAAAAATATCTGATAATCACAATCATGTGCATCAATCTAGTTAACTACCAAGCACTGTAAGAAGATAAACTGTGTAGTCGTTACCTTAAGGAGTAATTTCTACCTTATCTGAACCTTGAAAATTACATTTGTTGTTGGAGATAGGTTGATGCATAATAAATAATATTTCAGATTTGAATTAAACAAATTAATGTATATATTACAACATGAAGCATTTTCTACAGTGAGAGAACAATATAGATAATTTCTTTCACACAGTAAGTTTTTGGGATTGTATTAAAAAAGAGGTTATAGTTAGGCCGTAATAAAATACATTACATTCTGAGCATGTTTTTGATTGCTTGCACACTTCAAACCTGAAATTTCATATTCATCCATTTCATCCATCCATCCACTTTATGTGCACCAAGAAATGAGAACAGACTGTAATTCACAAAGTTTGAAATAGTAAATGAGCTACTACATAGTTAAACAGATATATATATATATATATATATATATATATGTGTATATATGTATATACAGTCAGGTCCATAAATATTGGGACATCGACACAATTCTAACATGTTTGGCTCTATACACCACCACAATGGATTTCAAATGAAACAAACAAGATGTGCTTTAACTGCAGACTCTCAGCTGTAATTTGAGGGTATTTACATCCAAATCAGGTGAACGGTGTAGGAATTACAACAGTTTGCATTTGTGCCTCCCACTTGTTAAGGGACCAAAAGTAATGGGACAGAATAATAATCATGAATCAAACTTTCACTTTTTAATACTTGGTTGCAAATCCTTTGCAGTCAATTACAGCCTGAAGTCTGGAATGCATAGACATCACCAGACGCTGGGTTTCATCCCTGGTGATGCTCTGCCAGGCCTCTATTGCAACCGTCTTCAGTTCCTGCTTGTTCTTGGGGCATTTTCCCTTCAGTTTTGTCTTCAGCAAGTGAAATGCATGCTCAATCGGATTCAGGTCAGGTGATTGACTTGGCCATTGCATAACAGTCCACTTCTTTCCCTTCAAAAACTCTTTGGTTGCTTTTGCAGTATGCTTTGGGTCATTGTCCATCTGGACTGTGAAGCGCCGTCCAGTGAGATCTGAAGCATTTGGCTGAATATGAGCAGATAATATTGCCCGAAACACTTCAGAATTCATCCTGCTGCTTTTATCAGCAGTCACATCATCAATAAATACAAGAGAACCAGTTCCACGGGCAGCCATACATGCCCACGCCATGACACTACCACCACCATGCTTCACTGATGAGGTGGTATGCTTAGGATCATGAGCAGTTCCTTTCCTTCTCTATTCTCTTCCCATCACTCTGGTACAAGTTGATCTTGGTCTCATCTGTCCATAGGATGTTGTTCCAGAACTGTGAAGGCTTTTTTAGATGTCGTTTGGCAAATTCTAATCTGGCCTTCCTGTTTTTGAGGCTCACCAATGGTTTACATCTTGTGGCGAACCCTCTGTATTCACTGTTGCTGAGCTCACCGGTGCGTTGCTTCTTTTTAAGAATGTTCCAAACAGTTGTTTTGGCCATGCCTGATGTTTTTGCTATCTCTCTGATGGGTTTGTTTTGTTTTTTCAGCCTAATGATGGCTTGCTTCACTGATAGTGACAGCTCTTTGGATCTCATCTTGACAGTTGACAGCAACAGATTCCAAATGCAAATAGCACACTTGAAATTAACTCTGGACCTTTTATATGCTCATTGTAATTGGGATAATGAGGGAATAACACACACCTGGCCATGGAACAGCTGAGAAGCCAATTGTCCCATTACTTTTGGTCCCTTAACAAGTGGGAGGCACATATGCAAACTGTTGTAATTCCTACACAGTTCACCTGATTTGGAAATACCCTCAAATTAAAGCTGACAGTCTGCAGTTAAAGCACATCTTGTTCGTTTCATTTGAAATCCATTGTGGTGGTGTATAGAGCCAAAAATGTTAGAATTGTGTCGATGTCCCAATAGTTATGGACCTGACTGTATATACAGTGGGGAAAATTGTTTTATTTGATCCCCTGCTGATTGTGTACGTTTGCCCACTGACAAAGAAATGACCAGTCTATAATTGTAATGGTAGGTTTATTTGAACAGTGAGAGACAGAATAACAAAAAATCCAGAAAAACGCATTTAAAAAAGTTAGAAATTGATTTTCATTTTAATGAGTCAAATAAGTATTTGATCCCCTATCAATCAGCAAGATTTCTGGCTCCCAGGTGTCTTTTATACAGGTAAGGAGCTGAGATTAGGAGCACTCTCTTAAAGCAATCAATCAATCAGATTTCAAACTCTCCACCATGGCCAAGACCAAAGAGCTGTCCAAGGATGTCAGGGACAAGATTGCCAAGCAGCTTGGTGAGAAGGTGACAACAGTTGGTGCGATTATTCGCAAATGGAAGAAACACAAAATAACTGTCAATCTCCCTCGGACTGGGGCTCCATGCAAGATCTCACCTTGTGGAGTCTCAATGATCCTGAGAACGGTGAGGAATCAGCTCAGAACTACACGGGAGGATCTTGTCAATGATCTCAAGGCAGCTGGGACACACTACGTCGTGAAGGACTGAAATCCTGCAGCGCCCGCAAGGTCCCCCTGCTCAAGAAAGCACATGTGCAGGCCCACCTGAAGTTTGCCAAAGATTCAGAGGAGAACTGGGTGAAAGTGTTGTGGTCAGATGAGACCAAAATTGAGCTTTTTAGCATCAACTCAACTCGTCGTGTTTGGAGGAGGAGGAATGCTGCCTATCAAAAGGGACGATGGACGGGGTAATGTACCGTCAGGGCCAGGGCATTGAAAATGGGTCGTGGATGGGTATTTCAGCATGACAATGACCCAAAACACACGACCAAGGCAACAAAGGAGTGGCTCAAGAAGAAGCACATTAAGGTCCTGGAGTGGCCTAGCCAGTCTCCAGACTTTAATCACATAGAAAATCTGTGAAGGTTCGAGTTGCCAAACGTCAGCCTCAAAACCTTAATGACTTGGAGAGGATCTGCAAAGAGGAGTGGGACAAAATCCCTCCTGAGGATTTTGAAAAAACTAAGTCATGTTTTACGAAGGGGTCATACTTATTTGACTCAATAAAATGCAAATAAATTTATAACTTTTTTGTTGTTATTTTGTCATCCAAAGGATTCTCTTCATCCAAAGGATTCATTTCTTCTTTTAGATTATATATAATATGGCATGTTTGATAAATAAATAGCTAATACATAGACTAAAGTTGGTTTGGAGTAGGGCTGCCACTAACGACTATTTTTATTTCGATTAATCTAACGACAAATTTTTCAGATTAATCGATTAATCTAAACGACTAATTTCCCGCAAAAACTACAATTTTACTTAAAAATATTTTATTAAACCAAATTAAATCTAAATTTCTATGAAATGCTTTTTTACAGCAAAAGTGAAGTGCAACATAGAGTGCAAGAAGCAAGTGTCCATCTCGAAGTCCAAATCACTGAAATCAAAGTTCAGTATTATAGTGTGAGAATGACAACATATCCATGTGTTCTAGTCTAATAATAATACAATTATAATCAAAAAACACTTTTTAAAGGACTATTTACCAGAAATATTATTTACCAGAATTTATTTAGGTGAAAAATATAAATGTGCAGTATTTCTGAAAAAATACTTCTTTTAATATATATATAAAATCAATTAATTGGAAATGCTTTTTATTATTAAAATTTAATGGAACAATTAAAATGGAATCCAGAAAATAATGGAAAACAGAATTTGGTACAGATAAAACTGTAAAACTCAATTAATTAATACATTTTGATTAATAAAATTTAACAAAACTGAATTTGGAAATAAAACAGATTTCATAGGGCCCTATAATTACAATTATTTTTTTGTGGTAATAAAAATGGATTTAAGTGAACAATAGCTTTTAAAATGACTTAAAGTACATATGTAATAGCAATGATGCAATAATAATTAGTTCAAATAAAGTATCAAAAGCAAGAAATTATATGGTTTTATTGAACAAAACTGTTAAAATACATAATGTATTATAAACAATAGAGCTCATGTAGATTACGCATTACAACAAAGGCCTGCAGGGGCGCTGACGACCTGATGATTATTTTTACACATTACTGTTTAATATTGACCAAGCACCATTTAATTCAAACGTACACTTAATCTTTAATATTTGGCCATTTCTTTAAGACAGAAATGCTATAGCCGCTGTAATTAAATGAATATGTGGACATCAAACCGTGTAAACTCAGAGTGAGGGGTTGAGCTTTTATTTTGAAATCTCGATGTATTCTCCTGTGTTTGTGTAGATTTATAAATGATTTACCTTACAAATCTGATGAAATGGCCGCATTGCATTCCCAGATGAACGTTATAATAAACCCAAACTCACAATAACATGCAGATGGAGTATGAGACGCTCCACATGTAAATGATAACAGTTTCTGTGGAGCTACTGTGAACGGAGCCGCTGTGAGACGCATGTGCTTAACCTACACGCATGTAAATAATTAAAGACCATATACTGTGTTAGAACTGCATCGCATATAATTATTTAATTAAATCATAGCGTTTGTGAATTCACAATGCTTAATTATGATTTTTAAATGGGTTTAATATATCATGCAGCCTTGGAAAATAGTCTAATAATGAGTTTTATGGATTTTCGTCTGTGAAATACGCCACTTCCGGTATTTTGCCGGTTAGTCGACACGAGCAAAATGAAGTCGACGATTTTTAATAATCGACTAGTCGCGACGAATCGCGACAGCGCTAGTTTGGAGTTAGTATGACTGATTGATAGATTGATTTTATTTATTTATTTATTTTATATTTATAAATTATTACTTTTATTCAGCAAGGATACTTTAAATTGATTATAAAAGTCAGTAAAGACCTTTTATTACAAAACAAAATAAAAACAAAGCTATTTCAATATATGTATTTTTTTTTACTTTTTAAAGAATCCTGAAAAAATTACAACAGTCTCTACAAAAATATTAAACAGCACAACTGTTTTCAACATTGATAATAATAGAAAATGCTTCTGAGCACCAAATCAGCATATTAGAATGATTTCTGAAAGCTGCTAAGAGTGTTTTTTTTAAATATAGGAACATAATATAAAGTTACACCTGATTACAATTACAGTGAGTATTAAAGCTACAAACAGTGTTATAGTGACATTTACCGGTGAATGTTGCATCATGGACTACGAATGAAGTTTATGCAACAGTAGCAATCACAATCAGAGATCCATAGTCATAAGATCACACAAGATGGAAGAAGTGTTAACACACAGGCCCTGGGTGTATCACAACATGTATTTTTAACTCTTATCACTGTTAAATTTGCTGCCCTTCAAACAGAGTCATGCTTACAAAGTGGGAAATGGCTAAAGGGAAAGAGATAGAGAGATTAAAACTCTGAATAGTGAACCATGGAAACGGGTGCTGCTTTGTACTACATAACGTCACACTCAGATGTACAATAAAGGCAAGTCTGTGTATGCACTAGTAGTGTAAATATCAAGGTAAAAATGCCGGAGCCTGACAGGACACAAGGCCCAGTGGCCCTTTGTAGAGCATCTCAGACCACACCTTACTCAGCAGACCTTGCTCTGACTGTAAACACCTAGACAAACTGCATAAACCTGCTCATCCCCCTTACAGCTACTGTAAACAGTAACACAAGCCTACTGAGCCTATAGAGACTGACTACCTGACAAAGTCTAGAATGGACTTTACGAAGTGAAACGTATATAAAAATAACAAAACATGCTTAGGAGCTTCTAGTTCAATGTTAAAAGTGATGCTGTTTTTTAAAATATTTTTTATGTTTTTGAAAGTCTCATCAAGGCTGCATTTATTTGATCAAAAAATACAGTACAAACAGTAATATTGTGAAGTATCATTACAACTCTTAATGTATTTTAAAATGTAATTTATTGTAATGATGGCAATTTTCAGCATGCATTACTGCAGTTTTCAGGGTCACATGCTCCTTCATAAATATCCTTCAACAAATTTTCTTGGTGCAAGAAAATGTTCTTATTATCAATGTTGAAAACGTACTGTCACTTTTGATCATCCTTGTTAAATAAAAATATATAAATCATGTGTTATCATGATTTAGATAAAAACCAGCTAATTGTCAGTAGATGTTATCAGATGAAGCACTTAATTTGCCTGACAAGACATTCCTAAAAAAATATTTCCAAAAAATTGCTAAAAGCATCAAATTATCAATTGTTTTAGGCTCCTCCTTCCTCGTCTTAACAGCTGCTTTCTTCTGGAAACACTAGGCTTTTATTTAGTCATGCAAATAGCATGACTAAAGCTCAATAATTTTTCATTATTTCAAGCCAAACTGTCCAAGGGCAGAAAAAACTACAGTACACCTTTTACAAACTACACACATTTGTCTACAAGGTAAAAAAAAAAAAAAGCCTGTTTCTTCCACCATCGGTTCACAGTAAAAATAATGGCTTTAACCACATTTAAAATTATACAAATGAAAACCAAACTTCAGCTCATCTGAATCACTTATTTTGTTCAACTCATATTCCCAAAACAAGGCATAGATATTACCAGAAAGAGAGATTTAAGCAACTATTCACTAGGCTACCTCATGTTATTTCAAAACCATCTTTCGTCCTTGAACCATTAAAAGAGAAATTCTGAAGAAATCATCCAATGACAATAAACGGTGACTCAAAAGAGAATCGATATTGATGATTTAATAATTCAGTCACAGTCATTAATAGCTTACTGAACAGGAATGTTTTCAGTAAATAACAATCAATCTGTTCTTCACACAAAGTATCACCACATGGCTTTAGAAGACCTAAAATACAGCAGACAAATCTCATGGACAGCTTTAATCATGCTTCTGTTTCCTTTTTTAAGCTTTACAACTTAAGTCACCATGAATTGCATGGGAAATGTTAAGTAACCTTTTCCATTTGTGTTCCACAGAAGAAAAAATCATGTAGCCTACAGTTTGGCATGAGGGTGAGAATATGACAGAATTTTAACTTGAAGGTGAAATACCCTTTTAACAATGCAAGCGCAGAAAAACTACACACTGTTTACTGCAACACCTCCATCTGACAAGGTGTTAATTCTGCCGTCAATGTACAAGTACAGGCTCAACTACCAATAACAAACCACTACTAAACTCCAGGTAATCGATCTGACTCAGTTACTGTTGTTTCTCCCTCATATTCCCGAAAAAAGGGATAATTTAAATGGCAATAAAGTAGACTTTATATACTGTTTTTTAAAAAAGATGCATCTTCGTATTGGCCAAATGTTCAATCCTCCTATATCGAGCTTTGCGCAACAGGTGCGAGGAAAAACTTTAGCTCTTACATGATGAAGCGCGTTAAGAGAAAACCTTTACCTGTTACACTGAAGGTGTGGCAGCTGTTTGCCAGAGGGGCTACAATTTCACGGAGAACTCCGGCGTTCATTTATTTTCCCATTTAATGTGCTGAAAGAGAAGCGATCCCAAGAAGCGAAGTGTCCCAAAAACTTATTCCATGACCAGAAGACGTCGCGCGCTCATAGCAGCCGTTTCCTCCTCCTTATGTTTATTTTCCCTCCTGTGTTACTGCTTCCGAGTAAAGGAAGGTCCCCCGTGACTCCGTTCTGTCGTGCCTCCTCCACAAGTCCATTTGAATTTCAGATGGCAGTCCAAGGAAGGGCCTGTGCTTCGGCACGGTAATGACAAACCATGTGACAAGCGATCAGGAAAACTCAGCGGACTGGGAAACACAGTTTAAACCATTGGCACGCAGGAAAATAATTACAGCATGCAGCCTAAGCAGGTGTTAGACAGCCTGGGCAGGTGCATTCAAGTGCATATGAACAAACTAAATCAACAAAACTAGTACTATGCACATAGCCTATTAGTTTATTGCAATACTATATATGGTAAAAGTGAACTTATTTAAAGAGTTATTACTGTAAGTCATATCAGTTTGTTATGATCATGTAATAATCACTTGCCCGGCCAAATAGGCTACTAGTGACTTTATTTCAGCATTCCCTCCTTTACTGGATACATTTGCTTACAGTGTTTGATTAAAATTAACCAGTGTGATGCAATGGGGTAAGTGATTATTTGATCAACTAGTTTTAATTGTTGTGATAAGTGATCTTCTCACCTTTGAATGCTATCTGAAGGTGGCAGGTGGATATCTCTGTGTAACTGAGAGCGGAAGCTTCATGTAAAGGAGTGACAAGTTCATTTCTGAGTATCTATATCAAGTCAAAACATCCTTACTGTTTTTTCTCAGGTGGTTGTATTTGTATCTTTTTGTATTTGTATTTGTAATTGTACCTACTTAACTGTAAATTTGTACTAATGGGTGAACTAAATCTGAACGAGGCTCTTTTTTTGGACATCCTTGTTTGTAAAAACAGTAGGCTTTAGAAAAAAGTAAATATTTTCGATAACTAAAAATATATATGAAGAAAGATTTAATATTAGTTTTAGGGTGTGGGTTATAGAATTAGTATGATTAGTAAACATATGTTTGTGAGTGTACAGATTTAAGTAATACTTGTGAGGGAGAAAGTTTGTGATAAAATTTATATATATATATGTGTGTGTGTGTGTGTATTTTATTCACATCTTATTGTTTATTATGTGTTGTTGTTGTTGTTGTTTTCTCTGTGTACTGGAAGCTGTGACACTAAAACAAATTCCATGTATGTGCAATCATAACATACTCGGCAATAAAGCTCTTTCTAATTCTGAAAAAAATTACTTGTGACAATATTTGAAATGGTGCTTACTATTTAAGATGCTCATAAATTATTTACATTACATCTAGTGAGCTCATTCTCAACAGGTTTGTCTGACTGAGGGTTCATTTCAGGTTTAGGAGATATAAAATATTACATTCTCAGTATAACAACAGAATTCAATTGAAAGTCCTCACTTTGGTAGAAGAACAATATGTTTATGTGTATTCTTGGTGATCCCTTTGTTACATGTTGGGTTTTTTGTGACTGTTCCATGTCGGGTTTTCTGTTTTCCCCTGTGTCCTAGTTCAGTTTAATTAGTCAATGTGTACACCTGTCCTTCCCAATTATCTGCCCCTTTATAAGTTCCTGTCTTTGTTAGTCTCACCGTCGGTTATTGTTTCCATTATGATGTGTGTGCACTCCTGTGTCTGTATCTGCTCCTGGATCTCTGATTAAAAGAGAAGTTAATTGTTTATCCTCGTCGTGCGCTCCTTACTCCGCACAGCACCGTAACACCCTTTCCTTTTTGTTAATGTTATAATGTTCTCTGGCTTAGGCTAGTAGTGTCTGAATTAGTTCAGAAGTTATTATTTGTTCATGTGTCTACTTGGACCTGTTTTTCCATTTGTGAGAAATTTATTTTACACGTCAGTATTTATTCAGCAGTTTTGATTTGAGTATGCATAACACTTCTGGGTATATTGAAAATAAACATCAAAACACAGGTTTGATTATCATTCAAAATAATGTCCATGTGACCATGGTGCATAATATGCATTGTGAGGATGACAACAGGACACAGGGCATTTTTACTGTCTTACATGGGTGTTGATTGTTTATTGTCTGTTAGTCTTTCCATTTATGTACTTACGAGTGTCAGGGTTCTGTCATGTCTGTCATGTGTTCCCGCCTCTTGTGTCTATATTTGGTTTGTTTCCTGTCCTTGTTATATGTAATCAGTTAATTCTTGTCCAGCCATGTTCGTCTCATTATCTATGATTTACCTGTTTATTTATAGTCCTGTCTGTTCAGTTTGACTTCGTCTTGTCTACTCGTTATCCCTGGTGTTGGATGTCTGTGTTTGCCTTGCCTTGTCCTGCACTGTCCTGTGATGTCTTCAGTAAAGTGTATTATTTGAAGTTATATCCTCGTCTGCGTGTTCCTGTGTCCTCCCTCGTGTGTGCACCGTGACAACGAGATCGAGTTACATCATTTTTATTTATTTTTTATTTTTTATGAGGTCATGATCTTTTGCAGATGATCACAACTGCAAGATATCCTTTGAGCCAATGAACTGTAGTGTACAATAACTTTTACAGTAATACAACATGAAAGCGTTTGGTATACGCTGTAAGTCAATGCTCCACACCTTTTTCAAGCTTGCTGTTCAAATGTTCTTATCATGACAGATGTTGTAATGAGTCTTGAGTCATATTCCAATTGTCCACACTGATACAATACTCATAATTTAGAAAAATAAAGTTTGTCAACACTTTGGAATTATTAAACAACTGCAATTGTAAAAAGTTAAAGTAAGTGCAATATAATAATGGCCATCTGTTTGACATGATATGAAATGTGTAACTGCTAAGAACTGCTATGTTTCTTGAGCACGAAGTCAGCATGTTAGAATAATTTCTGAAAAATCATGTGACTGAACACAGGAGTAATGGCTGCTGAAAATTCAGCTTTGTCATTACAGGAATTAATACAATTGAAAATAAAACAAATACATAATAAATTAAATGAAAAAAATAAAAAAAATAAAAATACATGCAGCCTTGGTGAGCCTAAGAAACTTGAAAAACATGAAGAAAAATAAATCTTACTGACCCTGTGTGTATATTAGATGTTTCTTTTAATTTACGGTGATACTGCACTTTTAATGAAGACTTTGCACTTGTAAGTTTGCACTTGTACAAGGAAACTCCTCACACCAGGAAATGAAATCAAAAACTAGGGGATGATTAGAATAAATGTTGTATATTTAGCAGTACAAATATTGACTATTTGATGACAATTGTTCAGTTATAGCGCAGTGACTTCCTAGGGAGAGATGACTAAGAGCGTCTATGCCGTGATGAGTTTATGTAAAAAAAAAAAAAAGGCAATGCATTTGTTTTTCCCTGATACACAATGTTGATATGCCAGTTCCATAGTCATCACAACAGGGGGCTGATTCCACTGAGGATTCAGTTTCCATAGAGACCACACACACCAGAATTCCTGCCCTGAGTTACTATTTGTTTACGTCGGTGTTTGTGTGTTGGTACCTGCACTGCTGCAGACGTGTGTGAAAGAATCCAGGTGTGTGCAAGCAGTAATTTAAATATTGATATAGTATAGCACCTGCACTGTTTGGAAAATATTTAACACACTTGTTTGCACACTGCACAGGGGAGTAAAACTATTATCAGCAAAATCATTTAAAGTCTCAGTTTCTGATTGTGCCATGTAGGGAATCCTTCTAGCAAAGCGCTCCTCATGTAAACACCATGCCTCTTGAGGGATCATTGTAATAAAACAAGTTGAATGAAGATTAGTATTAGTAAGGTTAGAAGAGGTATGATTGTATCATGGCAGGTTTTTGAAAAATGTCTATATATCTATAAACCACTATATTTTCTCAGAGAACTGAATGTCTTGTTTTCTTTCCAAAAGAAGACCAATATATTCAGATGAAAAACAATGAGATTTAAGAGGCCCAAAGAAAACCGTTTTATTACATTAAAATGTTCCATACAAACAATGCATACACACTAAGTCATATTGCTTTCAGACACAATTTTTCTGCTATTTTTTTTCTAGAATACTTAAACAACTTTGTAACAAAATGTTAGTACAACATTTATGAAAATATATATCTCTAAACAGGGATCTTCAATCTTGACAATACAAATAATACAATAAACACATTCAATACCAGTATGTGAACTATGTTTTGCAAACATGTAGTTAAAAGTCATTCAAGTTACATAACATATAATATACTGTTCAACTGCTCTTATGGACACATTCAAATATACTCTAAAACTGGCATTCCAATATAATAGAGATGGACTTTTTCAATATCTTAGCAAAGATAATGCACGTTCTCATAGTTATGCTAGAAAACACAATAAAGCCAGAAAAGTAACAAGCAGGGTCACAAACAACACCATTTAACACTCTGAAAACAAATATTAATAACTAAATAAAAAATAAATAAAACTTTGGCAAATATTATATGATGTTTTAAACACTTCAATGGGAGAAGCTAATCACACCTGAATACTGCTACAGGTTGTGGGTTGTAAATGGGCCTATGTGTCAGTATTTCCAGAGGTAAACATACAATTCGATGGAATAGCCCTTGAGTTATGGAGAGAAGAATTTGAATGGGGCATGGCTGATCGTTTTGTTGAAACTACTTTCTTTTGTGGCATGCCAGAGTACACCCATAACTGAAGGCAAAAATCGTATAGTTAGCATTCATGACACACTTGTTCAAAGTCAACCTCAGGGAACAACCTGTTTAAAATAAAGTGCAACCACCAAACACTGCCTTGGCAAACACCATTCATAAATCAGCCTGGTTTATGATAACATATAGTCTATTCATAAATATCTCTAAGTCATCTATAACATGAAAGTACAAAGTATATTTTTTTTCAAGCACACAATCAATCAACCTTTACCTCACAAAGAACCATTACAAATACACATTTGTATAAGATGACCCAACTGTTAAGGCGTAGAAACTCTTGGTGAGATGCTACACATGACTCCTCAATACTGGTTTAATCCTCAAATCAGTACTCAACATTTGTAGCTCGATATAACTGTACCATCCTTTGATACAATGAATTGCACATTCTTTAATAGTAAGGCCATTAATACTATTAATCTCGTGGATTTAGTCGAGTCAGAGGATGACCTTCTCAGTATCAGTTTGCCAGTTCAAATACTTTCACTGAGAAAACAAAATATACATTTTCCAACCACAATATTAGATTTGGACTGTACTGCTGTGGTATAGTGACAGTAATTAGTGAATTGGTATAGAATTAAATATGAGGATGGGCTTAATACTGTCTGATATTTAGAGCAAATTCCACACATGGACTTCCATGCGACTTTGGTCAGAGAAAGTCTAGAACACCTTCTGAATTTACTAAGAACCTCATGATGACTCCAGACTATATTCTGAATACCTGAATACTGAAATATACTTTCCAATGATCCTCATTTAGATTCTGTAATTTCAAATTAAGCAAATTTGTATTCATTGTATGCTAAATGATCATTGTATGCTGAACCGTAATGATGAATAGTTGTATCAATATATTTTTGTATAGAAATTCCCTGCATTTTTTTCTTAATCAGTTTCTGTAACAAAAAGGTTAAAATCCAGGCACTCACTTTGATTGCATTTAGCACAACATAACATATATTTAAGTAGTTGCACAAACTGCAGCAGCCAAAGTACATATGTACACATATGTACATAAGTTTCCATTTTAGTACAGTACCAGAGGACGTTAATAAACAGACACAAATTACTATTTTGAAAAAAAAGAAAAAAAAAAAAAAAAATGGCAGCAACTTTTGTATGGCTACAAATCTATTACATTTCTCTATGCTTCTGTATAAAGTGACGTTATGGCTTGATTTGACTAAACAAAACCTGAACTATATGGCCACACTGGCATACACATGAGAAGGAAGAACATATCATAAAGCCGACTGGATCTGCTTTTCCAATGAATGACATTTGTTACGAATTTGTTCCTATTAAATTCAGTGTACACATTTGAGTGTAAGTTGATGATGGATAAAATAAATCAAGGTGACTGATTGCAGCTTAAGTGCAGCTTAATAGCAAATGGCCAGTTGCTGTGTGTTACCCAGAGAACTGATCTGTGCAGCTGAATCAAAGTTGCTGTAAACAATAATCACCATTGTCCAAACCTGGCCTTGTTCCTTCATGCCTGTTAATGTACTACAGAGGGCGCTCTCACTGCAGCAGTTCAGTTTTCTTTGTGGGTGTTGTTGTCTCTGGTTCTCCACTGTCAGACACATTGATAGGACTGTCCCGTGAGAAGACCTCGGTGGATTCTCTCCACACACAGTCAGCAATGGTCTTGAAGGCATTGGTGCTACACTTGGGTCGTACTTTCTGTGAGGCATTGTTAACTATTTGGCGACTGTTTGAGGTGGCGATCTTGATTTTCAGAGCGGCATCCACACGGTCTACGACTGTGTAGGTGCCAATGCTGCCATCCTCAAATCCCACTATGATGTTAAGTGCTCGCTGTGATAGGCACAGATAGGTTGGTGTTTTGTAGAGGGAGCAGGTCCCGATGCTCTTGCCATCTGCCAATCTCATGACAATCAGACTTGAAACCACACCTGCATCATCATCTTCGTCGCAATTGCAGAAACAGATGTACACTAAGTAGCGTCCATCTTGTGAGAGCTTTTGCCGCCATATTATTCCAGCAGCATGGACCAGACGCAGTTTACCACTGTGCAGGTCTAGGACATTAATGTTCTCATCACCTTTCGACACAATGCCCAATTTCCCATTTGGTGATATTTGGAAATCCTCCAGGTTCTTCAAAAAGTTGCTAGGCAGCTGCACCCGCCTGCACACAGACTCATCTGCAACACTCCAGATGAAAACTGTTTCTGTGGAGGTGATGAAGACGACATAATCTGGACTGTCAGGAATTAACTTGAAGTTAACGATTGTGATCCCATCGTCACAGATGAACTTTTTGGATACACTGCCTGACCACAAGCTAACAGCCAAGAGCTTATTCTTGTTGGTTCCCACAAGGAATGTGTTTGCTGTGGTAATGAGGGCATGCTGGAGTGTTACCAAAATGTTGCACACCTTGTGCCCAGTCGCAAGCCTCCAAACACGGGAGGCGTTCTGCTCACAAAGGGACACTACAAACTGGTCATTGTGTGTGATGAGAAGCTGTGAGATCCTCTGACCATTGATACGCAATATATTCTCACCTGTGGTCGTATGCCAGATGTACTGACTACTTTTATCATCAGATGTCACCATTAGGTCGCCAGATGTTGTCAAGACGCAGTTTTCGACAAGGCCTTCATGCTTGAACACCATCTCAATGAAACCTGTGCTGTAGTTCCACTTGTGGATGACCTCTGACCCATCCATGGTGTACACAAAATCCTCTCGGCCAGAGAGCTGCAGACTTTGGATAGGTTTCCCAGTTTTATCAATGTTTGACATGGCTGTTATAATGTCAATGTCCCACACGGAAAGTACGCCACTGCTGGCCACAGACAGCAGCAAGTTATGGTGTGCTGATTTGATCAGTTTTACAATGGCTCCAGAAATCTCTATCAAGCTGGCCATGCACTGTCCACTGTCTCTCCTCCACACAAATATGGATGATGTGTTCTCCATGGAAGCTACTATACTTTGGCTATTCTTGGAGAGAACGGCAGCCACAAACTTCTCGCTACGCTTGGCCTTGAACTTCTCTGCCATCTTCCAAATCTTGGTGTCCAGCACCTCAATGCTTCTCGCTTTGCAGATAAGGATGGATCGTTGATCCTCAGAAAGCTCTATGCCCACCACTTCACTATCATCTCCTCTGCAGTCATAATCCTCCATCAGCTTGGGATTTGTGATATCTTTGGTGTTCCACACTGATAGGCTGCCCTCATTGTCGATCATCACCATTTGATGGATTGTGTCTAGAATCAGGATGGACTTAACAAAACCACCAGAGAATTCAGAAGTCATTGTAGCAAGCTTGTCCCCGCTACCGAGGTGGAATATGGTGGTTGTGTTGAGATACTGTCCGCAGAAAGCATACATTCCATCTGGGGAACACTGGACACAGGTTACCTCATACCAGCAATGGAACTGATACAACGGCCAGCCATAGAGCAAATCAATCACATTGACATCTTTGCTTGCCTCCAGCCAAGCTAAGGCATGATGGCTGGACAAGGTGAATCCATTGATGAACGCTACTCCGCCAGTGATGCCACAATGCTTGGACCCTTTCACCTCCACCTCCGACAACAAGCATGACTTGTGGTTGTCATAAATGAGCAGTGTATTTTTTGTAGTAGCCACTACCAGATACTTCTCATCTGTGGTTAGCCTGATGCCAAGAACAACCGACCTCGCCGTGTCTATCTGTCTTATCAGCAGTCTGCTCTCAACATCCCACGTGCTGACTGATCCATCTTCGAGGGCCACAATGACTATGTTTGGAGCTAATGTAGGTATAATCTCCACTATTTGCATGTAGCTAGAACAGAGTGGTAATCTCTCGGGACTGTAGGTGACATCCATGGAAGAGTGCAGTGGCACAATGGAGCAGTATTTAGGACCATCCTTGTCACATTCAAGAAGGAGGTGTCTGAGCTTGGGAAGTGATGTGACAACTGGAAGGAGCCTTTGCTGTAGTTCAGCAGACAGTGATGTAGGATTCTTTGTCACTTTAAGCTTTATACTGCGGAGTGTAGTTGCGAGAAACTTTAACTCCTTTTCTTGCGTGTAGCTGTAAGCTAGGTCAATGTCTGACAGGGCCTTGTCAAATTGTCCTATCTTTATCATTGTGTAGAGCCAGCTGAAGTTCATGATGACACCATACATAAGATCATCTGTCCGGCCGCTCCTTGTCAGGTGGTATGTGAGCTCCGTCATTTTTCGGTGGTTGACAAAGAAGATGTCCGGCTCTAGCAAGTTACACTGGAACACCCAGGGTTGTTCGGGTGTCTGTCTGTCATAAGAGTGCTTGTCAGCAGAAGCTTTGTCATGGCCATGAAGGCTCTGCTGGTGATGAGGTTTTTGATGGTGTGAGATATTCAGTGAGGCGAAGTGATTATTGTCGCAGTGGAATATCTTCTTTCTACCACCTGCCCAAGCCCCAAGGAAGTACTCAGCCAAAAGGCTATGCATTTGATGTACATCTTCTTCATTACTGAGGTATAGCTTTTGTGCTATAAGATGCAGGTGGCGATTTGCCCACAGAATTAGCGTTACATTACGGACTTGTCGCTCCACTAAATAACCTTCAAGTTCTTCTTTTAGCCTAGCTATGAAATCATAAGAAATACGCAGCGGGCTTTTAAGATTAGAGCTCACTATGATGTCCCCAAGGACACTGTTGTCCAAAGATAAGATATCCTCTAACTCCAGCTCTGTTAGGCCTGCCCGTGCCATTGTGATGTAGCCCAGTGCCCGAAAGACAAAGCGTGAGCCAAGTTTGTTTTCAACAGAGTAGAAAAGCTGCTCAATGCTTTCGTGCACTGTCGAACACAACGATTTGTCATCCACATCCTTGTGCGAACGCCAGTGAACTACCTCTCGGTAGATGAGGTTGACGAACATAGGGAGTGTACATTTTGCCATTGCCTCATTCACATATATCTGCTGGCCAGAGGTCACCTTCCTTTTGACACTCAGAAGCTGCTGTTTAAGTGTCTGACTGCAAGCTTTGCGGTCTCTTTGCATCAGTTCAACATAGGCATCCTCGTCATGTATCAGACTGCGTAATTTCTGGAGTATGCCATGCTTGTTGGGCAGGGTTGACACTACAATTCGGACTGTATGTGGCAGGTGGACAGGCAGCCACCACAGCTTCCGGGCCTCGTCAACATCTGACAACTGCTCCAAGGCATCCAGAATAATGATAAGAGGTCGGTGAAATGATGACTCCCCAAGCAAATTCACCAGGAGCTCCCTCATCTCCTGGATCTTGTTTGGTAAGAAGTGGATCAGGCACCGATAGTTGATGGCAATCTGCTCACAGATGCTCTGTAGCAGCGTGCGGAGATCAGTAGAGAAGTCTGAGGAACCGATGAATCTGACAATGACAACCGGGTCTGTTTCTGGTCCCATCTCTTTCTGTAGCCATGAATAAGCCTAAACAAATGAAAATGAAACAGAAGCTCAGAAATACAGCATTCATGTATAGTTTACTGAATGTTTTCCAGTATGTTAATTCAAATGATATTTATATACAACTAGGAAAAGTTCAAGATGTTATTTGTGCAAAAGGGGTAATTTTGTAATCTGATTTTAGTAGGCCATTTACAAATGAATGATCTATATAAACTACAGCTACTGTATGCATTATTAATTAATGTCCTTGTGTCCTGGTTCTATAAAAACACACACGGTTAAAAATCAAGGAACTGCTGTGACCTGAAGCAACGTTATTATAAGACTCTAGCAAACCAAACTCGAGTGACTTCAGTCCATCCATTATTTAGTAGATCCACTGTACACAAACTTTGACAACTCAGAGTGTGAGGAAGGAAAACTAAGAGCAATGACTGTACAGCAAATAATCGAATGTACTCAGCACCAATAGAGTCAGCACTGGATTATTTGTGCCAAGGATTTTCTAAATCAGTCTGAAACATTCCCTCATCCATAGCACAATACTTTCTTGGATGTGGTTAAAGGGTGCCCCCAGCTGTGATTCAGGGAAACATGAAATTGTATTTCTCTCTGTTTGGAGATGCTGACAATGACAATTAATAATAAATCGCTTTTCCAAAGCCACCATTTGCAAGAGGACTGTGTCTGTGCATTTATATGATTAGCCAAGGGGTGTGTGTGTCCAGATTGCTACTTGAATGCATCACTGTGCTCATATTTGCTGCATGATTTTTAGTATACTGCAATGACAAGGGCAGTATTAAAAACATGCCAGCTGTACCAAACATGAGATCATGCTAAGAGACAAATTCGCAAGACACAGACACAGACACATTATAAAAGTTTTTATAATAGTTCATTATAAAAAGTGTGTGGTCATGTAAATTGCATTTCATGTTTAAATATGTTAGAGTATCTGCCTCTCTGTAGTGTGTATGTTACATAGAAGAACAGTGAGAGAGAGAACATAAGCAAGGACGAGGGAGTTAGTCAAGGTCCCCAGGCTCATCATCTGTGAACTAACATTAGAGGCTGAGGTCTTTGACGGGTTGCCATGGGTGACGGGAAATTTCAACACTACCCTTCCTCCTTTGTTCCTCGCCCCCAAACTTATCAACACCGTCAATTCTGACCATCAACACATGACACAAGCACACCACTGATCTCCATAAGCCCTAAGTATTGGCAGAAACTGACAGATATGAGTAATTATATCTAATTATTTTTATCAGTTAAATGAAATCAGCATTTTTTAAGCTTGTGAATGCAATGATCTGTATTTGGACTACCGTGTGCCTCCAGATACTGGATTGCACAAAATCTCTTACGACAGACAAAATCATGTAACAGCAGACCAAAATACCTTAATGTTAATTTAAAACTCATGCCATGACATCAGATATTAAGTCAGAGGAAGCAAAGAACAGCTTTAGGCTAAATACAGGCATCCTGCAGCATTAATCTAACATGTGCCGGCATCCAGATGGCCTTAAAAAGCAGGTCAGTATGTTCACACATGCTTTCTCTCTCACCCACACACACACACACAAACGTGTATACTATACATGCTTTTCACCTGTTTTGCCACTTCAGCAAGTAACAATGTCTTTCCAGTGCAGGGTCCTCCATACACCACTAGGGGAGTTATTCGACCACCTTTGGAGGGGTACAGGTTCTCCTGGACTATGTCCAAGGCTTCACTCTTATACACATAAAAAGATGAAAAAGTCTTGCACAGCGAAAGATGCTGTATAATTTCATCATAGAGCGGATCGGTCTCTGAGTCAAAGTTCTGTTGGACCGTGGCCTGGATGATATCCACCATGTCTTCATAAAACTGTTTACACAGACCTTCGACGTAGTGGCTCTCTACTTCCTGCGAGTAGCCAAGTTTCATGTCACAGTGAGTGACGGAGGAGTAGACTCGAAGATTGGACGCTGCCACCACCGTCGGAATGAACTCGTCTCTGACTTTCAGAAGACGCTCGTAGGCTTCTTGGTTTCTCATGACACGGTCGGCACTCACCACGATGTCCATGTAGCGAGCCATTTCGGGGAGTTTAGCGAAACGGTCAAAGTTGGAAATCTTCCGTATGTAACATACACATTTCTTGAGGAAGGCTGGGGTCTGCTTGCCCAATGCGAAATCCAGTTCATCCTCTAATGCTGAAAGACAGGAGAAAACAGAGAGAGCATGATAATTACCCAGTTCTGCATGACAGAACATTTCTTTTCATTCATGGTTTTCATCCCTGCCATTGTTTACTCCTGAAACACATCAGTGGCACTTTCAGAAAACATGCTTAAATTGATGTCATGAGGTGAGCGCCCCCGCTTTTGCCAGTCTTTAGCAAATGATTAGATCCGTCTCTCTGAGCTGCCTTGACGAAGAAAAAAGTGATATGATCTCTTAATCCAGCCTCGCCTGGTTTTATCAAAGACCTCCAAAGGCAGTATTCCAGTGATAGCCTGCCAACCTCATCAGCTTAGTATCGCATACTTGCAGCTTGTTTTGTAAATGAGAGGAGAGTGGGATGCAAAGGCGACAAGTAAACGGCTACAAATCCCCCAGGAAAGCATTAGCTCAATTAAATCTTGCATGCACTTTCCTCACTCTGGTATTAATAATCAAAATAGAAACCACATTGAAAAACAATTTAGTGTATATACACTATATACACTACCATTGGGAGTTGTTTGCTATGAAAAAAAACCCACTACCATCGTTTGCTATGAAAAAACAACAAACTTTTTTCAGTATTCAGTTGATAAAAAGTAAGACATTTATAATAATAAAAAAAAAAGAATATATATATATTTCAAGTAAATGTTATTCTTTAGGATTTATTTTTTATTAATCAAAAAAGCAAAAATAAATAAATATAATAATAATAGTATTAAAATGTATTTTCCACAAAAATATTAAGCAGCAAAGCTGTTTTCAGCACTGATAGTAATCAAAAATGTTTCTTGTGCACCAAATTAGCAGACTCAAATTAGATTTAGTTTAAAAACATAGCTTTGTCATTACAGGAATTAAATAACAGTTTAGATTAAAATAGAAAACAATTATTTTATTGTAATGGTAAAATGCCAAAATATGCAAAATACTAAATATTGTAAAATGCCTACTACAGCAATGTATTGTAGTATAGATACAGGGTCAATACTTTAGTTAATGTCATTAATTTCATACATTCACACAAAAGGTTTTGGAAAATACTTTTGATGTGAAAACATCTTACTACCATTCAAGTACATATTTATTCACACTTTTATTAGACTTAATGTAATACATTTAATATATACTATATTAAACTACCTCATACTCAGTCTTTTGTCATGCATGTGATGTCTGATGTTACAAAATAAACCGATCAAGAGGAGTCAGCAGGCAATCTGATCTCTGACCAACATTACTGTCTTTTATTTTTACTTGCATATTTTTTGTGAAATGTAATACCAATGTGATGCCTATTTTCTATGATGCATTGATGCTTTTTTAATAAAGACCCACAAGATGCCGCATACGTCAGGCATCAGAGTACACAAGCTTGAGATCAGGGAAAGCCACACTTAGAGGATCCTCTTGAATGCAGTTGTTTCATATCTACTGCATGTCGAGATGAAGACTTAACTGTATCAGTGATTGAATTATAAGCCCATGCACTCAGAATGACATAAAAGAGCAAGCAGTAAATCTGTTCTTTCTCCGGTGCCGACCCACAGTCTCTAATGTGGGGTATGGTGATGAGACTTAACTGTATCACGGAATATTGGATTAACCTGGATGAATTAAGTTAGCCTGATTAGATCTCCTCTTATGCTGGCTAATGCGGGCAGATTTTAATTTAGTCACAATGACTTTCAAGAGCGGGATAAAAATAACATTTATATTCATTATGAGCTTTGAATACAATCTTTTATCTCTTGTAACCACAAATCTATAAACTCTGGCTCTGTTGCATGATTCAGCCTTTTTTAATTATGCATGTAATTTTACAGACAAACAGTCTAAATGTTAAGCATCAAGCACCATTGAAACGTTTAGAGTGAAAATGTGTCTTTTAAAACCCTCAGATTTCCTTGATGTGGCTGACTGGAAATTGCTTCATGCATTCAATCACAAAAGGGGCTGAAAGGCCACTGTCCTGCAGAGTTTATTTCCATCCCATAAAGGCATCATGTGAACACACTTTAAACTTATTCTAGCATGTAATATCTGCAAAAGAATCATTTATAAGCAAAAATATAGCTAGTACTAGTAAAATATAGCTAGTAACTCCCCTTCTGTTCTTTTTTGTCATCATATCATGACAATGCCCAATCAGAGCAGTGTAACAGCATCTTCCTAATGTAGAGAAATTGACATATCCCAGGTGGCTAATTGTTTTTTTCAAAAGCTGTTATCAAAACAGTAAATGTCGAAGGAATTATGACAATGGCCTGTTCAAAATTGTCAAGGTTGACAGTGACAGCAAGGATGCCAGATAGACAAGTATACATTTAGTCTCCCCAACAGAAAGAGGGTGGTGATGGTAAAGAATGGTAACATTAAACTCCACTATGGATCAAAAACATGTTATTTGTGCAAAATTACTCACAGAACATTGAGATTATTACAAAAAATAAATGAGATAATCATATTGTCACGAATCCGGTCTATGAACTTCCGTTCACTCACCACCAGTGATCACCCGCTCTCCACATGGACTCTCACACTTACGGATTACCCCTTTTGTCAAGCCCTCTGGATTCTGTTCACCGATCGAAGACCCACGCTTGTCCTAGGATTATTCTCTGTCTTGCCTGTGTTGTACCTCTTTGCCATTATCTGAACCTGGCCTGTTTCATGACCACGTCTCTGAAAAAAAGCCTTGCAAATGGATCCACACATCTCATGTCTTATTCGTCTTGTAACAGAATACTCGGCCAAACAAGGATCCAGCGGCTTTTCAGATGGACACTGGCCAGGTATGGACACAACAAGACTGCTATTAGCTCTCAAGCAGGGCACTCGATCGCTCGAGAGCTATATTTAGGAGTATTTAGAGATTGTTAATTATTCTGATTTGCCTGACTGTGTGCTCATAGACCTTTTCTGTGAGGGCGTTAATCCACTGCTGAAATCTAAACTCATTCACGAGGGTCCGTGTTCGTCACTAAGTCAGTTTTTGGATTATGCTTTATTGACTGTTGGCTCTTTGTTTACTGAGGGTGTCGCAGAGGAAGAACGCGACACCGCGTCTATGCCTGTAATGGTGGCTGCTGAGTTTAGCCAACCACAAGCTCTGGGACATTCAAGTGTACTGATTGGCACTCTGGTGATTCAACCCGCTCATGAAATGGCGGCCGCACCAGAGCGCGCTCACATAATGGTGGCGACAGAGGAGGCCGTTCACAAAATGGCGGCCACAACAACCCGGCACATCATTGCTGCCATTCATTAGTCAAGTCAAGCCACAGCTGATCTTCATGAGTCATGTCAAGTCACAGCTGATCTTCATGAGCCAAGTCAAGTCACAGTTGATCTTCGTGAGTCAAGTCAAGTCACAGTTGATCTTCGTGAGTCCAGTCAAATCACAGCTGATCTTCATGAGTCAAGTCAAGTCACAGTTGATCTTCGTGAGTCCAGTCAAGTCACAGCTGATCTTCATGAGTCCAGTCAAGTCACAACTGATCTTCATGAGTCCAGTCAAGTCGCAGCTGATCTTCCAGAGTATTGTCACGTCTCAGCGGATCTTCGAGAGTCTCATCACGTCTTAGCGGATCTTCCAGAGTGTCGTCACGTCTCTGCTGATCTTCCAGAGTCTCGCCACATCTCCGCTGATCTTCCAGAGTCTCGTCTCATCTCTGCTGATCATCCAGAGTCACGACACGTCACAGCTGATCATCCAAAGTCACGTCACGTCCTTTCTGTCACACCCAGATATTCAAGGTCAGTCCTTTGGTATCCCAGTCTGGTATCCAGTGTGAGGGATGTACTGCATAAACCACCACAGAACTCCCAGAGGCGGCGGCATCCACTATGATGTCTCCTAAGGTAGTGACGCTCGCTGCTGTGTTCCCCAAAGCGATGGTGCCTGTTAACTTATTTGAATTTGTGCCAACTGCCAATTGCATTTCAGTCAATGATTTTGATTTTGAATGATCTTTCTGTCCAGTCACAGTTAATAAGCCTGATTATGAACTGTCTGCCCGTTCAGTTGTCATCAGGGAAACTATTGATGAAATTTTTGTGTTCCCTGTCTTGGTCCTTGAGACTGCATATGTTTCTTTTGTCTCAGTTTTTCCTAGATCCCAGTCTCTACCATGGGTCTCTGCTCCATTCGCTTCGCCGTGGTGGTCTTATTTCTGGTTCTGGTGGTCTTCTGCTCTGCCGTGGTGGTCTTCTGCTCCACCGTGGAGGTCTTTGCTCAGTTTTCTCCGCTGTGGTGGTCTTCTGCTCCGCCGTGGAGGTCTTCTGCTCAGTCTGCTCCGTTGTGGTGGTCTTCTGCTCTGCCGTGGTGGTCTTCTGTCCTGCTTTCCTCTGCTCCGTCCGGGCTTCCTGCTTCGTCGGTGTCATCCTGGTTCTCTGCTTCGCCCTGGCTCCCTGCTTTGCCAGCATCATCCTGGTTCTCTGCTCCGCCCTGGCTTTCTGCTTCGCCGGCTTCATCCTGGTTCCCTGTTCCGCCCGGGCTTCCTGTTTCGCCGGTTCCACCTAGATACCCTGCTCTACCCCAGTCTCAGGTCCCTCTACTTCCATGTGGACCTGGCCCTTCGTCCCTCTCCCTGTTCCGCCTCCGCTCCAACACCCTCCTGGATTATATTGAGTTAGGAGCATCTGGAAGTCGCAAAATTTAAGGGCGGAGAGTATTCAAATTAATCATGTAACGTGTTTGCGCTCGTCAAATTACTGGTATTTGCGCCATTATTTAACGTCCAAAAAATGCATCTTAATTTTGCGCTTGAAATGGCTGCAATTATTGTTGCTAGGAGAGGCACCGCAGAGAACAGAGAGCATGTGGTAGAAGGGAGAGGATTTTTCCACACATACTAATTTATTTGGAGAGAACGCATTATCCAAACATATCATTTGCCAAGCCATGTTATTTTTTAATTTGCTTCAGGAAATAAAAGATGACATGGAACACTCATCAAGGAGTCACACAATACCGGGTCTATCAAAACTGTTGCAACCCTTCATTTTTTGGCCTCCGGTTCTTTTCAGTGTACTGTGGCTTATTTATTTCTTTGTTTATTCGCGGCTACGCTAATATATACATATTGCGTTGGTCAATATGTAAATGAGATGTTGATTTATTAGCTGTGAGCTCATTCATTACTGTAAATATAACTAAAGTTTACCCGAACAAAGAAATTTCTTGGCTTGAACGCTCTTCATGGTCCCCTTCTCCTGCAGCTGTAAAACAGAGGTTCTGAAGATCCTCTTGATTTCCTCCGAGACTGCCCTCCAAGCCTTGTCGTTCTTCGATTTTGCTACGCTGCTTGACTCCATCTGTGGGGTATAAGCACACATGGAGTCATCCAATTTTTCAAGGTTCCATTATTTGTATGTTGGCCTTTTAAACCAATAAAAAACTGGTTTTGTACTTGTTCTAGCACAAACTGCATTGAGGGTTTGTATTAGTACTTGACCTCTGTCCTTTAAAGGTGCTGTCACATTTACCATGGTTAGGCAAATGTTCACTCACAAAATCCAGTTATTTCAATCAGAATCCATGTGAACATGAATGTCAAGAACATGACTAATTTTGATAACTATTTTGCTATTTTTATAATCAACAGCAAAGTAGAGAGAGAGAGGAGGCATCAGGACATGACACAGGCCAGAATCAAACCTGAAACTGCTACAGCACAGCTCCAACATTATTTTAGTTTTCTACTGTACTTTATTAACAACTTCACTAAATAATGACTGAATTATGGATTTCCGCACCTTTGGACCAATGCACTTACATGACTATCCACTGTCCACCCTATTTTAATGTAAGAGGAGGCACGAGCATTTTTAACTTGAATGTACAAGGCTTCCAGTATCAACCAGTTATTTTGGCTGCATAGCGATAGTCCATTATGGTGTTTGATACTGCAAACTGGTATTTGTTGTCATATTTTAATGTATTATTGTAATCATAAATACTGTAGCACAGATAGTTTTAGTTGACTACATGCTGTTATAAAACCTAAGTTATTTTAAAACCTAAAAGTTATTCACCTATAGCGGCTAATGAATTTGACAGTCTCGCACATTCAAAAGAAATAGCTTACTTAAAAATATGATTACTTGTTTTTCTTATAATTTTTATATAAAATAAATATATATTTTATAAAGCAATTGCAAAATCTCTAGCTGATACAGTACAGTATAACTAGAGGAACACAATACTATATTTAAAACATATATTGATATGAAAACATATATTAATACAGTTCCATCAGATTTTCCATTAACTTTTCCAAGTCATGCCTAGAAATGTGAAAGAACTGCAGGAACTCGATGTTTAGGAATGTCAAAAGGAGACCAATTTACCAGAGTTCACCCAACAGTACAAATGACTCTGTCTGCTTGAACAGAGAAAGAGAAAGCAGACACCACACTGTGTTACTGAAGTAATATTTTAAGTGTTTGTCATGAACCCAGTCACCTACCACAGAGAAAGAGGACAGAAGGAGAGAGAGAGAGAGAGAGAGAGAGATCAGTGGGTGTTTCTGCTGAGTGCAGGTAGAAACTCAGTCCCTGCTGCTTTTCTCATTTTAGTCCAACAGAGACCCTCAGCTTCACAGACGCTTCCTCAATTTGCAGCCACTCTGTGTTACAAACTGATTTATACAACACTATATGATCTGAGTGTGTGTACGGGTGACAGAAAGTGAAACAGAATTTGTGTGTGTGTAAGAAAGGAAGAGAGAGCCCCAGTAAGGTTTAATGAAAGACAAACTGAATTTACGAAGCTAATAAACTCTAAAGGGAGTGAACAGTGTTCTCTCTCGGGCCTGCCATTTCTACAGTGCTCCATATAAAACAGCAACAGCACCGGTCAGCCACTGACATTTACAGGTTGTTCCTGTGTGTAAGGTAAGGTCAGCTGGAAGCTGAACGCAATCCTGGATGCCCTCTCATGTGCATCTAAAGCAGTGGTGTGTACTAGACTTCTGAAATAAAGTGATAAAATCTCCTGTCTGGGTGTGGGTGTTATTATTCTAATTTAAATTCATGTTCCAGTTGCATTTGCTGTTTACACAGTTTCTGGGTTAATGGGACACCTTACACTTGGGACAATCAACAAGCAATACTAAAAATGAGAAGTTGTTTTTGCATCTGTATGCCTGCCCACTGTAAATTGGAATTTAGCCTGCTCTACCTCAAAGGTCTTGACTGTATCCAACGATTAAATCATAATTTCTTCAATTGCTATTCAACTGAAAAATGTAAAACTCCTCTAAATTGTGATAATGAAGAAATAACAATATTTGGACATGTTTTACACTACTTTTCAAAATTTTAGGGTTCAAAAGTAATTTTTTTTATTCATAAAGTCTGCATTAGATTTAAATGAGACCGTGAAAGCAAAATATTTATCTTTTAAATGCAACCCGAATTCCGGAAATATTGGGACGTTTTTTAAATTTGAATAAAATGAAAACTAAAAGACTTTCAAATCACATGAGCCAATATTTTATTCACAATAGAACATAGATAACATAACAAATGTTTAAACTGAGAAATTTTACACTTTTATCCACTACATGAGCTCATTTCAAATTTGATGCCTGCTACAGGTCACAAAAAAGTTGGCACGGGGGCAACAAAGGGCTGAAAAAGCAACACATTTTGAAAAGATTCAGCTGGGAGAACATCTAGCAATTAATTAAGTTAATTGACATCAGGTCTGTAACATAAAAGGGATGTCATAGAGAGGCAGAGTCTCAGAAGTAAAGATGGTCAGAGGCTCTCCAATCTGTGAAAGAGTGCGTGAAAAGATTGTGGAATACTTTAAAAACAACGTTCCTCAACGTCAAGTTGCAAATCTCATCATCTACAGTGCATAACATCATCAAAAGTTTCAGAGAAACTGGAGAAATCTCTGTGCGTAAGGGACAAGGCAGAAGACCTTTATTGGATGCCCGTGGTCTTCGGGCCCTCTGACGACACTGCATAACTCATCGGCATGATTCTGTCATTGACATTACTAATTGGACCCATGAATACTTCCAGAAACCACTGTCGGTAAACACAATCCGCCGTGTCATCTGCAGGTGCCAACTAAAGCTTTGTCATGCAAAAAGGAAGTCATATGTGAACATGGTCCAGAAGCGCCGTTGTGTCCTCTGGGCCAAGGCTCATTTAAAATGGACTGTTTCAAAGTGGAAAAGTGTTCTATGGTCAGACGAGTCCAAATTTGACATTCTTATTGGAAATCACGAAGACTGTGTCCTCCGGGCAACAGAGGAGGGAGACCTTCCAGCTTGTCATCAGTGTTGTCATCTCTGATGGTGTGGGGGTGCATAAGTGTATACAGTATGGGCAGCTTGCATGTTTTGGAAGGCACTATGAATGCTGAAAGGTATATAAAGGTTTTAGAGCAGACGACGTCTATTTCAGCAGGACAATGCAAAAGCACATGCTGCAGCTATAACAACAGCATGGCTTCGTAGTTGAAGAGTCCAGGTGCTGAATTGGCCTGCCTGCAGTCCAGATATGTTACCTATAGAGAACATTTGGCACATCATTAAACGAACAATACGTCAAAGACGCCCACGAGCTCTTCAGCAGCTAGAAACCTATATCAGGCAAGAATGGGACCAAATTCCAACACCAAAACTCCAGAAACTCATAACCTCGATGCTACACCATGGTAAACATGCCCCCATCCCAACTATTTTGAGACCTGTAGCAGGCATCAAATTTGAAATGAGCTCATTTTGTGCATAAAATTTTAAAATTTATCAGTTTAAACATTTGTTATGATATCTATGTTCTATTGTTAACAAAATATTGGCTCATGTGATTTGAAAGTCTTTTAGTTTTCATTTTATTCAAATTTAAAAAACGCCCCAACATTTTCGGAATTCGGGTTGTATATACTATTCATATAAACTTTCTCCTCATCAAAAAAAAAAAAAAAAAAAAAGTATCATGGTTTCAACAAAAATGTTAAGCTGCACAACCGTCTTCAACTCTAATAATAAGAAGAAATGTTACAGTCATAAATTACATTATGAAATATAATAAAATAAAGTTATTAGTTAAAGTTAAGTCTAATAATGTTACACAATATTACTGTATTTGTGATAAAAAATAATTTCAGACTTGGTGAGGATAAGAGACTTCTTTTGAAAATATTAAAAACGCTTACAGACCCGTTAACTTTTGAATGGTAATGGTATACTTAACACTTAACACTTATACTGTATATATAAACACTGTGAAATGTGGTAACCAGCATTTTGCACTTTGTAGCTAATTGTATTCAAACCTTGTACTTTGGAATTAGCTATACATCTAATTATAAACAACGATTTTCATTGTTTCTAAACACTACAGTCATAAAAGATATCCCAGTTCTTCAAACATAGTCTTTCCTTCCTGCTCTACTTACAGAGTTCTGGTAGTTCTTCAGCATCTCAGCTTTCGGTTTTAGGTAGTAGGCAGGTGGGACTGAGTTCTCATCCCGACAATACCACTCCTCCAAGATCCGTGTGTCTAGTCCCGCCTCCACCGCCGCATCCAAAATCATCTCAAACTCAGCCGACTCGACCTCCCCTGGGACCCGAATGCTGCCGTACTTCTCTCCAATGAGCCCCTGGGAAAGTGGGAGAAACACTATTTACACCTTTAAAAAAACCAGAAATAAATAAAGAGGAATAGAGAGAAACACAAAGGGCTGTTACACTGCGCATAACCTTGCTTATGGTCTTTTTAAAATCTGGACTAAGGCCACTTTTAACCCTGGGCAATTTTGAACGTTAGCACTGCTTTTAACCCTGGTTTATGAAAACCTCTAATCTTTTGCCGTTCCTGTCACAAGCGGTATTCTGGTTTGCATATTATGAGGTCGATAACATTGAGTGGACATTGCAAACTGACCTCATAAATATGCAAATAAGAACATTAACTCAGAGTTTACAAGTGAACAGTAAGAAATCTTTAAACTTGGGATTAAATATTAAAACAGAACAAAGTGTGAACAGAGTGAAACCAGGGTTAATAATTTCAAATGTGATATGTCAAAATTATCAATTAAGGTTTATACAAAGAAAAACCTCAATTCGAAAGTTACAGAAAAGAGCATACCACTGCCAAACCTTCTTTCTTTTCCAAGCTATTTAGCTACACATTGCGGATTGTTGTCCGCGCTGCTGAGATTAAAAAGCCAATGTCATTGCCAGTGTCATTGTGCCCACAAGCCCATAACCGCCAGTGGCAGAGCATTCAAATTGTGCTGGATAAGCCTATACACTAATGATCTGGCCCTTCTTCAAAAAAATATACATTAGAGACTTGCAGGAGATGAGACAGGGATATCATGGTCTCGGATTAAAGAGGTGTAGCAGAATGCAAAGAGAAATTCTTCGCCTTGGTTTATATCGCTACTGAAATTGTATGTTTCCTACAGAAAAAATGTGATAGTGGTGCTGTGAGATTATTTAAGTGACAGCTAATTCAGTATTTTTTAATGGCTACTGGGGTGAACTTTTAATGCTTTGCTTACCCGATCTTTACATCACTGTGCATCTATCTGTCTTGCTCTTCCTCCGTCATTTTACCTCATATATTCTCTCTTTTTTGTCCCTCAAATTCTTTCCAACTCCTTTCTACACAGAGAAAGATATATTATTCCAGTGAGCTTTATAGCTCCAGTGTTTAGTGAGGAGTATTAGGACTATGAAACTCTGCCAATTAGATTAAGGATGAGGGTGATGAGCCAAAACCCTACTCTCTCTCTCACCTTCTGCTTCTTCATACTTCTCTTAGAAGCAAAGGTGATATATATATATATATATATGTCATGAATCAGACCTCTGTGGCTCTTGCCGATGGCCAATGGAGGGCACCCTCACCTGAGTATTGACTTTCCCGGACTCCATTTCCCATGCACCCGTTCAGAGACTAATCACCTGCACAGGTGTTCCCCATTATCCACCACTACTTAAACAACACTCACACTCATTGCGAAGTCTTGTCCTGTCCCGGCTGACATTTCTGAGCATTTACCCTGTGATTCTGTGACCCTTTTGTGTATGATCTTGGAGTGTTTGACTACTGTTGATTCTCTGCCGCCCGCCCTTGCGATCTTGCTCTTTGGAACTCCGACTGTTTTGCTGCCTGCGCTGACTCCTGCCCGGTATCGTTTCTGCCTCTGATATTCCTACCATTGTTGATTTGAACACTGCCTGTTTGACCCTGCTTTTGATTATTAAAGTTATCTGAAAATGGATCCACATGCTTCTGACCCATCATTACTATATATAAACTTAACCTTCCTAATACATTAAAAATGTATATATATTGTTTTAACTAAGACCACATTGTACTTGATAGATAAATTTGCAGTAAATGTGCAAAAACAGTGTTGGATGTTACCGTGTTATTACTACATTTAACCATTCTAATTAAAAAAACTGAGGAATTTTTTGACTTCAGCAAAACCACTGTGATGCAAGAAATACTTTTTGCACTATCCATGAAAATTTTATGAGAATTACTAGAATCAGCTCAACTGAAAGTTGACTTAAGGAACAGTCCACCCAAAAACGACAATTCTTCAACTATTATGAAAAAAAAAATAGCTTGCTTACCAATTGTCAGGCTTGTTTCTTGTGTTTTGTTCCCCACATGCCCATATTTAGTCCTTCCTGTTTCCTGTCCTCGTTTAGTTTGATTATAAGTTAATTTGGTTCCAGGTGTGTCTAGTCATCCCCTCGTTATGTTCAGTATTTATATTGTGTTTCCTGTCTGTTAATGAAGTGTCTTCACCCTGCTCTACATGTGTGTTCCTGGCTATCTTGTCAAAGACTTTGAATGTGAATCTCCCACGTCTCAGCGCTCCTTCATCTCGTCGTTCACACACTGTAGCAGCTGAAGCGTGACACCAACATTCTTCAAATTATCATCTTTTGTGTTCAGCAGAAAGAAGACATTAAAGCATATTATGATGAACTATCCCTTTAAATTCCTCAAAAATAGCCCACATTTTTAAAACCTACATTCTCTTTTCTAACAAAACAAGATCCGAACAACATCGATATTACGCTCATATATTTTGTAAACAAAATATTCATTTAAAAAAAAGTGTCATTCATGTGTATAGTGCATAAAACTCTAAAGAAACAGTAATCCCAAACCAATACAACCTTAGCAGGCAACACTAAAGAAATCTATAAATATTAACAACAGCTTTGTAATGCCATTACTGATTTCCTCTGATAGATGTGTGTGTATGTCTGTGTGTGTGTGTGTGTGCAAATTCCACATAATCACACACACACATCCTGAGTACCAGAATGAAACCCTGAAAAGAAAAAAAGCTAGGTATCATCCAACTCAGACATACACACCGTTCAGCCTCCAGCAATTCTGAACATGTCAGAAAATCATTTGGTTCCAATTTCAGTCTTCTCAATTTCATGAAATCTCATCACATTGGATGTGGAAGATGAGCTACACTTTACAATTCACCCGGTGTAACTCTGAATCTTTTTGACCTGTAATACATTTTTTTTTTTTTTTTTTTATTTGGACATCCATTTTTGTGAGGATCCTCCTCCACCAATC
Source organism: Barbus barbus (assembly GCF_936440315.1). Classification (NCBI taxonomy): domain Eukaryota; kingdom Metazoa; phylum Chordata; class Actinopteri; order Cypriniformes; family Cyprinidae; genus Barbus; species Barbus barbus. The sequence goes on from NC_136729.1 coordinate 34,678,933, forward strand.
TTTAATTTGGAGTTTTAACCAGTTGTGAAAATAGCCACAAAATATATACAAAATATATATTAAAATATATGTTGAATAATTGATGGCAATGATTTCTTCAAAAAAACCCAAAGGAGGTTCAAGCTGATGTCTGTCACAACCTCAGACAGTGGATAACAGGAATCGAGAGACTGTGAAAAACTGGTCAAACGAGTTTTAGGGTGTCAGTGTGGAGATATGTCCCCTTGGCAATTGAGACGCACACACTCACAAAAACATGTAAGACGTACATCTGTCTCATGTTTTATCACGCGGGGCTCAGAGACACCTCCGCTGCCATGAAATCTGCTGCTGCTGAGGATACGCACTATTATCTGCACCCCTGGGTGTGAAGAACAACAAGGTGTGTGTAAGACAGAAATAGAGAGCGAGTCTGTAAAATGACCCTATAGTGCCAGCTGAGTTGCTATACTGTTCCTCTGAGATGGTTTGCTTGGTCTACTTAGAGATAAGCCAGTGTTTTTGCCCATGAACATTCAGTGGCAGTGAAACCAAGCACTCTGGACAGTGTGCAGTGAGACACAGTCCATTGATACTCTGCAACACTTTGATGACACATAAACAGGTACTATGAAGTCGTATTAGGAGTGTGTATAATAGCGCCTTCAATTTCTCATCCACTCCTCTGTTGTTCTGCGGCTCTGTTACTGTTCTCTTGTTTCTTCCCTTCTAGCTCTTTCTGCCCATGTCGCTGTCTCTGCCTCAGGCTGTGTGACAGTGAGTTTCAGCTGCTGTCTCCTCTTGCAAGAGCTTTGATGTCTGTCTTACTGTTACTGTTCTCAGAGCATCGTAGGAATTGGAGAGTGTGGGGAGTATTTTTCAGAATTAATTCATCTTTGAGCAATGCCAAGTTCATTGTTTAGGAATGTTTTTTTCTTTTTGAGACTTAGGGCTCAAATGCAATTTTACAATGAAATGAAGCACACTGGAAAGACATGGGAGGCCCATGTAAATTAAATTCCTACATTTTTTATATTTTTGATGTACACTTTCCTTCAGAAGTTTGGTAAGATCTCTTAGTCTCTAATGTTCATCTAGCCTGCATTTATTTGACCAAAAAACAGTCAAATCAGTAAAAACAATTTGAAATTGTTAAATATATTTGTCAGAGAGTCACCACAGTCACAGCAGTCTCCACCAACGACACCCACCAGATCCCAATCCCCTGATTTCTTATCACCGCCACCTGTCAGCACTAATCAGCAGCACTATATCCCTGCACTCCCCCCGTTCTCTCACTGTCTGGTCTCAAGCTTTCCATGTTGACTAACCTGACCCACTTACCTTTTGTCAACTTACCAGTTGCTCCAGTGTTCCTAACCCTGTTCTCCACCGCTCCAGTTCTCCAACGTCATTCACGGACATTCACACTCAGATAAGCCCCTAGAGATATTCCCATTCCCCGCCTGCGTACCTGGACATTCTGCTCTTCTCATTCCCCTCTGCTACTACTAAAACCTGTTGATTGTATTGCACTTACCTCTGTGTCCTGTGTCTATCTGCTGACAATATTACTACAATTGAAAATAACTGTTTTCTGTTTTAATACACTTAAAATTTGATTTATTCCTGTTATGGCAAAGCTAAGTTTTCTCCACTATTCCAGTCTTTATTGTCACATGATCCTTCAGACATATGCTGATTTTTTTGTCCAAGAAACATTTTGTATTATTATCAATGTTGAAAACAGTTGTGCTTCTTCAAAAGAACAGCATTTTAAAACAGAAATCATTTGTAGCATGATACATATCTTTACTGTCTCTTTTAAATACATCCTTCCTGAATAAAAAAAAATTACAGTTACCCTATTTAGGTTACATATTACAAGTTACCCTATTTAAAATGTAATAAGTAGTGTATCTATTTCAAATACTTTATTAAAGTAATGTTACAAATTACTTTTACTAAATTTCTAACGAATGTCACATTTAAAGCAGGCAGGGTTAATCTTACAGTAGTACTCAACACTAATTACTGTCAGACTTTCAAAATCCTTCATTTGAATTAAGATTATAGTCATTTAATTTAAAGCACAGTCACCACAAAATCAGACTTTAACACCTCTTTTTATATTGGGATCTTTCTGAGGTTAAATACAAATTTAAAATCATAAGAACTAGTTTAATAACTTTGATTCTGTTTTTAAAATCAATTCTTTGCATAGCTATAACAGGAAATATTGAATATCTAACAATGCCTTTGGAAATAACAGTCAATCTTAAAAAGTAAAGTATATACATAAAACAGATATCAAATAAGCATGTGTCCTATTCTTTGTCCCAAACTCCTGAAACATCGGTGTCTCATATTTTAGAGTGTTCAATCAAAAACAAACAAAACAAATTAATTTTATTCAACATATCCTAGCTTTTTACAACAAATAATCAGATATAACTCACTAACGGATTACAGTTACATTTATTTTGAAATTGAATTATATAACGTTACATGTAACTAGTTACTTCCCAACACTGTAATGAGCCTGAAAAAATCTAACAAACTCAAAATGAATGTAATGATATAGGCCGTACTTTAAAATCTAATTTCCGTTTAAATGCTACCAGTTTCAGCAGCCCTGCTGTCTATATTCATATTAATCTAGAGTGTTCCTCTGAAGCCAGATTTCTCCGTATCCGATCTTTTTTTTTGCCTCAAATTCCATAAACACGGAGTCGTCTCAGGAAATATCTGCGCCCACACGGAATCACTGAAACCGACTGAAAACGATGTAGTACACATGCCAGACCAATATGTGGCGCTGTAATTCTGCCACAGAGATACACAAAAAAACAGGGAAGAAGATTTGGACCATGTGCGTAAACCTTGCGTGCTGAATACAAACTAACACACAAAGCAGAAGATTTTGCTTTAATAAAGTTAAACCCACTCAGTGGGTTCTGCAGCACGAACACAGGCACGTAGTCTGACATTGTTGTTGTTGTTGTCGCTATTATGTGACGTAGCGGTGTCTGATTAGGGGCGAGACGTGGGCTGATGACGTCATCGTTTCAGAAAATATACGGATTCGCCGTCCACACGAAAACGTGAAAACGGCATTTTCAAATTTATCCACCCTGGGACCCGGTTTCAAAAATGATCGGTTTCACTCTTCGAAAACGGCGGATTCGTGAAGACGAAACGCCTATACGGTAAAAAATGTATGCGTATACAGCGAAAAGCGTCTTCGTGTGGACGACGCCTCAATCTCTCTCTCTCCTTTACGTTTCTACCCATCTCTGACTGTCACACTTAGATTAAACAATTCCAATCTGCCTAGAGTCCTTCTCTGGAGACACACAAGCACATGCAACCCAGAACTGTTAGCCGCAAACCCGCTCACTCGCACTCTCTCTCTCGTGCTCTGATCAAAGCCTCATTTTGACTCTAAAATAGACCCAAATACATGTATCTCCATGCAATGACACAACACAGCACAACATCACTGAACTTCATGGAGGAAATCCCACATATAGATCAAACACTCACAGAGCTCCAAGTGTGTCAGGGCTTGCTTGCACTTGCACTCCAAACCATGAGGTCCAAAGGGATTGGTCTTTGAATTCAAGTCTGCTTTGGGCTGTCTAGGGGTTTAAGGGGGAATACTGTTTTTTTTTTCTCTACAAAACTGACCTCCATTCTTTCTCTTATGAGATAATGACATTCTCTTTGGGAAAAGCCAGCATAGTTTCTAGGAAACTTCTCACTAACTACTGAAAGTGCACAAGTCAGAAAGAAGGAGATGAGTTTAGCTAATTTTAACTAGAACACTGAGAAAAGTGGCCTGGATCTTTTCCGGTCTACTTAAAGGTGAAGTGTGTAATTTTTCAGTGTAACATACTTTCCCCTATTCCAACGTAAGCAGTTACAGATGTAAGAAGCTATTTGTAGGTTGATTTCGGCAAAAACTTTAAAAAGAGAGAAATTGATAAGACATATAATCAAAAGAATATTAGAACTGATTTGGTCTCCAAATTAGAAACTTGTGAACACCACAAGCCTTTAGGTCTGTATGAATGTAAACACTCAACACTCAATTTTTGAAAGAAATTAATACTTGTATTTTGCAAGGATGCAGATCAATAGTAACAGCTAAGGCTTTTAGTTTGTTCGGGTGATTTCTGTTTCAAATAAATGATGTTCTCTTAAAATAATCCAGAAAAAAAATGCAGCACCATTTCTACAAAAATATTAAGCAGCACAACACACTGATAATGATTGTTTCTTGAGCACCAAATCAGCATATTATAATGATCTAAATGGCTGCTGAAAATTCGGCTTTCCCATTTCAAGAGTAAATTATGCTTTAAAATACATAAAAAATAAAATAGTTGTAATAAATTGTAATAATATTTCACAATATAACTGTTTTTACTCTATTTATGATCAAATAAATGAAACCTAGAGACTTCTTACAGTCTTACAGACCTCAACATTTTAATCAGTAACGTCTTACATAAAACATATATTAAAATACAAATATATTAAATGAACTGTCCTGAAACAGGCATAACAGACAGAGATAACAAACAGAACATGTCAAACTTATGACAAACAGGGGGAAGCTTTGTTAAAACAGTTATTGTATTATTATATGCATCATCTTTGACAAGAAGCCGGACCAAGAGCTCAAAACTATTTTTAACAAGAAGAAAAACATACTCTTTTCATTTTACATGCCAAAAAGGAGGGCTTTGTATACCGAAGCACAAACTGGAAGCTAATGCTAATGCAGGAAAGAGAAAGGCTAATAGGGTGAAAGTAGTCTCTGCCCTACATGGATGGAGGTCATACACTTCATATAATTTACTAAGAGAGAAAGAAAATGAGAGAGTGAGGGAATGAGAGCAAGATGAGGCTGAGAGGACGAGGACAGAGAGGATTAAGTGAAAGAATAGACACACAAATCAGAGTGAAAGAAGAGGTGAAATGGACACTAGACCACTGAATGTAGAGGTGAAGGTGGGAGACTGAAGGAGGTGTGAAGTGGAAGAGAGAGATGAAGACAGAAACCTCTCGAAGGATGAAAGCGAGAGAGAAGAGATGGTTGAGAAGACAATTAAAGATGGGGTCAAGGGCAAAAGAGAGTCAGGAGTTAAATGAAAAAGTTTGGTTTAGGAAATAAAGCAGACTGAAAGAAATCCAAAAGAATGTAAGCAAACTAGATTAAAAATGTGATTTGCCACTCATGTAAAACTCACTGCAACGATGCCAGAGGGGTATGGGTACTTTTCTGAGGCCCTGAAACCACATATGCAGGTAGGCACGTAATTACATCGCATATGTACTATATACAATAGCCATTGTGAACACGCCACCAATAGCAGTGAAATGCCACCTACTTGCCACACACTCACCCAAAATATCTTTATGGGATGTGCTGTGAGAAAGCAAAACATACACAGTCCTGTTAAAACTAACACCAATGTTGACCACAAAAACTTAGCAGCATGCATAAAAAAAAAAATTGTAAAATGCAAATTCACTTTCTGACAGTAGGTGGAGCTTTTAAAAAAAAGCAGAAATACTCTGGAATGGAAAGTATGCAACATTCTGTTTCTGACGCTTGATTGTCACAGAGAATTAAACAAGTCAAACAGTATTTGCATGTTTTCAAACAGGCGTTCAGGTTTTTGAGTTCACTGTGGTGTACAGCGTCAAGACAGAGATGGTTAGACAGAGATGCTAGATTCTTCATCTGCTCTTCACTACTGTTTAGCAAAATACGCTGCTTGGGAGTGCCACCAAGTCGGATTTATGACATAACAGTGGTTGGTTACTTTTCTTCACAATATCATGAAAAAGAAATTAGAACACAACTCTGAAATCACATTGATGACATGCAAACCTCTGTGTCAGCCTGAACAGATGTATTAACAGCCATTTATTCTATACTAAGTAGCCTAACAAAGACCACTATCACTGATACCAATACTGCTACTGATGTCTCTTAAATGCATTTTCCCCTAATTAAATGCTTTATCCCATAATTATAGCCTGTCAACATTACAGAATAAATGAAAGCCATTACTTTTAACATTTAATATGCTTTAAAAAATAACTTTGAAAACAAGTTTTAATTTAAGTGAACTTTTACATTTTATATAAGTGAAAAGTCACTTAAAAATAAATAAGTGAACCTATACATTAAATATAGATGAATCTTTACTTTAGCTTCAAAAGTTAATCAGCAAAGAGCAGCGAGTACCCCCCCCCCCTTTTTGTTTTTTGATTTACATTATTTACAGACTGCAGCAAGCAGCTCATTTTAAAACCTGATGCACATTACGCAGATCTGACACACATCTGATTTTCTCCAGACTCTTAATGATCATGAACATTTTAATTCATTTAAGTTTGCGTTTATGAGGTCACTCGCCAAATACAGCATTTTAACAGCATTTGAGCATTTTGTGTATAAACTCTGTCTGAAGCAGCTTTCTGTGTGCACGTCAAATGCATTTGTTCACAGAGAGCTGCTTCATAGACAGTGAGCCAGTACAGTACCAAATGTAGTTATCTTTTGCATCTAATTGTGCTTGATAGCATGTTCATAAAGTCTACTGTAACGCTAGCCAAAGGATGCCAGGAAATAAAGGTGCTACGTTATTTGCATTATATATTTTTGAAAAAACATTCAAAATAATCACACGATTAACGTGTTCATTTTGACAGCCCTAATTAAAGGAAAATATTTATTGCACTAAAGATTTGTCTTGGTGTGGATAGGCATTTGCAGTGTAAATTGCACCTGCTCTCCTTATCCTTTTTACTTGATTCCCTTCCCACTTCTTTCCAACTTCCGCAAAATAGTGATGTAGTGTTCACATTAATCATTGTTAATTTCAGTAAGATTCTACACAATCTGGAATTTTGCATGAGGGTAAAAAATTGTCAAGATGGCTATGCAAATTCACCACGTTGACCAACAGAAAGCTGCTTGGTTTTAATGTGAATTCTGAGCTCTGTCTCAATGTATGAAACTGTATGTAACATGCATCAGATACATAGAGTTTCATATATTGCTACACTAATGACAAAAGACAATGGGCCTTTCCAAATACAAGTGGTCACAGGAGATACATTTGAAATGCATGTTAATACCAGGTGGAACAGGACCTTAGTGAGCATAACTAATGTAAGTGTAAGAACTAGAAATGTTTTCTGTTCAACGGCTCTCACACACCACTTCACCTCACACTTAACTTCTCCACACACACACACACACACACACTGCCTCACCTCAAACATTGCTCTCTGACTCCAATTAGATCCCAATCCTCCTGCCCAGATTGCTCATTTACATTTTAATAATTTAAAATCAATCTCCCTCCACACCTGAGAACTGATTCTGAACCCTCAGCACACACACACACACACACACACACACACACACACACACAGAGAGTGTGCGATCATGTGATGTGTGAATATATATTCCTTATAAATTCACTGATCTGTTAGTAACCCACCTGGCGCTCTCAATTGTGTGTGTGTTTGTGTGTGTGCTTCACTTCTGCATGATCTCTCATCTCCTGCAACATCAGCCATCAAACAAGACCGTTCCTCATGCCATGCTGAGATGTGAAAGTCATTTTGTTATGTGTGTGTGTGAGTGAGCAAGCCACAGAGGCACAATGAGCTCCATCCTGCGAGTGAACTCAAGTGCTTCGCTCCCATATGGGTGTTACACGGTGTCTCTGTGAGCCTGCTATCACTGACTAGAGAGACATCATACCCATTTACTGCTCCTTTCAGATTTCTCATCAGACTCATGACACTGTTTGTCATGTGCTGTGCTGCAGTTATATACTTCTGAGGTGTGAGATATACAGTATATATGCCGTTCAAAAGTTTGGGATCAGCAAGATTAATGTTCTTTAATTAAGTATCTTTTGCTCATCGAGGCTGCATTTATTTAATCAAAAATAGAGAAAAAAACTGTAATATTGTGAAATACTATAACAATTTAAAACAGTAATTTTCTATTTTATTATACTTTAAAATATAAATTATTCCTGTGAACCCAAGCTGAATTTTCAGTAGCCATTGCAGTAGCTAGTCTTCAGTGTCATATGATCCTTCCAAAATCATTTTGAATTATTATCAATGTTGGAAATAGTTGTGCTGCTTTTTTATTTTTTTATAAGTGAATAAGTGAAGTGAAGTGACATTCAGCCAAGTATTGTGACCCATACTCGGAATTCGTGCTCTGCATTTAACCCATCCAAAGTGCACACACACAGCAGTGAACACACACACACACCGTGAACAGACACCCGGAGCAGTGGGCAGCCATTTTATGCTGCGGCGCCCGGGGAGCAGTTGGGGGTTCGGTGTCTTGCTCAAGGGCACCTCAGTCGTGGTATTGAGGGTGGAGAGAGCGCTGGACATTCACTCCCCCCACCTACAATCCCTGCCGGCCGGGGGCTCGAACCCGCAACCTTTGGATTACATGTCCGACTCTCTAACCATTAGGCCACGACTTTGGAACCTGTGATACTTTTTTCAGGATTGTTTGATGAATAAAAAGTTAAAAAGAACAGCATGTTCAAAATATAAATATTTTCAAACAATATGTCTTAACCATAACTTTTTATATAAATATATATATAATTTTTTTTTATATAAATAAATATATATATATATATATATATATATATATATATATATTTTTTTTTTTTTAACTTTAGATACTACTCCTTGATTCTATAATAAAGAAGGCTAAAGAAATAATCAAAAACACTAGTAAAATAAACAACCCTAAATTCTATGTGAAAATAAAAATCCTGCTTCTGACTCGTATTGGCCAAACAGAAAAAAAAACTTTTCGGTTAATGCAGATAATTAAAAACTGCCAAATATAGGTCAATATTTTGGTTATGGAGATATGTTTGTCGACCACTAATTACTACCAATGTCTCTCTCTATATATATTTGGGATTTACAACATAGTTGTAGTTTACAACAGAGTTGCTTGTTAATGGTTTGATGAAATGTCATATATACCCACAGCAAAGCATGGACCGGCTGAAGTCTTCAGACATTCTTCCAGTAATTTCATCCGTAGTCTCTGCAGCTCTGGACTGTCCCACTCCTCTGGATCAATTCCCCAGTACAGGTCGACCACCTGGAAAACACACACACATACACAACTATTTAACACACCTCTGAAATATATACACACACTGATGCATACAGCTTCCAGTTGCAACTTATTAGATTTGAATAAGGAGAAGTTTAGTGGAATGTTCATTCTTTCTTTCTTTCTTTCTTTTTAAAGATTTATTTTTGCTGTATTATGTCTTTGATAGGACATTAAGTTGACAGGAAGCAAGGTGGGATGGGATCAGGAAAAGTCCATGAACTGTAACTCGGGATGCTCAAACCGCAACATGTCGACATGCTCCTCTCGAGTCTGCACCGACAGTTTAGTGGAATGTTCCGGTTACTTTTTTTCTTACAATGAAAAAAAAAAAACTGCCACAGGATTCATAGAGGCACTTGAAGAATAAAATTTTTATAAGACCTATATATCAACACCCTTAACTAAAGCCTAATTCTTTTTTATTACTAAGTAAGGAAGATCTAATGAATAAGGGAGTAATGAATGCCTGGGAGAGTATGAATTTCCACACTCTTTCAGCACACATTAGCACTTTAAAAGGAACCACAGGGAGAGGGATGAGGGAAGAGACAGAGAGAGACAGAGAGAATGAGAGAAAGGAAGAGAGGAGCGTAACAAGAAGAGCAATGCTGAGAATGTGTTCCTGCAGTCAGCTAAATGCTGCACTCACGCTGGGACACATTAAACTGCATACTGCTCACAATTAAGAGTCTCTAATAATTTTGAGTGTGTTTTCAGAATCACTACAATAGTTTGAGTTTGACTGCACATATGTATGTACAACAACAGCATTATAACCTCACACAGAGCCATTCAAAAGGGTTGTCTTGTATACTGATTGCTATGAAGAACAATATGCCAGCTGCCCTACTGTTTTGAGGTTAGAAGGATATTTGGGGGGATTTCAACACCTAGCACATTATTTATTTTAAATACCATACTTTCTTTTGATAAAATTTGTAACAAGAGATGCCATTAAACTTGTAATACTCCTTTTGATAGTTTAAGGACCCCAGGTCATACTAATAACACACAAAGTGATTTCTGGTGCACATTCTTTTCAGTCAGTATTTGGCAAACATTCCAACAGAATTTTCCTAATTAAAATTATGGTAACCTACTGGTTAAAAGTTAAAATTTAAATTAAGTTTAAATTGATAAAAAGTTTAATATTAAACTACTGTTCTTCTGAATTTTCTATTCATCAACAAATCCAGATTTTTTTTTCACAGTCTTCACAATAATATTAAGCAGCACAATTGTATTCAACACTGTTAAGAATAAGAAATGTTTTTTGAGCACCAAATCAGCATATTAGTAGGCTTTGCTTTCTGAAGGATCATGTGACACTGAAGACTGAAGTAATGGCTGTTGAAAATGCAGCTTTTCCATCACCTGAATAAATTACAATTTAAAATATATTAAATCAGAAAACCAACAGATTGTATGATACATTAGATCTGGGAGCATGACTGAGTTTAAGTTAGTTTAGTTTATTTTATTTACTCAACAGGGACAATGTACAACACAGCTGTTATACCAGATTTTGCTATAAAGCTAATTTGCTTTCTGCACTCCCTGGGCAATACAACATAAAACAACAGCAGTACAATACAATAAAAAAATGTGCATACAATATATCACATATTATATTCCACATAAAAGATCACTGAGAGCCACAGTCTTGCAGAGTTTCACTCTGACCCTATTCAAACACACCTGAACAAGCTAATCAAGGTCTAAAAGTGCGTTCACGCCATATCGTAATAACCGTAAAAACGAGATACCAACTTGTAAAAAGCGTTCACGTCCTCTTAGAATTCGTAATTACAATTTGTGAACTGGGAATTTTCTGAGAGCTACTGCTTGTACCACGTGACCGCTGCACCTCACGCGGAACCAGAGAAAAATGGCATTACTGCTCTAAAAAAAGGGGAAAATAGATACATATGTAGATACTATAATTTACTATAATATAAAAACACATTGTGTAAGTGTTCATACTGTTACTATTTTGTTGTTGTTTGCTTAGGGTAGCAATATTTATCGCCGCCATTAATAATAACAGCAAACAAATGGTTTGTAATTATTTTTTACCTGACACGGTTTCTGTGTTCTGCAATATTTAGCAGTAGCATAAAAATGTAATGTTATGTGTTTTACAGCTGCCAATAACATTTTTACATGGTCGCAAGTTAATTTTGTTGACTGTCGCTATAGAAACGGATAATCCCTAGTCCGAGGACGAGAACAGCACTGAGTTGAACGTCACGTGTTGTCATCTCAGAATTACGGTTATTATGGCATAAAGGCATGAACGCAGCATTAGGGTCACTTGAAAGCTACAGGCAGGTGCCTATTTATCAATCTGGAACAAAACTCTGCAGGATTGTGGCTCTCCAGGACCGATGCTGACCACCCCTGAGATCACTGATCATTGATCACATAATTGATTTGTCTTAAGCCTTATTTTAATTTGATTACTCAGCACCACTTTCACCAAAGCATTCATTAGCAAATAGCAAAAATTAAGATTGTTAGTATGATTCCGTTCTGGGCAAAAACTCTCCACCTGTCCATACAGTCTTGCCTGGATAGAGCAGGAAGTGCAGCAACACTATTTCCCCCTGTGTCATTATAGAACAGCTTCAACAGAATTATTTTTAACATAGGCTAAAACAGATCATTGCATAATAAACACTGATTTATAATACAAAAACTGTGCTTCATTATACAAGAGACTATATCTAAAATGAGGTACAATCACGTCAAGAAGGAAAAGAATTTTCATTCAGAATTTTCATCCATTAAGCAAATTCCAGATTCGCTTAATGGATGGAGTTTAAGTGATCAAGTAAGGAGCTGTCAGATGGTGGAGGAGCTGGGGATGGAAAGCAATAATGAGCACAGTGCAGCACGATAGGAGCAGCTGAAGTGTAGCTGAAAAGGCAACTTAAATAGAATGCAGACTGCTATGTGCTTAATTCCTATAGGTAAACACGGATGAGCTGGTCGTCAGCCAATGCGAGCTTGACTGACCTGGCCTGCCTGAACTGATGCTATGCTTCATTTTTAAATAATATACTTGGTGTTTCTATCTGCATAAAAAACACACAGACAGATGCATTTACACATATACACACTCTTGCACCCACAAACCAAAAATAGTTCACCTGCACTGGTGGCAAAATGACGGAGGAACAAGAGACTGAGGGAGTGAAATTGCTTGTGTCTTTGTGTGTGTGTGTGTAGTAATGGACTTAATGAAGAGAGACAGAACATTTCCTCAGCACCAGTATGGCAGGACACAGGGATATCCCTGGACACATTTGTCAGAATCAGTGTCACTGGTGCAGATAATTCAAACGGCAAACACGCTGTAGGGGGAATCTCTCTCTGCTGCACGCATCCGAGTATGCTGAAGGACTGGGGCTCGGTAATCAAGTATGTGTTTCTGTGTGTGTGTGTGTGTGTGTGTGTGCTGATCACATCTGTTCAGTGTGTGAGTATGAGTGTGATTAGTTTAATTTGATGTTGATTTAAATGTGTCTATGCTGATCACGTCTTTCTCTTTCTCGCAATCTCAAGCAAGTCCAATAAAATTCTGATGTCATTCACATTGTGGTTGCTCTTTAGGACCCCAAACACATTTATTTTGCTCCGCTGGCAAAAACCAAGCCACTGTGATTCCTGACATCCTCCCAGACTTCATTTAACAAATACAATCATGGCTTCCATCCAAGAGCACATAAAGCACAAGAGACTGCCTACATAATGTGAGCTCTACACTAAACCTCTCTATGCTAATCAAGAGAGAAATACTTCACATGAAAAATGTCCAGCTTTTTATGTATACGTTATAAAGCTGAAAAGGAAAATCCATTGGCTGTAAGGGAAAAAGAGTATTGGTAAAACTTTACAATAAAGTCATTTCATTTTTTTTTAAATATTATATTATTAGTTCATGGCCTAATGTACAACATTAGCAATTAGCATAGTATAGCATTAGCAAACAGCATTTACTACTGCACTGCAAAATAATTAATATAAAATAGCTCTGTTTTGTGTCAATTTAAATTTGTATATTCCTCATTGGCCAATAAATTGGTAAAGGCAGCTACAGATTTCTTGTTCAGCAACTTTTTCAATTAGTAACTGAATTGTTTATTCTGAAGAAGAAATTATTTGACTAATCAAAGATCTATGGGATATAGATTTAAAAGGTTTAACACAGATCTCAATATATCAATAATTGACACACAAACTTCAAGAACGGTGACAGTCAACAAATGTAAAAAGATGAGCTCTTAACATCACAACACAACAAAAATGACAACAGCAAAAGTTTAAATAAAACCAGCAAACAGCAAAAACAAGGATCTTAATACAGTAATTACATTTCTTAGTTACTCAAAAGCTCACATAACCTGGGAAATATATAGGTGTTTATTTTGTTTTCAATTCACATTTTTCATTCATAATAATGTTTATTCATAATAATTCATAATAACAAATCAGTATATGTAAATATTAACATGAACCTATATTATTAAAAGCACTGTTAATTGTTTATAATAGCTAACGGATTAGCAAATTGAGCCTTAACGGAAGGTGTTACCAGTGTATTAATTGTAACATTCTGAGGTTTTGACAGGTTTTACATATCGAGGGTTGAGAACCAGAAGGGCGTAAGTGACATTTCACCAACTTTACAGGAGAGCCAAAACAAAAATTTTACCACAGTTTGATCTGACTTTGTGTACTGATTTCAGTTGTTTATTATAAAAATGTGTACACTCATGGATGACAGTACTTTTGCCAGTAGAAAGAGCTCATTAAGAGCTTTCATTTGATGTATATATCTCCATTTCACCAAAAATGTCACTTACATGTGTATATCTGGTTCTCAACCCTCGATATACACTATTGCTGATCTATTAAAAAATCAATCAATCAATCAATCAATCAATCAATCAATCAATCAATCAATCAATCAATCAATCCTCATGATGCAATGAAAATGCAAATAGACACATGCACCAAAAACACAAGTAAGCCGCCAGAAAGCCATTACAGATGTTTACATACAGAGTGAAATCAGGATAAAGGGCAAATATCAGGTTTTGCTTAAACCGTGTTTACATGGCTTTACATGTTGTTGGTTTATTAAGCACTCAATGTAAGACCATGCATGTCAACACACTAATGACCTTCTACATTGTCATCAGGTGTAAGAACATGACAAGCTTGTTTAATCCAGAAATGTCAACTAACAGGCTTCAAGTGTGATTAGCAGTGATTTGATCATTCTTTGTGATTGGCAGATCACAGCAAAGACTGGCAAGTAGTTTTCTTATTGGCTGGATTGCGTTTTGGCTGCTGGCAGTGGAGCAAGTGGTGGGAGAACTGTTTTCAATCAAACAGAGCGAGTGCAATCAGTCATGCTTTCACACGCACGCACTGACACTCGTGCACAAACACTTACACACATTGAGCTTGATGGATCTGAACTATTAACTAACCAAGCAATTAGAGTGTGACAGCAGAGCCCCTGGGAAAGACTGATAACAAGGTATATAGACGGCTAATATGCCCAAACATCTGGACACGACAACACAGATGACAAACACACCCTCCTTAGATTTCACTGAACAACTGAGAGAGGGACACAAGGAGACAATTAGCATGCAGCTGATGCTTTTCATAAAAACAAGCCTAAGAAAATTAATCAAGGAGCTGACAAGACAGTTAAAAAGCTGTGATGTTCAGCAAAACAATGATATTTTGGGGAACTCGAGCCACAAAGCCATTAAATTTGTAATAAGTGGATGAGTTAGCAGAGTCCAACATATGAGCTTAGCGAAATTAATGGCTTAGCATATTCCCCGTATGCTAACACAAGGTTTTATGAACACACTTGTTTCCTTAAATTACGACAGCTGTCATCTACTTTAATGATGCCCATATTTGTAAATGACAACCTAATCACATTGTTATGAACTATGAAAACAGCTCAATTTAACTGGTATCATGAGCAAAGAATATTACAAACACTGAATTCTGTTTCCTCCCTTCCTTTAATGCATTACAGCCCACATTTAAACCACACAAGCACAAGGCTACACAATCACATTTTTCAAAGACAACACACACGCATATGCAGCGAGTATCATTAAACACAGTATATTGCACACCGACATGGAGTAAAAGAGATTGAAATGCTGCCATTTTCCACTAATAGTGCAACCAAAGAAATGATGATGAGGTTCACTCAGCTACTGAGGGCTCTGGCCATAAAATTTCATAACATGAGGCAAATATGACTGTATTTACATAATTACATAGCTCAAACTGAGGATTTGCAAACATAATGCTTCATAAATCCCAAATGGCTGGTTATAAAGGGTGAAAGTGTGTCGTACTGGTCAATGTCAGTGCTGGAAAAGTTCTACATTTAAATTAAAAACTTGCCCTGAAGACATTTGAGGTGACATCAAAGTATAGCCATAAACTAAATCAATGGAAAATTTCACCCCAAAAAATCATCGACAAAATAACTCAAGCACTGTTGTTGACAGGTTTTAATACTTTCAGGCTTTACTGCATCTATAATCTGTCTTCAAAGGACAACGTCTCGCGCTTCTTCTCTTTTCTCCTCGGTTTTCCTGATTATTCAGAGAACTTTCAGACGATGCCTTGAAGATGGAATGAAATCATGCAGAAAACTGTGATGGGGTGGTGATGGCGCAGTGGATAAGACACATGCCTTTGGTGTGAGAGACCCGGGTTCGAATCCACTGTGAGACACCAATGTGTCCCTGAGCAAGACACTTAACCCCTAGTTGCTCCAGAGGCGTGCGACCTCTGACATGTATAGCAATTGTAAGTCGCTTTGGATAAAAGCGTCAGCTAAAATGAATAAATGTAAATAAATGTAAAACTACCCTGAAAAACTGCCCACAGAACACCCCTGAATTAAAGAACAGAGGCAAATCTTTGAATGCGACTTAATAAATAAAAAAAAAAGAAATCTGTTGTGAGGAACAGTCTTGTTTTGTAATGAAAGTATTTGGGTGACATGCTGTCAATTACTTGATGGTGACATGATTATTCATATAGAGAAGCACATATATCGGGACCATTAGGCTTCTATGGCAGAATTTTTACATTCATTGATATCTGTACATATTGTGTGTATACATATGAGTGAATACTGTATATTTAAAATAATTATCAGAATGAATTATGCAATACAAGCAAGACATGGACCAGCTGTGACTTCTTTCTCAAATTTGAAATTTCAAAATTGCATTGATTAGAGGTTATCAATGCATTCCCGAGGAAGCAAGGACGTCCTAGTCAAAAGGGAGTGCCTAAATAAATAAATAAACATCAAGTTAAAAGCAAACAAAAACAAAAGTCATAGTTAATGGTTGATTAATAGTGAAAACAGGACCAATAAAGTGTGATCGAAATTCCATAGTGTATTTTAGATGCACATGGGGTATGATATATTTCACAAAAAAAATGTTGCACTTTATTCTTAACTAGTATAACAACCCATATATAATTACACATATCTACAAACAGCTATACTGTATCAGTAAACAGAAACTGTAATCTAAGATTCAGCTTGTTTTGGCTGCCTGTAGCGATCACTACTTCTGCTAAATAGAAAACGATCATCTAAATGGTAAACAGCACAAGAGTCAAATGGTTAGAAATCACAGAGTTATGAGCAGATTTCATGATGAGATCCAAAACGATTGAGCGGAGGATACAAACATCATTTACAATGCAGTTGCCAGTTTCACCCTGATGAAAAGTCCCACAGATTCTCCTGAGACGAGTAATGATTTATCATCCTTCTGGCTCCTGTCTCTACATGAATGTATCACTTTAAGAGAAGACAAATGAGTCAACTGATGGCCCCCATTAAGGGCCAATTAGAAGAGAAATATGATTCTCCACCGTGTACATTGGTCGAACACTATATCTTACGCTTACACTTTTAAATTATTGAAAACAAGAAGAGAATAAGAGAATAAGACAACACAAGCATCTACAAAAGCAAAAGTAGGAGTGAAATAGAGGCACGCCAGGAGATGAAAACCGTAAGATAGCAAATGGCAGAAAGCAAGGAATAAAAAGGCCTGTCAGAAGTCCCCTGATTTAAGAGGCTGTTAGCTCACCCACCCTGCAGAGAGAACCATGTTCCTCAACCCCTCGGAGCAGTCACCAATCTCCATGTCATCTCATCTCATCTCATCTCATCTCATCTCATCTCATCTCATCTCATCTCATCTCATCTCATCTCATCTCATCTCATCTCATCTCATCTCATCTCATCTCATCTCACAAACAACCCACAATGCACTGCTCTTGAGTGCCTCTGCAATTAGACTACTGCTATGGCAACCAGCTGCCTAGCCTGCTTGCCTTTTCAATTTAGAGAGAGAGAGAGAGAGAGAGAGAGAGAGAGAGAGAGAGAGAGAGAGAGAGAGAGAGAGACGTGAGAAGAGAGCAGCCAAATGTTAAAACCATAAAACCTTTACATCAATCATGTCTATGCCTGGAATGAAAATGGCCCTTTTTTTCTGCAAATGTCTAATCGATGCGCTCCAGCTGAAAATGTAGAAGCCACCTCAATTCCACACAAGCCCATGGATCAACGCACCAACACCAAGGCGTAACCTCCAAACCCCATGAGGAAGGAGTGTTTGCATTTCAGTCCTTCTATCTTTCATCTCTCTCTGTCTCTTTCTGTTTACCCTTCGGCTGTTTTACATCCCTTTTTCTCACCTTCTCATCTGCTGAAGCTCCAATGAGTGCTGACAGATCCAATGTGCTCTCGCCAGCATGGAGCTCTTACACAACAGGCCATGAATTCCCAGGGTGACTGTAGGGGTTGGGGTTGGATTCATAGCCTGCTGAGAAGTGCGAACGAGGCACCAAATGATGGTTACATAGGTCATAATCCCACTCTACTACCTTTATGACCTTAAGCAAGTTAATTAACCCAGGCACAAACTGCTAATATCGTTTTCCCCCACCTATACACTTTTCTGTGTTAATGCACCTTTTGTGGATGTCACAATCCATTAGTTCCACAGGAAAGCTCTGAAGGACATTCATTTGATCACAATAACAGAACAAAAATTGTAGAAGAGACTGGCCACAATCACAATTTGAGACAAAAGTCCAGCAGTAGTTTGTATCTAGTTCAAAAAAGGACTTAGTTTTGTCCGCTGGCTTGGTAACAGGATTTTTGAGATGATGGCATTGCATGAATGTATGAATACATTGTCTATTATTTAGTTATAGTAATTGCTAGCTACACATTATTATCTGTATATTTACATAAATTTGTTAGTTTCACAAATGTTATATTTTTGTGGTTTGAATTTTTTTTTAACTGTTTAGATTTTCCTGAAACATCTATAATGGGCAGTTAAATGGAAGGTTCCATTGTGATTCTCTGTTCTATGCTACACCATGTGGTGTAACAACATGCCCCAGACTACATGCTGTGTAAATCAAATAATACTTCATAAGTTAATCAGCCCTTTAAATATGAGAAATAAAAACAGTCAAAAGTCTATGACCAATTCTCAATATTAACTAGTTGTTTATTAGCATGCCTATTAATAACATATTGGCTGTTTATTAGTACTTATAAAGAACATATTCTGCATGACCATATTTTATTTAGTTTATTGAGGCAAAAGTTGTAGTTAATGGTTTGTTAATAGCAAGAATTGGACCTTAAAATAAAGTGTGACTGAACATTCTAATTAAACCACGACTATAAGCCAATATTGTCAAAAAAAGAAAAGAAAAGACAAAAAAATCTGAAATAATTTTACATAGCTTGAAGGAGATATATTAATTATTAAACTCATTATCAATTAATTAGTAGATATATTAGCATATTCACATCTTGAATTTTTTTTTTTTTTTTTTACAGCAGAAACAACAGTTTGTTTGTTTATTTATTTTGTCAGAAACCATTATTACTGTGTGTATATATTGTGCAGGGCAACATTTATCACATTTGTTTATCTCCTGTGAATCCAACTTAGCCGTACCAAACTCATAAGTTAATAAACATTTATACAAATGTGTTTATATGCAAATAAGGCAGTTCAGTAGGCTACCTGACACATTTAGACTCGACTCCAGCCCTGTAATCAAACCTCTCCTCTGCTACGGTCGTCATGGCAGCCAAACAGCATTACCAGCGATTTGCAAGTGCCTACAGCTCCTCTCTTGCACTCTCGTTGGATTATTAAGCCCATCATTAAGAAGTGGTGTTGGTATGAAAACAGGACTTTGTGCTTATGTGTGTGATGTGTGAAAACTGGCCCTGTGTTGATGTGATCAAGTTGACTGGAAGCTCATCGGGATGTAAGTGAACAGATTACACAGTTGTTGAAATAGTCAGTTGAGGTTTAAGTGTGAACCTCTATGGTCTGTGGCGACAGCGAGACTATGTGGGGGTCATGTGAGGAAAGGAGATCATTCATTTTTTATCTCTTTGAGCTTTGTTTTGTTTGAAGGGACATTAAAGATTTTGAAAGATTGAAAACATTAGATTTTGGGCTTTTCATTGGGGTTTCCAGTTTTAGTTATCCATATATGCAAAAATCCACCATCAGACAACCTCTAATAGAAATTATTATATGTATAATTATCTTGCAGCAAGATATTTCAATATCAGGAAATAGAAAAAGGAGATGTCAAATCTCTAATATATAATCAATTGTAAGAATGACTGATTAAAATATCATTTGGACACCAAGAATAAACATGGTATAGCATGCTATGTGTAAAAAGAATCTCAAAAATTGACTCAATAAAAACAAAGTCTTATCATTATAACTTTTCATATAAAGCAGATTATGGTACACAACGTAATTCGCTCCCCTACACTGTGAAAGCCTATCAGAGTCCCACACTGTCATGTTACAACGCTTCCAGGCCTGATCCCGCCACTGCTAAGGGGATTGAGTGTGTGTGTGTGTTCTGTGACTGGACTGGGATGAAGCCTTGGGCAGAGAAATGTAGCCTCACACACACATGTACACAGACACACTCTATCCAGCATCCATCCCTCTCAGGGACTCCACAGGAAATAGAATCAAATAACGGTGACCAGAAAGAATCGCAATTTGCCACATCATATTTTCTGGTTGAGAGAACTCCCTTCTTTTTCTGTCTGTCTCTCACTTCACTCTCTCTCACCTTCTCTCTCTCTCTCACACCCCAATTCTTTCAGTTTTCCTCTTCCTCTCTGACAATAACTTTGCTTTCCTAACTAACTTTAATGAGATAAATGTAATTAAAAAAAACAAATTTATTCACCAGCATATATTGAGCATCGCGCTAGTTCAGACAGGCCACGTCAGTCAAGCTCGCATCAGCTGATGATCAGCTGTTCCTGACGTGTACCACTCTGGTTTCGACACATATTACAGAG
The DNA here is from genome assembly GCF_936440315.1 of Barbus barbus. Taxonomy (NCBI): domain Eukaryota; kingdom Metazoa; phylum Chordata; class Actinopteri; order Cypriniformes; family Cyprinidae; genus Barbus; species Barbus barbus. Next base: position 34,699,575 of record NC_136729.1, read on the forward strand.
GTCTATTTAAATCCTATTCATTCAGCCTCTCTTCTATTGCTTGGTTGCATGACACTTCTAACTGTTTCATGGCTTTACTCTAATGCGTTTCGCAATGAAAAATCTGCTAGTTTTAGCACAAGTCATTATATTTCTACTCACCATGTCTGATCAGGAATCAGAGGAAGAACAGCTTTTCTCGCGTAACATTGGTGAGAATTATGATCTAGATGATGTTGCAGTCTCTGTTCGCAGAAGTTCGCGTCTGCCCAATAAAATGCCAGCTCCACTCATCGCAGATTGGCCCGCTGAGAAAATGCTCGCTACTTTACATTGCCAAAATATTCAGGCACCTCTGGGGATAAATCATGAAGAACTTTTCGAATTTCTTTTGGAAAATATCTCCCGTTCCACTCATGCTCCTGTTCCGAAGAGGAGAAGTACCAAAAGATCCGACAACATTTCCCAGGTTCAGTCGGCAGAGGATCCCATGATGACAGCCCTCCAGAGCATCCAACGCTCCCTGTCCAACCTTGACGCCAGGATTCAAACACTAGAAAATCGGCCCTCTTCTTCGATCGCCACAGAAACCATCCCTTCTCTGATACCAGCTCCTACTGCTCCCGATTTTTCTGCTCTTTCCTCTTCAGCTGCTTCTGGAATTGCAGGTCTGTTGCCGCGCAGGTCTCTAGCTACGGCTATTCCAGCTCCTGTCACTGGAGCTCCCTTCTTTCCACCAGCCGTTGCCATCTCTCCTCAGCTGCGGGCTCAAATTCTAGGTTACCCCTATGATCCATACTTCCATGTGTTATAATTTCAATGAAAGTGTGTGCAGGTTCTCTAATTGTAAGTTTATTCATGCTTGCAGTTATTGTGGAGATGGGCATCCCAAGTCCGTGTGTCCACGAAGAATGCGTGCAGCGAAAAATAAAAAATAAAGCCTTCTACGCCTGTCAATGCTCCTGAACTCCACAGAGCATTGAAGAAGCATCCTAATCGATGTTTTGTGAATTATTTGATATCTGGACTTGTTAAAGGTTTTCTTGCTGGTTTAACTTTCCTTCCCAAAAAAATCTCACGTCTGTAATAATCTTCAGTCATATCTCAAAGAACTCGAAGTAGTCTACAGTCTATTGGCTAAAGAGGTTGAGAAAGGATATTTGATCGGTGTCAGCAGATAGACATGGGACACAGAGGTAAGTGCCATACAAACAACAGGTTTATTGAAAAGCAGCAGAGGGGAATGAGATGAGCAGTAAGTCCGCGTAAGCAAATGGGGAATGGGAAAGTCTCTTGGGGCTTATCTGAGTGTAAATGTCCTTGTTTCATAATCCAGTGGATCCAGAGGGAACAGCGGAGCATGGAGATGGTGGAGCACAGGAGCAACTGGTAGGTAGACAAAAGGTAAGTGGGTCAGGTTAGTCAACATAAAATGTTTGAGACCAGACAGTGAGTGAACAGGAGGAGTGCAGGGATATAGTGCTGCTGATTAATGCTGACAGGTGGCGGTGATCAGAAATCAGGGGATTGGGATCGGGCGAGTGTCGTCGGTGGAGACTGCGGTGACTGTGGCGACGGGGTCGGCCATGGCCTCTGGGTGCGTGACGGTCAGGGTGGTTCTGGTGAAACTCAGATAGGGGGGAGGGATCCAGCACATCATCCCGGGCCACCCTGGATCTTTTCTCCGGCCCGTATCCCTCCGAGTCAATAAGATATTCCAGGCGGCCACCCCGTCGCCGAGAGTCCAAGATGTCCTGCACCCTGTAGACTAGGGGCTCCTCGATGATCTCGGGAGGAGGAGGTACTGCAGGCTCGTCGGGTTCTGTGACAGAGGGAGAGACAGGCTTGAGGAGTGAGACATGGAATGCTGGATGGATACAATACTGTGCAGGGAGTAAAGGGTAAAGGGACCGATATAACGGGGACTCAGCTTCCCGAGTGGAGAGCCAGACCTTATCTCCAGGACGATAGATGGGGGTGGCAGACCGACCGGCATCTGCATAGGTCTCGTGTCTCCGCACTGCCTGCTGGAGTTGGACTTGAGCTGAGTCCCAAACTCTCTCGCTCACTTGGAACCAGTGGTCGACAGCTGGAATGTCAGAGGGCTCTTCTGTCCAGGGAAACAGAGGGGGTTGGTAGCCGAGTATGCACTGGAAAGGGGTGAGGCCGGTGGTGGTTTGCTTGAGGGAATTTTGTGCAAACTCGGTCCACGGGAGGAAGCGGTTCCAGCTGTGCTGGTTGTCATGACAGTAAGCCCGGAGATATCTCACAATCTCCTGAATCTTCCGCTCAGTCTTGCCATTAGTTTGGGGGTGATACCCTGAGGAGAGACTGACGGTGATATCGAGGAGTTTGAAGAATTTGTCTCCAGACACGGGAGACAAACTGTGGCCCACGGTCGGAGACGACATCTTCCGGGATGCTGAAGGTGCGGAAGAGATCATGGAAGAGGGCCTCTGCTGTTTCGAGGGCTGTGGGTAAACCCCGGAGGGGAATTAACTTGCAGGCTTTGGAGAATCTGTCAACTGCATCGAGTATGCAGGTATAATCTTCTGACTTGGGGAGATCTGTGACGAAGTCGACTGCAATGTGGGACCAGAGGCGACGTGGAATGGCTAATGGGACTAAATATATCTGTTGAGGTGTTTGAGTACATAGCAATCATGCTCTATGTATCTGGAGGTTTTCTACAACTCCAGGGGGGTTTGATTTGCTGCTCTCCCTGCTATGTCCAGGCATGGCTGCATGGACGGGCGCGTGGAGTTTGCCCAGAACAGAACCATACCGCCAACATTAACTGTATGCTTTTATGTAATAAATATACTTTGACGAAAGTGGTCCTGACTGAACCCGTAAGGTATTAAAAACATTTACTTCCGATGCAAAATTGTGTAACTTAATACAACACTTGAATGGGTTTCATTTATTCAGTATTGTTGTAAATTTAACCCTAAATAGCTCTATATTTAAATTTAAATTTGAAATTAATTAAAAAGAATGTTTTATTTTTTTTACTGGAAAACAAAACAAGTACTGATGAGGATTAAGGACGGTTTTTTTCTTCTTCAGTGTAATAGTGGTAACATTTGAATATGATGTAATATCTGTTCAGTGGTTTTTCAATCAAATATTTTAAATCACAGAACTGCACTAAATGTGCACTTTTGTGATTCAAAACACTTGATTTTCTGAAAGGAATGATTCATCCCAGGTATGCGCTGTTACGAACCCACTTGACTTATAATCATTTAATTTATAAGCAATGTAATCACAATAGGTCTGAGCAATAGGACATGACTAGTTTCCATCCCAAAATCTCATATTTGAAGAGATTTTTATTTAACCCATTATTCCTGACTGACCTTGATGTCCCATCCTTCTCTCAAATCAGTCACACCTGATGTGCATAAACTGACATACTCATGAAAAGATAAGCAGTGATATAATGGCTCATCTATGATGATGGATGAGGAGATGATAACACCAGGACTCAAGAAGAGGTATCTTAAAGGGGTCATCGGATGCCCATTTTTTGATATGATTCTTCTGGGTCTTAATGAAAAGTCTATAACATACTTTGGTTAAAAAAATTCTCAATGGTTGTATTAAAAAACACCTTCTTTACCCTGTCAAAATCATCTCTGTTTTTATCAAGCCATTATAGTCCATGTTGCTTTAAATGCTAATGAGCTCGGCTGACACCGCCCCTCTCTTCCGTGAGGTGACAAGCAGTCTGTAAACTTCAGCCGCGAAACTGGCTAACTAGCACATTATGAGGAAAGGCGATTTGCAAAGATTCATAAAAACACTTATAGTCGCTTCTTATGTAGATGAAGCTGGATCATGAATGATTCGCACGAACATAGGTGCATTTAGGCAGATCGGGATCGGCGTATTCCCTTCAGAACGAAAGTAACGTTAATCCTCTGCGTCTTCAGCGGCTCAGATGTCGGGAGTTAATGACGACTGCTATGTTCATGATTACATCCAACAACTAAACACTTCAATCGCTTAATTAGAGACATTCTTGTCTTCCCCTGCACCAGAGTCGACACAATGGCGGACAGCTCTCAGCTCACTCAGGGTAGGTCTAAGATAAGGCAGCCTTGTCAATCAACTATCGTGGGAGTGGCCTGTGCAGAACTACATCATTCTGACAGGAATCTTAGGGCAGCCTGATTCCTGTCAGGTGATTTTAAAATAGGGATTTAAAAAAAAAAAAAACACTGGGTGGATTTTTATCATTATAGGATAGATGTGTACACACACTTCCAACACACATTTATGTACAAGCATCTTGTAAAGTGAATTTTGCATCTGATGACCCTGTTAAAGCTGGAGTATGTCAGTTAATGGCACCAAAATATCTATTCCACAGAAATGTAAACACAGTGTAAACACAATTTAAACATAGTCAGTTATGTCTTAAATAGTAAACAGACGGGAAAAAGTAAAAATCGGATGTGACAAAAATTAGCATTTTTTCTTACAATGTAAAGTGCAGTCTAAAAGAATTGCTGCTGTCTATGATGTAGCATTAATTAAAACATTTTGACAATTGCAAACTTGTTAGATGTTCGACTAAAGAAAATCATACTGAAGCGATATTTTACTGATAAAAGTACATTTTATTTACTGTACTGAATCAGTATTATTATTATTATTTTGAACAATCATGCAGTGAAGACTATGCCAATAATTTAAGTTTTTTTTTGTAATTTTGATTACTTTGTTTTGTTACTTTCTTTGTTTACTTGAAAAATGTTTATTGTCGAATGCTGCTGCTATGTATGTACTTTAGAAAAACAAGCACTGTTTACCTTATTAATGTCTTTGTTATATTGCTTGCATTTGTTTGTTTGGTCTTCATTTTATTACTGACTGTTTACTTGTCTTATACTAGTCTTAACTGTGTTTACTGGTACATATTTTTTAAGTTTAGGATTTTAATTTGACATTTGGTAACATTTAATCTTTAGACAGACAATTTTGGTATTATGACTAAAGACATGCTCACACTGACTTCACTCCAATTTTGTAGTTGCTCCTGAAATGTGCGGCTCATTTGCATAGAGTTAAACTTTTTGCTACTTTGTTGCATAACTGGACACACTTGCATCCTGTCTCCAGCGGTCACTGGACGTTTGCAGTTCTCTGCTGAATGTGAATGAGATCATGTCGTTTTGACGTTGCATGTCTCTGACAGCATGAATTATTAGCTATTCACCTAACCCATCCAATCAAAAATTCAAAATCAAAAATCTAATTTGATAATCCATTTCATGTCCATCCATTTCAGATGTATGTCACAACTGGGAAGTAAAGATCTGTTACTTCTTCCTCTTCATCACTAATAATTTAATGACACTGTTAAATGCAATCTGAATCTGAATTTTTTTATTTTTTATTAAGAGACTATCACGATTATCAATGTTGCTTATGTTTTCAGTGACACTAAAAACAGTCTAAAATTCACTGAGCAGGCTTGCGTTTAACAAGGCATAGTCTTACATAAAGATCTGTTTCTTGAGGGGACGCTCTTGAAATCAGGTCAAGCCCCACACCCATGTAGCCTCAGTTCAATCTCAGCACACTGTCTGCGCCAATGGCCATGGTACCTCTTCTAGGCCCTGCATTTGTTTATCAAATTGCATGATAAAAATCTCCCCACTGCTCCATTCTCTCAGACAACAAACAATTTGCATTGTAAATACCACTCCAGAGGAGAGGAGGGGAAGAGTAAGAGGGATTTTTTTTTCTGGCCATTCTCCAGAGGGCAAATATAAGAGAGACATACTTTCGTCTTGCATGGGCATATCAGTGTTGAGATCACATAATAGTCCCTAAGAAACGTTATCTTCCCAGACAACAGAGCGAGAAGAAGAAAGCAGAAGGTTAGGGGGGAAAAAAAGACAAAGAAATCTGTTTTTCATAGCTTAATTGTTGTTGTAGAGAATTTACAGAAAAATGACGGCTGTGTTACCTGGAATTCAATGCCATAGTTCTCCCTGCAGAAGTCTCGGAGTTTAGGATAGACATGTTCTTTCAGAGCATTTCTTTCTGCTTCTGTATCTGTGGCAGGAAACACAAACAAACATGAATATTGAGAATTTTATCTGTAAATATTCATAAATCTTCATTTGTAAATGTCTGTAAATCAGTTTATTCAGATTTTTATCAGGCTGCAATTACAAAAAAAGTATGATGTTGGTATATTTATTAATATATTGAATTTATTTGTATATTTTCTGGTTCATTTATGTGCTTTCATCATTTTTTAATTTTTATGTTTTTTATGTTTCTACTGGTTTGAGTAACACTTTAGTATAGGGACCAATTCTCACTAATAACTAGTCGCTTATTAGCATGCCTATTATTAACTTATTGGCTGCTTATTAGTATTATAAAGCACTTATTCTACATGACCTTATTCTACATCCCTAATCCTACCCAATACCCAAACTTAACAACTACCTTACTAATTACTAATAAGCAGAAAATTAGGAGTTTATTGAGGCTAATGTCATAGTTAATGGTTTGTTAATAGTGAGAATCAGACCTTAAAATAAAGTGTGACCTTGTTTTGTTTTGTTTTTATTTCAGTGTTCAGTCATTTAGTACTTCAACATAAACTTATATTTTAACTAGTTGCCGAAGATAACATTTCTATTTTTTTTAAGTTTTTTTATTTTACTTTTTTCATCCAATATTATTATCTATTATATTTATTAATACTAAGTAAGCACATATTAATGCTTTATCACATGACTTTATTCTACATCCCTAATCCTACCCACTACCTAAACTTAACAACTACCTTACTAACTATTAATAAGCAGCAAATTAGGAATTTATTGAGGGAAAAGTCGTAGTTAATAGTGAATAAGTGTTCCCTATTCTAAAGTGTTACCAATATTTTTAGTAAACAACAACAATACTGAATGATTACCATACTCATGCATCATGGTATTAATGTTGTATTTCATGGTACTTCAAAGAATACTGTTGTTCCTGTGATACATGTCCAAAAAAACAAAACAAAGTTTTGTCAAAGTGGGTTGAAGTTCTTTCCCTCTAAGATACTTTACATCATCTGCTTATAGGAGCAAATCACATACAAACACGTACAAACATCTCTCTTTCAGTCACTGTCTCTTGTTCTCTCTTCAACACTCCGTTCTTTCATACACTGCATTTTCTCAGGGGACAGCTGCCAGCAAGGCTTGAAAACTGAGATTCCCCAGCTTACACTGTAGTCACTACCGTTCTCTGCTGATAGTATATAGAGCAAAAACAAACACAGCGTCTGAGATCACACTGACAATCGTGGATTTGAAAACCTGGAAATAAACACGAAGTTGCATGATTTTAAAAATGTAAAATATAGCAATGATATAACATAAGAAATATTCAAGATAAATGAGAATATGAAAAGATGATCGTCATGTTTGACACTAACTGGTGCAGTTCATGCAGTTTGGTTGCTGCTGCCATTAAAGCAAAAACAATCTGAAATTCATGTAAATTATTCACTTATGAATTAATTTGGTTGCATAAAATGAGTTAAATTAAAATGCAAAAATAACAGCATATACTAGTGACCTCAGAATCTTGCACACAGCAGCAGTGTATACTGTTGAATATTCCAGGATGCCCTTTGTCACAGACAGTCAGGGCAATATGAAGCATGAGAGTTGACACATTGAGGATACTCATCTTTACTGTATTTACTACTGTACACAGCAGCTAGTAGCAAGACAAAAAACAAACACCATTAATGCCCTATTCACAAAACAATTGCAAACCTTTGATACAGTACCTAAAATATTCTCAAATATGAATATGAAAAGATTTGCTTTACTATCACAGCAGTCTAATTTCAAGGTGACGTTACGCAAAGGTGATGCTTAATCAAACATCTATCTTTGCATCTTTCTGCTAAGCTTTGTTTTACCTGGGAATGACAGTGAAAGGTAGCTGAACTTGTTTGCCATTTATACTCACATTTCAGCCCTACCGAAGCATGGTTTCCTCTTTTACTTGTCTGTATCAGTTTGCTATTGTGCAAACAGGCTCTCCACTGATAGTTGATATTGCGACAGAGAACAGGAAAATCTGACTGGAGAGCTCTCTGTGGAAGATGAGGGCAATCATGCACTCTGAACCCTCTAGATACAGGCAGCCAAGACAACGTGTCACAGCTCGCTACAGCATGTCTATCTGTGTCAACCTAGTTTAGATTTTTGGCGGGTTGAATAGCTCATGCGCTTTTCATGTTTTAAATCTTTTATAACTGTCCATTCTGATTTTTTTTTTGGGCTGTCCTATAAAGTTTTTTTCAGTAACTAATGCTGTGGTGAAACTCTCTAGAGTTTTTGTTTCCCACCCACTAGCTTTTGAACTGACTTTCCCTTCTCTTTTCATGTCTTCCTGTACTCTATTAACTATTTTTCTCACCCCAACAAAACAAACAAACAAAAAAAAGATTATCCAAGCAAGGCAAGTGCTTCTCTTGAAATCTGCATTAAATGAAAATTCACGTTGCGAAAATATTGTGAACAATTCACCTGTGCATATGTTTTATTTGTTAATGTTTTGACCTTATAATGTTTAATAAAAATATCATATCTGGACCTTCTGTTGGACCTTCCACCACCCACCCCTGCAAATGTGAATTTAAAATTTCACAGTACAGAAGGAAATATCTGCAGCTACTTCTACTTCATTGTGACTTTAAGATGCAGTCACATTAGAGAAAAAGTCAGTTTTATATCCATGGTTTTCCTATACCCTGAGATGCTTTACGCAAATTATGGTAGTGACTTCTGCTGTAAACAATCAGCCAAAGGTTCATCCTGTGAACGTAAGAATACGCATTTTTAAAGACTGAGTATAATGAGGTGACTACAGTATTTAGTCTACGTCTGTATTATGTAACATATGTTGCCTTAATCCAAAATGGTCCAACTTTATATTAAGTGGCCTTAACTGCTATAAATTAATAATTTGGTACAATGCACTTCTTGTGTACATACATGTTTTTACATTGTACTTATATTTAAAAACAAATGCCTCCAAAATTTCCTGCAAGGAGAAATATTTCATCCTCACGCAAAATTCACAATTTGCAAATTCACAAATGGTCCTATTGAAATAACTTTATTTTGCCCATGACCATTTGCCAAACAGCAGGAAATGGGATTGCACCTTTAGAACATTATAATTACTGCCCTTTTATGTTAACACAAAAAAATAATAATACTGGTGTCACGGTTTATGGGTTCACTGACTCATCTCGCTCTGTATGTGTGTGTGTGGGCATGTCTGTGATTACTGCTGACGGGCTGATCAGCGCCAACTGTTGCTGATCAGCTCTGCTATTTAAGACCTGTGCATTCTGTCCTGTGTTGTCAGATCGTTTGGTGTTCCCGCTGTGTTCCTGGTTGTGTTCGAGTTCCCTGTTCCTGTTCTTCATCTTCTTTGGATTCTGTTATGAGTAAATGGAGGATTATGTATGTTCCAGGAAGATACACAGCTGCCCATTTGCGCCCCTGCGCTGCCAAGAGTGACTGCAATTCTGCACATGCTTCATTTGACTTTTGCTATATGTCTTGCTTGGACTCTCACAAATAAATTGTTATATTTCACATTCGCTACTGAATCCTCTTTTGTGATCGTGACAGAACGATCTGACCACACAATGGACTCAGCGAACGCATCGGATCTATGGAAATTTTTGTCCTACAACAACGCATGCATGGATCGGCAGAAGGAACAGATGTTAGCGACTGGTCAAGCCGTGTAAGCCTTGATAGCGCAGGTGTCCGAGCTCACAACCCAATTCCAGCATCTAAGATCGCCCACTGCGCCACCTCCACTGCCAGTTCCTTCCACTTCAACGAACATCAGACAACATCATGAGCCGTGTCTACCCACACCAGAAGCTTATGGTGGTGAGCCCAATCTTTGTAGAGCATTTTTAACTAAATGCTCATCGTTCTTTTCTCCCATCCGATTGTGAACCCATGCAGGTGGGAAGAGCTTGACTTTCCCGGGAGGAGAGGGACCGTCGGAGAGCAAAGGGACTTTGCTTATATTGCTGTGATGCGGGTCACGTCTTGGCTGACTGTCCAGTAAAAGGCCAAGCCCGACAGTAGAGCTGAGGTTACTGTTGGGTGGATTGTCCCTGGAGAAATCCTCGTCCACAACTCTCCTCCCGGTAAGACTGCAATGGGCAGCCAGGGTCCACGACTGCCAGGCCCTGTTGGATTTTGGAGCGGAAGGTAATTTTATGGACATCAACTTGGCACAACACCTTCAAATTCCCATTGTTCCTCTCGTCCATAAAATCTCTGTCAATGAACTCAATGGACAGACTCTTCCTTGCATCACACACACTACTGGCCCTGTCACCCTCATCACTTCAGGAAACCACACTGAGAAAGTCTTCTACTCACAGAATCCCCACTGGCTCCGGTAGTTCTGGGCCATCCCTGCCTAGTTCGTCATAATCCTAGGGTGGATTGGGGCCATAGATCCATATCGTCATGGAGTGATCTTTGTTATGCTTCCTGTCTTATGTCTGCTTGTTCATCTGTGTCTTGTTCTTTGTTTCAGAATGAACCGGTGAACCTGTCTAACGTGCCCAAGGAGTACCTCGACCTGAAGGAAGTGATCAGTAAGTCCCGGGCTGGATGTCTTCCTCCGCATCGTCCCTATGACTGTGCTATAGATCTAGTATCAGGTACGTTTCCACCTAAGGGCAGGTTAGGCTTTATACTTTCTGCTCCAGAAAGGGAGGCCATGGAGAAGTATATTTTTGATTCCCTAGCAACCGGGCTCATTCGTCCACTGGGGCAGGATTTTTTTTTGTGGGGAAGAAGGATGGTTCCTTGCGACCTTGCATTGATTACCGAGGGTTGAACAACATCACGGTAAAGAATACTTACCCTTTGCCATTGATGTCTTCAGCTTTCGAGCAGTTGCAGGGAGCATCTGTCTTCACCAAATTAGATTTGCGCAACGCTTATCATTTGGTCTGCATAAGGGAGGGGGATGAGTGGAAAACCGCGTTTAATACCCCCAGGGGGCACTCTGAATATCTTGTTATGCCCTTCGGGCTGTCCAACTCCTCCACGGTTTTCCAAGCACTCATTAATGACGTGCTGAGAGACATGGCTGATCAGTTCATATATGTCTACCTGGATGACATATTGATATTTTCTTCCTCTCTCCAGGAACATGTTCAGCATGTCAGGCGAGTGCTTCAGAGGCTGCTCGAGAATGGGCTTTTTGTCAAGGCGGAGAAATGCGCGTTCCATGCACAGTCAGTCCCGTTTTTGGGTTACATCATCTCATCTGAGGGGATGCACATGGATCCCGACAAGGTTAAGGCTGTGGTGAATTGGCCAACCCCAGGTTCCTGTAAGGCCCTGCAAAGGTTTCTGGCGTTCGCCAATTTCTACAGGCGTTTTATTAGCAATTTCAGCCAACTAGCCACTCCTCTGATTGCCTTGACATCCACCAGAACGACATTCAGGTGGTCTGGTGCAGCTGAAGCTGCATTTACCAACCTCAAGAACCACTTTGTTTCAGCTCCCATTCTCATAGCCCCTGATCCCACACGTCAGTTTATGGTGGAGGTCGATCCGTCAGAGGTGGGGGTAGGCGCGGTTCTTTCCCAGTGCTCCTCCTCAGACGTCAAGATGCACCCTTGCGCATTTTTTTCTCATCGTTTGTCGTCCGCTGAACGCAATTACGACATTGGTAACAGAGAACTGCTGGCAGTCATGTTAGCCTTGGAAGAGTGGCGTCATTGGTTAGAGGGTTCGGGGATACCCTTTATTGTTTGGACCGATCATAAGAACAAGAAGAAGAAGAGTATATTAGATCCGCTAAACGTCTTAACTCCAGACAGGCTCGGTGGGCACTTTTTTTCGCCCGTTTTGACTTTTTCGTTTCCTATCGTCCGGGTTCCAAAAACATCAAACCCGATGCTTTATCTCATATTTTTGATCATTCCGAGCACCCGTCCACTCCCGAGTGTATTAAACCTGAGAGACTCGTTGTCTCTACACTCACATGGGAGGTCGAATCGAAGTTTCGCACAGCTTTAGAAGGGGTAACGGCTATGCCCGGGAGCCCACCGGGTCGGTTATTTGTGCCGGAGAGATTACGGTCTGATGCTATTCGGTGGGGTCACTGTTCCAATGTGGCTTGTCATCCAGGAGTGAATCGTACCAGCTTTCTTGTTAAACAGCGATTCTGGTGGCGGTTCCATGGCTCGTGACATCCGAGATTTTGTTTTGGCCTGCTCAGTTTGTACTTGTGGTAAGACTTCCAATCGACCCCCGCAAGGGTTACTTCAACCGCTGTCTGTCCCTTCGAGACCCTGGTCCCACATCGCGCTCAATTTTGTTACTGCCCTCCCAGGGCAATATGGACGTTCTCGAAGGCGGCCCATTTCATTCCCTTGCCCAAATTACCCTCTGCCAAGGAGACAGCGGTTACTGTTGTTGATCACGTCTTTTGAATTTATGGCCTCCCGATGGACGTGGTCTCCGACAGGGGACCCCAATTTGTTTCCAAATTTTGGAAGGAGTTCTGTCATTTTCTGGGGGCGAATGTCAGTCTGTCCTCTGGTTTTCATCCTCAGAGCAATGGCCAGACTGAGCGGGCCAACCAGGACCTTGAGAGAGTGTTGCGATGTTTGATGGCTCAGAATCCCGCCTCCTGGAGCCAGCAACTCTCATGGGTTGAGTACGCTCATAACCAGTTACCAGTGTCGTCCACGGGTCTCTTGCCTTTTGAGTGTAGTTTAGGTTACCAGCCACCTATTTTTCCTAGCCTGGAATCCGAAGTCGCGGTCCCCTCTGCCCACGCCTTCATCCAGAAGTGCCATCACACTTGGAGGAGAGCCCGTGAGACTTTCCTCCGGTTGGGAGCGCACACTAAGGCTCAGGCCAATTGCCACCGGTCGAAGCCTCCCGTCTATGTCATTGGTTAAAAAGTGTGGCTTTCTTCCAAGAATATTCCTCTCCGCTCCGTCTGTAATAAACTAGCCCCCAAATTCATTGGCCCATTTACTGTCATAGATTATAAATTAATGTTTTAATTTGCATGTCATGAGGCAATATTTGCATAATTTGTTGTGAATTGAATCAGACTTGATAAAGTGATTTTCCCTCATGTGTGTCTTTCTGCTTTTTGTCTAGACAGAGCTTCAGAATGGCACATCCAAAATCAACCAGCAGCACACTCACAAACTGGTTCTTAAAAGCATACAGTATGTATATACAGAGCCATATTTTAGAGCTGTATAGTATGTGTGTTCTGGTAGAAATAGATGCCACACCACATTACCATCAATGACATTTTAAGATAAAAGCTTTTTACAGTCACTTAGCATGTTCTAAACATGCTTTAATACTTTATGAATATCTGCGTCATTTCGAATCTCAAGCTGCAAGCATGCATCTCGCTCAATGTTCTGTGCAATCATGTCTATAATCTGGAATAAAGCCTTTGTGCAGTCGTATCCCATGGGGCTTTCACATGTGTCTCCAGCAGCACGGGCTCTGAACGGATGGTCGCATATAGATGAGCTCAGTATTGATACAGCTGTCTGATGCTGAGCACAAGACTCTTAGGGATTAGGTGAAGTTGCAAGATGGAGGACGATGGAACGAGAATTGCTCCCCATCAAAGGCTCCTGACCGTGTGTGCTTAACGACTGAATAAAATCCCATCTGTGACTAAAACACATTCCTGTTGGCAATCCATTAGCTCCATGGCATTAGTAAACTAATTACCAAATGCTCAAAGGCAAAAATATTATCTGAATATTCAAAGCACATAATTATCTATCATTATTATAAGCCATTTGAGGGTTTTTGAATGCAATGCTTATGAAGCAATGCTGCATTAAAGGTTGAAGTGTGTAAATCTTTTCTCTGTTAAAATTCTATGAAAATTTAATTGCAGAGATGATTATAAATAAGCCATTCATAGGATGATACTCCCGAAATGTGCTAATAACACATTGACAACTAGCCCAACACAATAATACTGACTCCACCAAGAAGGTCTATAATACCTGGAGAATGCTATCCATTAGCATTTCTCTTCATCTCAATGGCAATTGCTCAACTGCTGATCTCTGATCTTGTTCACATTTTTTTGAGCCAATCAACTGAGCTGTAAATGATTGTGAAGCCTGTGAAAATTAAGTAATGACAATGCTAATTGGCTGATGTCACTAAGAACCCTAAAATCACTCAGTAGTTCTTTAGCTAGCATCAGCACTGTTGTTCTGACGGCATATGATTGGTTATATTTGAGCATATGGCACTCACCCTGAACAAAGTTTACAAAGAATGACTGGTTTGTCCACGTTTTTTTTTTCATCGCTTTTGTTGTAATGTACTGGGTAGCCAGAATGCTTCCAATGACACAAACATACATTAGCCAAACTCTGTCTGTTTTACATGTTGTTATTTTTTTAATAGGGGTGCTCCGATCAGAATTTTTGAGGCCAATCACAGGAAGCAGTATCACCGATACCGATCTTTTTGAAGCCTTCTTTTTATCATGTAGAATTATTTATAGTGATACTCCAATCAGGATTTTGAAACATTTTTTCAGGGACTAATTTTATTTTTGAAAATGGGGGGAATTTTCCTCTTAGGCGTCTCTTGTGAAGGGGAATTTTTTAATTTGAGGGGTGGAGGGGGCATTTTCTTAGACATATTTCAAATATATATAATTATCTCACCAAAATGTTTGATCATGTTTGTTTTTACAATTGTGCAATTGTTGCACAATAGCTTACAACACAGCACAAGCCTGCTTTAGTGAACTGTATGTGAGGCGGCCTTTTACACCAGGTTCAAACATCCTCTGTTTGCAGTGTGTATGCAGTCCATGTGTAAGTGATGCAGAAGCAGCGTGGACTCGTTGTGCTTTCACACAGAAGTAATAATAAATAAGTAACTTCTAGATTTATATATTAAGTTGCTCAAGCAAGTGGCAAAACATTTAAACTACTTTTCCAATGTTATCACAAAACATTCTAAATTAATATTTAGCACTGACAGAAACAGTAAGCTCTACTGCCTTTTCTTTTGCATTTAAATCTCTATTTCAAGGAATCCTGTGGTTCATAAAGAACTTTGTTTTCCTACCTCCACGAGTGCCATTTATTAAAGTGCCTTGTTTATCTAAAAGTGCTCTTTTCCTATAAACCTAGCCAAAAAGCCATAGCCTGTGTTTATTGTGAAACACAGTAGATTTTATTTATATGGATTTATGGTGTAATTAGATTTTCGTGTCAATCCATGTTCATATTTACCGCAAACAACGCGCTGTTACTTTAATTCAGCATGTGCAGAGCAGCAAAAATAGACTCGGTGTGGAAACTATTCCAGACGCACCGCCAGGCCACAACCGTGTACAGTGTAAAAGCTCAAATCCATTAACAAATCCATTAACATGAGCACGGAATGCCAAACCTCTCACGGCAGGTGCATCATCAGCTTTAGATCGGTTTATGAAATCAACCTTTCTAGAGACCGCTGAACAGTTGAGAGCGTTCGGTAGCCAATCAATTGGAGCACCTCTAATTTTTAACAAACCATTACAGATGCCTTGTCGTATTTAAGTTGAACCAAGGAACTGTGGTTGGAGAAAGGTATGGTTCCATTTTTTACCAATAAATTTACACCCCTAATACAGATACTGATTGGATTTCCAGATTGTGTCTGTGGGTAAAGTACAATAGTAAAAGTGTGTCTAATTTTTGCTCTTCTCATGACTAAGCAACACGATGCTAGTAGTGTATCTACAGAGGCAGCAACCAATGCCTGTAGTCATTAAGTCCAGTAATTTTGGGTTTCTTTGGGATGGGGATGATGGTGGAGCGTTTGAAGCATGAGGGGACTTCACACAGCTCCAGTGAGCTGTTGAAGATCTGTGTGAAGTTGGGCGCCGGCTGGTCAGCACAGGATTTCAGACAGGCTGGTGACACACCCTCTGGGCCTGGTGATTTCCTTCTTTTCTTTCTGAAGACCTGGCACACATCTTGTTCGCTGATTTGAATTGTAGGTGTGGGGGAGAGGACGGTTGCTGGAGGTGTTAATGGTTGTGTGGAGAGGTGTTCAGGGCGCGTGTTGTTTTAGATTAGATTAGTCCTGTTAGGAATGCACATATCCTCACAGAAACTGATATAAGATGTTACAGTCTCCGTGAGCTCGTCCAGATCGATGGCAGCAGCTTCAAAAACAGACCAATCAGTGAGAGAGAAACAGGTTTGTAAATCCCACTCCGTTTCATTAGTCCATCTTTTAACAATCTTAATACAGGCTTTGCAGATTTAAGTTTCTGCCTGTAGGTCGGAATAAGATGAATCAAACAGTGATCAGAGAGTCCTAAAGCTGCCCGTGGGCCAGAGTGATATGCCTCCTTTATCGTTGTGTAACAGTGATCCAATATATATATACTGTCTCTGGTGGGACATGTGATGTGCTGTCTGAATTTTGGCAGTTCACGGGAGAGATTTGCTTTATTAAAGTCCCAGAGAATTATTAAAACTGAGTCCGGGTGTTGTTGCAAACTCTCTGTGATCATATCATCGAATTTCTGTAAAGCTGTGCTCACGTGCGCTTGCGGTGGAATGTAGACACTCACGAGAATGAACGAGCAGAACTCCCACGGCGAATAGAACGGCTTGCAGTTAATGAAGAACCTTTAGAAAAATCCTTGTTTGTCCGGGAGAGCAGAACGAGTTTGTCCGTTTTGTTGGGTAGAGAGCGGAGATTCGCCAGATGGATGCTAGGCAACGCTGTTCGAAATCCATGCTGTCGAAGCTTCACAAGCGCATCGGCTCGCTTCCCCTGCCTGCGCCTCCTGTATCGTTTGACCAGAGCTACGTCTCTGATGTCCAGCAAAACGTCCGAAAAATCTAAATCCAGTAAAAGACTGTGGTATGTTCTGCCGAATGTTCAGCAGGTCATCCCTGGTAAAACTGATCGTATTTGAAAAACAAAAAACAGGAAAAACAAACAAAAACAGTACAAACACTGGAGAGCAACGCACAATAGCTGCCATCAGCGGCACCATCTTAGTTACCCATGCAGGATTAGGGATCAAAACAGTTTGAAGACATCTGGGCATCAAGGTTATGAGTTTCTGGAGTTTTGGTATTGGAATTTGGTCCAATTCTTGCCTGATATAGGTTTCCAGCTGCTGAAGAGTTTGTGGTCGTCTTTGACATTTTTTTCGTTTAATGATGCGCCAAATGTTTTCTATAGGTGAAAGATCTGGACTGCAGGAAGGCCAATTCAGCCTCCAGACTCTTCTACTATGAAGCCATGCTGTTGTATTAGCTGCAGTATTTGGTTTTGCATTGTCCTGCTGAAATACATAAGGCCTTCCCTTAGACGTCGTCTGGAGGGAAGCATATGTTGCTCTAAATCCTTTATATAACTTTCAGCATTCATAGTGCCTTCCAAGACATGCAAGCTGCCATTATTGTATGCACTTATGCACCCCCATACCATCAGAGATGTTGGCTTTTGAACTGAACGCTGCTAACACGCTGGAAGGTCTCCCTCCTCTTTATCCCGGAGGACACGGTGTCCGTGATTTCCAACAAGACTGTCAAATTTGGACTCGTCTGACCATAGACCACTTTTCCTCTTTGAAACAGTCCATTTTAAATGAGCCTTTGCTCACAGGACACGATGGCGCTTCTGGACCATGTTCACATATGGCTTCCTTTTTGCATGATAGAGATTTAGTTGGCATCTGCAGATGACACAGTGGATTGTGTTTACCGACAGTAGTTTCTGGAAGTATTCCCGCGCCCATTTAATAATGTCAATGACAGAATCATGCTGATGAGTGATGCAGTGTCGTCTGAGGGCCTGAAGACCATGGGCATCCAACAAAGTTTTTCGTCCTTGTCACTTACGCACAGAGATTTCTCCAGTTTATCGGAATCTTTTGATGATGTTATGCTCTTTAGATGATGAGATTTGCAAAGTGTTTGCAATTTGACTATGAGGAACATTGTTTTTAAAGTATTCCACAATCTTTTTATGCACTCTGTCACAGATTGGAGAGACTCTGCCTCTCTAAGACGTCCCTTTTATAATCATGTAACAGACCTGATGTCAATTAATTTAATTAGTTGCTAGATGTTCTCCCAGCTGAATCTTTTCAAAATTTTTGTTGTCTCCGTGCCAACTTTTTTGAGACCTGTAGCAGGCATCAAATTTGAAATGAGCTCATTTAGTGGATAAAAGTGTCAAATTTCTCAGTATAAACATTTGTTATGTTCTCTATGTTCTATTGTGAATAAAATATTTGTTCATGTGATTTGAAAGTCTTTTAGTTTTCACTTTATTCAAATTTAAAAAAACGTCCCAACATTTCCGGAATTCGGGTTGTATTCCTTTCCACACAAAGTATGATTTGCAGGTCCACAGCTTCAATTAATGAAGCCTAATTTTTGCATAATTAGGCTACTCGAGGAATTATCATGAATTCAAAACAATTGTAACATGCTGTGAGATTTGACAAATTATACTTTTGAACGTGTCGTCACATATGCAACTTCATATGCATGAGTTTTCTAATTCAGTAGGTTTGCTTGGTAGCTTCTGTGATACGGCGTTGCACTTGAGTGATGAAGATCCCCAGTACGAACCCCATGAAACTACAGTTCAACAAAACAGCTCAAATCCACTTAAGGAAGTTAAAATAGCACTGCTGCATCAGCAAATATGTTTTTATATAACTTTTGCATTTGTCAACACTACTGGGTAGGTTTAAGGTTGGGTTTGGTGTAGGGAATATTTCCAACTTGATAGTGCATTAACTTTTAGTGACACTCATCGGATATTTGAGTTATGAACCACCGCAAAATGTACCAGAAGCAACATAATACAAACACAGCAATATGTGCCTATATCAACGCAACAAATACATGCCATGGTCACATATTGAACCCGCGTTCTAGCACCACTCACTGGACGTTTCACTTTGAAACTGCTGCGAAACGTGCAGTAAGGTACTTAATAATGGGGATGCAGATATGTATTTAGAGGCACATATTTCGAATGAGTCTGGGTTGAAAATTTGAGTGGTTACCATACAATCATATCAAGTAACATTTTTTAGAATAATGCCATAAAAATGTCTTTCATGAACAAAAAAATTAGTATCAAGGCTTGATTTAGCCCAGCATTTAAAACACAGTAAATGCACTATAATAAATCATGTTGGCTAACTCCACACATGCTGTTACAACACAGCGACATTAAATTAAAGGTCCTTAAAGCAGAATAAAACTCTTGCACATAAAACTCTAGTCGCCCTTGGTTACCCTACAGAGAGACAAAAAAAAAAAACATTATCACATTAATTTCCTCAAACCTCAATCTCAACCCCAGCAACTGCTGTCCTAACTGCCCCTAGTAGACCCCCTAAATCATAGAGCTGACTTCTACAATAGATCTAACACAAACTGAAATCATTCCTTTCAAGTCAAGGCATGCATAAGAGTGAGACTTGTAAGACTGTCGGACAACAAAGAGTTGTTATGAGTCCGTGTCTGCAAGGCCAACTCCCTTTTTGTCACTCTGCGACGTATACATTGCTCCCTCTAGTGCTTAAGGGCGAAGAGCATTGCACCAAAGCCCAGCTGGCTCGTTCGGCCACTGAAAGTATCATTAATTCTCTACCTTGACATCACCACTGAGTTGTGCATCTACAGGTCCAGTACATCAGATTCCACACTCCACCTCACACTCTCTCAGCACAGAGCATCACCTCTGCCTCTCACTAAAGCATCTTCAAGCAGCTGACTTTTCAGGGCTGACTGCGAACAAAATCCCTGTAGTATCTTTCTATTGCAGTAGAAAAGTGGCGTCGGACTCTCTTTACAGTATTCCAGCATGAACTGCATGAATTCATTGATGGTTGAATGTGATTATGCACAATAGTGTTTGAGTGTGGGAATTTCATCCTATAGAGAAATAAATAGAAAGTTATTGAATTTAAAGATGAAGTGTGTGATTTATATACCGCTAGCTTCACCAAATGAAACTGCCAAAAATAATGACCATTTAAAAAAAAAAGTTTTCCAAACACTTGCTCTGTCTACCACTGGTCGAACAAATAGACAGTCCCGCCTCAAACTCACACATTGGTTGAGCCAATGTTGCTTTGCCGGTTGGTCAGGACAAAATGAAGAATGTTTTGACAGCAATTTTCAGATATAAATGGTTTATTTAGAGCTGTCTCTTCATATTTAATTGAGATATGAAAAAGTATTTAACATGACACATTTTACCTTATAATTTAAAATAATTCTAAAAATATTTTTAAATAAATTGGTCTGGTAAGACTATTTTAAGATCCAATTCTCGCTATTAACAAACCATTAACTGTGACATTTGCCTCAATAAACTACTAATTTGCAGATTATTAATAGTTAGTAAGGTAGTTGTTAAATTTAGGTATTGGGTAGGATTAGGGATTTAGAATATGGAATGCAGAATATGTGCTTTCTAATTACTAATAAACATCCAATATGTTATTAATATGCATGCTAATAAGCAACTAGTTTAAATGAGAATTGGTCCTTATACTAAAGTGTTACCATTGGTCACACTTTTTATTATGGATTTACTGTGTAACTACACTTTTTTCCCAAAAAATTCCCACATTTACTGCAAATGAGTTTGAGGTATGGTTTGGTTTTGGGGTAAGGGTTGGGTTTAGTTAAAGATGAAGTTAACAGCGTAACTACAAATGTTCATTAAATGCAAGTGCTTTAAATGTAATTACAATGAACCAACATATATATACATAATAATTATCTTGTATAAAAATTGGTAAGTATATAGTAGTTAAGGCCACCTAATATAAAGTGTGACCAGTAATTTTTAAATATTGTTTTATATAATATTATATACTATAATTATTAACAATAAACAATGGCCTGTTTTTATTCTCATTCTTATTTTTATTTAGAAATAATGCATAAATGTGCAATAGGAAAGAATGCAGCTACAGGTGGACTATGACAATGGGACCTATGTTATATCCGCAATTTAGAGGAGTCTTTATCATTAATCCTCCAGCCTGAAAGGTCATAATTTTAAGACGTCCTTGCGCCAATCTAATTTATTCACCAATATCGTCCCTCCTTTCACTTCCTTCTCAATTCTCTGCACTCTTTTCTCCATTTCTCTTTCTCCCTCCTAACCCATTTTTACTTTCCCTAGGCTTGTTTACTCCTAGATTAGACTGCTAGTACTATTTTAAGGTCTCCCTGCAGCCCATATTTAAATCTATGACTGCATACATGCCGTCTAGTTCCCCTGGCACTCATTAAATCTAAGGTCAGTTCCAAAAACCTCTGGATTTAAGCCTTAAGATATAAAAATGAGCAATCGATGGTGGGAATGATGACCTCTCAACGATTTCTCAGGATAGGAGCAAGAAATTCCCACTCTGTTCACCACTTTCCCACAGCCACAAGCAAGTTGAACACTGAGAGCTCCCTTATTTTAATTTTAGAGACTGTATAACTGTAGAGTAGCACAATAATTTGTGTCATGGTTGCTTGGCCTGTGTTTTTGTGGAACGTTGAAGCCCGTGTTCAGTGCTGAGACAGACGGCTCCACTAACTGCTGTCACTGCTGCTCTTGTCAAAGCACACGGGACAGCGGTCCTGCAGACATTAGCAACGGCCATATCTCTGAGGATGGCAGCGTGTGTTATGAAACCACATGATGTGGAACTGTCACTGCCATCTGAATTCATTACTGTAAAATCTGGTTCATTAACACATTTAATGATAAAGCATGTCTTGCACATCGCTCGTGCATTAACAGGTGTCAATCTAGTTGACAGAACACTGTGTTTGTTCACAGCACATAGTATGGATCTTGGGTTTAGGTGATTCCAGAGTTCACATACACACACGCTCACGTATCTATCATGAGTAAAAGTTGGATTTTTTGAGGCACCTTCAAAAGGGTGCAGTGAAGAACCCCAAATATACAGCATATTCTAGTAATATGCATGTTAATAAGCAACTAGTTAAGAGACATTCAAATAAAGTGTTACCATACTCTCTCTCTCTCTCTCTATATATATATATATATATTCATTTACAGGGTGGAAAGAAAGCTAGTGCATGCTCTTACCATCAGGGTTGGCACAGACGAAGACCCGGACACTCCTGCCCGTGGGAACATGGAACGGTGGGAGCGCAAGGACGTTGCCACTGATGGCTGCTCTGCGCAGAGCAGATTCTCGGGGACAGGGCTGCCTGCTGCCCACTCCGGACGGGCACATGGGTGGCGATTTCCAACGTGGCTACAAACAGAATTTAACATGTTTAGCAACTTTACAATATCAAAATAGGAAAATAGTGTGTCAATAATGTAAAATGACAAGATTAAATGCTCAATTTTCAGTTAAAGGCATTTCATTATTGAATTCAGTGATGTCATCGTCCTGCTCAGTTCAGTTTCCTGTACAAATGACTCTTACGAGTCGGTTCCTTTTAGTGAATCGAATAAATAAATTAAGCGTGACTCCCGAAACACTGACTCTTATGAGCCACTTCAGAGTATTTCACTCACACAGTCAAATGTTTGGAATTAACAAATATATTCATTAATAGGTGTGACTCAAAAGTTATTGTTTATACAGCAGTTATCATTTATATTGTTTTATATTCTATTAGTTGTAACCATAGTAACAGTGACTACATTTTGAATAGTATACTAGATTTGAAGGATGAACCCACAATTGGATTTGTTTATTAATTGCTGAGTAGGAATCTTGTAAGATTTTCTAGAGTTTCATCGTTATTATTAAATAATCACTGTATATGATTTTCAAGCATACTATTCATACTATACTAAATAGTAGTATGCTACTGCAAATTAAGGCAGTGAATATTCAAGATGGCACGTCCACAACAATCAAAAGGCTTACTTACACAACGCTATTTAATAAACAGGTAAATACCCATAAATTGTACTGCATGAAGTGACATACTAATTGTCCAGGGGTGCATTTCCCAAAAGCATTGTTAGCTAACTATGGTCGTTGGTTCCATTGAACTCTATTGGTAATGAAGGAACTTGCAACCATAGTTGCTTTTGGGAATCGTACCCCATTATGGTTCCATTTACACAGCACACGTTAACCTAAAAGTAGATCCTGAAAATTAAAAGGTGGCAACTCGGTTTTAAAATGAGATTTGTCACTGTGGTTAATCTTGGAATAGTTTAAGTGAAACTGTACTGAGCACTCCCTTAAGAATTTACCATTTTATTCTGGAGTTGTGTGAATGTTGACAAAAACACAGTGTGGTCAGTGTAGTCTGATTCCCGAACAAATAATATGATCCAGCTATTTTAGTTAATCAAAATTGTAGCAGCTATAATTTCCCCCTTTTTTTTTTTACTTGATTGTTTTATTGCATCTTGTGTCTTCTTTGCAGTGTTCCTCACATGAGAGCTGCATTTTTAGAATGCTGTCAAGGTAAAATAAATCCACCCAAATATAATAAAGGCACATGAGATTTACCATATGGCAACATGTTTTTAAAAATATAAGACACAATATAATGTTTGTCAGTGGTATTGTATAAATATGAATGAATGAATGAATGAAATGCTAACATATTTGCTTTTTTCAGTAATTTACTTATACTGTAAGTATAATGTAGTGTTTGGTTAAAGTAATCAAAGGTCTGTGCACACGTTCTTTTTAATAATTATATTACCTTTGATTTATTATCAAAATGACACATACTGATGAGGGCGAATGCAATTACATTTCTTTCCCCCTCAAAACGGCATTTTTCTTTTATGAGTTACTAGTGGAACCGTCAAAGAACCCGAATCGTTAAAAGAAACCAGAATCGCAACCACAATCGATTCTCATCTCTAGTTGTAAATGACTTATTGCTTGAGGAATGCCTGGAATTATTATAATGCAAGATCTGCGCGCAATAAGGATTTCCTTGAAAAGAAAACACACTAGATCATGTCTACTTTCTCATTATACCATTTTTCAGTAATAATGGTGTAAAGATAAAACGCGTAAATTTAACCGGTCACGAATTGCATCCCCGCACAAACGGACCGATCAATAATTTTCTGTCTCGGCAAACAGCGAATCTTAATTGAAGTGAGTTGAAGATCGCTTGTCTTAGTCGCGTTGCATTCTTTAATATCACACCTGCCCAAATGCTAAACACATCCGAAGACGACAAAGTTGCGCGTTCATCGTACAGTTAAGCCAATTCCAAACAAAATAAACTCAGCTGCGCTTCAACACACAACGAATGCAGGCAGCATGCTTGCACAGTAACACACTTGGAGTGCTTACGTTCATCCTCTTCATCCTGGAGCCGTATCACACAATATCCGAGCAGATATCCACGGAAATCAGCGGAGACGGCAATACAAACGCCCATTAAATATCTTTGACCAAAAATCAGTCCCGGGGGACCGGGAGAGTGACGGTCGCTGGCCAAACCCCGGCGGTCCGCATCCTCCTCGTGCCGTGTCTTATAAAGCTCCGCTCACAGCGTTTTCTGTCCGCAGTGCTTGAGGAAAACACAAGTGAGGTGACAGAGATGAGAGTGAGAGTGGAGGTATATTCCTCTCATCGCCAGCTGTCTCTTAATGCGCAGCGGCGAGCAGGAGTACGAGAGGAGGAGGAGGAGCGCTCTGAATTCATTATCAATAAATGCTTCTCTTTCGCAGCGCGCTGGAAGTTTAAGTGAATTGAATTAAACGTAATTGATTGGACTGCATTGCTGCTCGCACTCGGGGAAATGCTCAAACCTCGCCTATTTTCTTCGCAAAGATAGACCAAAAATGCTATAGCTTCGGCTTTTTTCAAGACACAAAGTGCTCAGAAATAACACATACTACACGACTCTTATAAAACAAATGCGTTCTTGGAGCTTATTGACCATAAGCTCCAAGAACGAGCCCTATTGAGAAAACAGCTTAAAACAGACTGCAGTATCCTTTTTTTTTCTTTTTCTTTATTTTTTGCTCGTCTTCCAGCCTGATCAAAATTGGTCAGCTGGCTGATTTTTGAAGGGTTCCGGTGAGGCTTGAAGGCCAGCTTAACCCAGCTAAGACAGGCAATTTTGGCAGATTTCTTCAGCAAGGTGGTCTGATGCGCTTTGCATATGGACACATTTCAAATAGCCTATCACACAGAGGAGAGATTTATCATAAGGTTAACATACAAGCCTCCTGCTGACTGCATGTAAAACAAGTGCAAATTCCTTACCTCTTGACATTAAAAAAATAAAATAAGGTACATAACTGAAAGTCATGTGTGCCCACTCAGCATTTGCAGGTCAAATGAAACTAAAATACACACAATAAGTTTCTTCTGCAATCTGCAAAAAGTCACAATCCTGTTATGGCTTCAAAATCAAACCTAAAAAAGAACAAGTGTGTTCCACCAAACACATGGTTATTTAATCAAACATGAGATTAGTTCAGATATATTGTTAGTTCAAATGAGTAACTTACTGTTCTCGACTGTAGCTGTGCTATTTCCCCTCTGGGTCCTGTTGGCACTGTGCTCTAATATAAAGGGCCAGACCCTCTGCGTGAGGCACACATGAACACTGCAAAATCAGAGGTGCTGAATCAACCAGCAGTGGCTTAACCTTTCTTTCCTTCCCTCTTCCGGTAAAGCTGTAATCCCTCCAAGTCGGAAGGAACTACCCTCTTCTGATTCCAGATCTGTTTTGCACCTACTCTCGTTGAGCTGTAGGCCATGATTGGCTGGTTACTGCTGATCACGGAGCAGTGTGAAAGACCCTAATCTCTCCTATACTGAGCAGTGTGAAGCTAATGTGGTGGGGTTTTGTTTTAACAGTCCCAGCATGCCATAGGCAATTAGGGAAAGTGAAAAGTGTTGACATGCACACACATTTTTTATATGGATAATACTTGAATGATCGGGAAAAAAGGCTGAAAACACTGCTTTGAGGTTTTACAGCAACAGTACAGTTTTGAGCACAAGCATACACACAAACAGCCTTCATTCTGACCATATAATCTACATCTGCAATAATGGGGATGTATCATTATGCATCATTACAGAAGCAGCCATGCAAAGGGAACAGCTCTATAGGGACAATGTGGTCCTTACGACTTATGCTTATCTAATCAGGCTCAATGCTTTTTTGTTTTTGATAATGCCACACTACTGAATTAAGCTTTTGAGAGTGTGAGAGCATCCTGAAAATATGTGCTACCAAAACGTATTTGTTTGTTTGCAGGAATGCAAATGCCTTGCAAATGGAGATATAAATTGTAAATAAAATACAACCTGAAAATGAAAACTAAAAGAATTTCAAATCACATGAGCCAATATTTTACTGACAACAGAACATAGATAACATAACAAATGTTTAAACTGATAAATTTTACAATTTTATGCACAAAATGAGCTCATTTCAAATTTGATGCCTGCTACAGGTCTCAAAATAGTTGTTTACCATGGTGTAGCATCGAGGTTATGAGTTTCTGGAGTTTTGGTGTTGGAATTTGGTCACATTCTTGCCTGATATAGGTTTACATGCTGAAAAGTTCATGGTCGTCTTTGACGTATTTTTCGTGTAATGATGCACCAAATGTTCTCTATAGGTGAAAGATCTGGACTGCAGGCAGGCCAAATCAGCACCTGGACTCTTCTACTACGAAACCATGCTTTTGTAATAACTGCAGTATGTGGTTTTGCATTGTCCTGCTGAAACACAAGGCCTCCCTTGAAATACCTTTCAGCATTCATAGCGCCTTCCAAAACAAGCAAGCTGCCAATACCGTATGCACTTATGCACCCCATACCATCAGAGATGCTGGCTTTTGAACTGAACACTGATGACAAGCTGGAAGGTCTCTCTCCTTTTTAGCTCGGAGGAAGCAGCATCTGTGATTTCCAACAAGAATGTCAAATTTGGACTCGTCTGACTATAGAACACTTTTCCGCTTTGAAACAGTCCATTCTAAACCCAGTCCATTGAGCCTTGGCCCACAGGACAGTGCAGGACGGTGCTTCTGGACCATGTTCACATATGGCTTCCTTTTTGCATGATAGAGCTTTAATTGGCATCCGCAGATGACACGGAGGATTGTGTTTACCGACAGTGGTAGTATTGGAAGTATTCCTAGGCCCATTTAGTAATGTCAGTGACAGAATCATTCCGATGAGTGATGCAGTGTCGCCTGAGGGCTTTTATTCATTTAGTGAATAAAAGTGTAACATTTCTCAATTTAAACATTTGTTATGTTCTCTACGTTCTATTGTGAATAGAATATTGTGATCATGTGATTTGAAAGTCTTTTAGTTTTCATTTTATTCAAATAATAAAAAAAAAAATGTCCCAACATTTCCGGAATTCAGGTTGTATGTGTGTGAGCTTTACACAAAGAGAGAAATTAGATATAGCATTAATAGGCTTATGTGTGTGTACACATATGCATGTTAGTACATTCATCCTCGTATACCGACATTGACACCAGAGACACCCACTAGCCAATGAGACCCATAAATCAAAGCCCAACTCCTTTTCTTTTCTCCATGCCTGTCCTTTGTCTGCTCAAAAGGCCCCTATATAGCTGCTATACCACCAGCACATCCTCACTTCAAGATAACCCCTCCACAGGTCGATACCCTCAATCCCTGGATAAATGCATGCATAGCTTCCATAGCAGGCGAGACAGAGGCTTTGTCTCCCTCTCTAAATGCATTGAGTGTGACAACAGTTTGCCCTGGTCTGAGAGTGTGAGAGAGTCAAGGTGAAAGTATGTGATCAAAGAGAAAATGTCAGAGGCTTTGTGCTGAAAAGTCTTTCATTGGTGGATGACCCATTGACACTTTAGCAATTTAGGGGATAATTTAACAGAATGGAATAGATTTTGGCATGAAAATTGTGTTAGGGGCGCTCCATGATGCAGTTTTCTTGTTGTGTTGGAGTACTGAGCCACTTTGTCTCCTGTTATAAAAGCATAGTGTAACTTTGTCGTGGATTTAGAAAAAAAATAAACTCAAAAACACAGAAACAGTTTTGGTTTGGTCTTGTTCTTTGACTAAGAAACATAGATAGTTTCAAGAGGACCTATTTTTAACATGTAAGTATGCAGAATTAATAGTGTTGTCTGCAATCTGTGCTATTCAGCAGTGTGGAAAGACTGTGGATAATTCAGAACCACGGACAGCACCCTAACAACCTTCTGGTCTCCAAGCAGAAGCCACGAAAATAATAATTAGATGCAACAAAGTAAATTTTTAGAACAACAACAACTCAGCCTGGCAAGACTAATGCAAAATAAAACAAATCACACCCATTAGAATGTTGACTACAAAAAAAGCTACAAATGAATGTATTCATCATAACAGCATCCAGCCCATTATGATGTACAGTGGATACAAATGGGTATTCATTTTGAAATAACAGATAAGTGTCATTAAACTATTAATGTTAAAGATTAGCTTGAAGTGAGCATTAGATGATGGCCTAAAATGTAAAAATAGTGCTTCAAGAACACATTTTTCCTGTTCCCCTGTTTATATAAAAGAAACTAATTGTATGTATGAACTGAAGGCTTTGAGTTTCATTAGGCTTATAACCCTCAACAATTGTGTCAAAAGCAGCTTGTACTCCCTACCTTTGACATGTGGATTAAAGAAGTGTTGTTTAAAACTTAAAATAAATCTAATTCTAACTCACTGGCTTATTAAAGACTTTTAATAAGTAATGGCTGACTCTATATTTAGTTAAGTTGAATGCCTCTTTTGCTTTTATGTGTTTAAAATTGTTTCATTTATTTTGAAAATATCTACATTTATCGCTGGGTTTTTATTTATTTACTTATTTTTTTTAGCTGCTTTATTGTTTGGGGGTTTGTTATTTGGGGTAATAATATTACAGAATTTAAATTTGTGGCGAATGTGTGCACTTGGAAAAATCCAGCATAGAAATCTATAAAAAGCAGCTTGTAATGAAAAAAAAAAACCCCTCATAAGAAGATGTGTAATTGTAGGCAGGCTAACATACTCATCATCTGGCACTGAAACAAAGTCAGTGGAATTGGAAATACTGTCCATTTCTGAGAGAGGTTTGTAAATTCTCCAGCCAAGCAGTGACTCTGGCAGGAGAACCAACACCATTTTGGTGGAAAAAAAAACCAACATAATTTTCTGCCTCTGCAAAACAAGACAATAGTCATGCTCAGTCAAAAAAAAAAAAAAAAAAAAAAAAACACAGACTTGTGACGTTATAGAGCCAAACCTCCCTAGAAATCCTATTCAGCCATTTATGTTGATTCATTGACTACAAACATGCTCACCCATTCTGCTTTTAAATGGAGAAACAATTGGTTCTGGTCACACTAAATATGGATTACAAATCTCAAGCGTACTGAAACATCGAGCACATTGCCAAAGTGTGAGAGCCGGATAGCCCATCCATACAATGGAATCGTTTCGTGTGCCAGAATTTCCCAGCACTCCTTCTAAGCATGCCTGCTAATCCCATCAATGACTCTGAGAATTGTGAATGTTTTTGTTGAGCGTTCCATGTGCCTCACATGCTGATAAAAGCCTGAATGATGAATGAGATCCTTTTTACATGGCAAGGGGAAGTGCCAACTTAATCCAGCTATTAGCACTGACGGGACAATGAGTGTGTAAGAGTCCTCGGCTCAAAAGAGTGGGATTAAGAGGCATCAATCAAGGCACTATCATCACCTTCTGCAGCAATTGAGTTATAATGATAAAATTGAGGCATTCCAACAGGTTGACTGGACAGATGTTGTTTACATGCTTTATGCCTATTTTCCCTCCTGAGAAAAGCCTGATAAGTAAATAGGCATTCTGATAGCAGAAGCCTCACCCTGATGTGTTGTCATGACAATAATTCTAGCGCAGAGGTATATATAGTGTAGCGGGAAAGATTTCAGCACCAGACAATTGGGTTGTTTTTACTCTGAGCAGAAGAAGTGGGTTGTTTTGGCTTACTATTGTGACATTTCAATTGGACGCCCCCCAGCTCAGTCTATGGAAGTCATTGCTGACTCACTACCACAGACTGTAAACAGTGAACTAGAGAAAACAGTGAGATTTCACAGTTCAAAATAAGTTTAGTCTTATTCCGCATTTGGCTTTAAAAGGTTATCAGGTTTTAGTTCTTGTTTTAAAACCCTCTGATGGTTTCCGCAAATGACTTTTGCTCAATTTAAAAAAAAAATGTTCCCTTTGTCCAAATGGTATGAAACCCTCTACGGCTCTCAACACTTTCTAGATCTACAAAAAAACAAAAAAAAAATGGAATGATATCTGTTTTTATGTTAGCGTGACAAAATTTGTGACACTCGTGGTTTTCGGGGTCTCTGGAGACCCCGCAATCAAAATAGACAAAATTCATCATCAAAATCAGAAACAACGCAGAACACATCGACAGAAATGGCACAAATAAAGTGGCACACTTCCACCAATGCAAAAAACATCCACAATGCTAAATTAAATTGCTCACAACACACACACACACACACATATAGAGGAACACATTTTTGAGACTATAAAAACTGTTCTCTTATCATTTGTAAAATAAAATCATCCAAAATGCAGTACCACCACAAAAATAAATTGGTGACACTGACACATTGAAAATGTGCACACTCACACACACACAAACACACACACACACACACACACAAACACACACACACACACACACACATTTGTAAGGCTATAATTTGTCAAATAAAATAATCCAAAATGCAGAACCAACACAAATATAAAGTGGTGACACTGACACCGACAATGTGTACTCACACACTCTCTCTCTCACACACACACACACACACTTATTGTTCCTCGTTGTTTGATTTTTTCCCCATTTACTGATTTCTTTTACTAAATTTTATCTTTTTACTGCTTTATTTGCTCACTTGTTATTGCTGTTCAGTTCATGTGTTCATATGTAATATAACTGTTCATTTCTGTTCATTTTTGTTCTGTTACAGTTAGTAACTGAAATGTTGATTTAAAATTGTAGAATTATATTAAAAATAGATAATTGAAATAAATGATAAAATCTTAAGATTCCAACATTTCTCTTTGTAACATTTTGTTCAGGTTTGATTCTAATCATAATGTAACATTATTGAAAAACTGGGGGTTTTTCAGTACAAAAAAATACTAAACTTTGACAAAAAATATTTTATTTTTGTTATAATTGTGATTTTATAATATTTAGATATGAATCCAACTGAATCCAACTTGTGAAAAGATATCTTTCAGGTCTCTCAAATAGAAAATAGCATATAGTGGAGCTCTATAGCCATCTAGTGGTTAAAGTGATTTTTTTTTTAATTTTAAAACTGCATTTTCCAACAAATGGGTATAAATGTTACATTAAATCATTTAAAATGATCCATGTTATCCCCATGAATGAAAGTTAGAAATCTGGGCCTTTTATAAAGTGAATTTTACATCAAATGCTGTTTTTTTGTAAAAAGCCTATTTAAATAAATGTTTATTTATTTATTTATAGAAATGTAAAAGATATAATAAATCCTCCGAAAACTGCACAAATGTTGAGTAAAAACATTAACAAACAGAGTAAAATTACATTTGTAAAAAAAAAAAAACCTATTATCTTGCTACAAAATTAAATGTTATTGTCTGGGGTCTCTGGAGACCCCCCAAAAAAACAAGTGTGGACAGAAATGAAAACCATCAGAGGGTTTTAAGAGTTTTAGGTTGAGCCTGAATTTAAGTTTCTGTCTTAAAAGAATAGTTCACTCAAAAAAGAAAATAAAATAAAAGTAAGAATTCACTTGTCATTCTAAACCTGTGACCTGTATTCTTCTGCAGAGGACAAAACAGATATAGTTACCATTGTCTTTAAATGTATGAAAAAATAAAAAAAAATAAAAATAATAAAAATCATTAAAACATCATTAAAAATCATTAAAAGTTCAATCTCAGTTTTTTTTTTTTTTTTTTTTTAAAGAGACATGATCTCTTCGTATGATCAACAGATTAAATTTAGGATTATATTCACATATAAAAATTGATCAACGCACATAGAGCACATCAAACATAGTAAACAGAAGCTCAAATGTTTGGGCTTGTTAAAACCAATGAGATTTTTTTCTCGTGAATCAAGCAAATATGGTTGCGCTGTACAGTAAGTGTGTTAATCAATGTTTAGATAAACTTTTTGAAGAGTCAGTACTTTCAGTGGAGGGACAGATATCTCTCAGGTTTCATAAAAAAATATCTTGATTAGTGTTTTTAACATGAACAAATGTTGTATAGGTTTGGAATAAAATGAGGATACATTATTGATGACAGTATTTTCATATTTGGGTGAACTAAGTATTTAAACTATTATTCCAGTTTAAAATTCAGAGACAAGTATTTTCAGATAGATTTCCTCCAATATTGTAGAATGTACTGTACCCTAGTAAAAGTGTCATATTTAACAGTTCATATTAAGTATAATTCAAGTCTATACACTACTACTTCTGCACAATTAAAGTGCATAAAGTACAAAATGAATTGTTCCAATTTAGCAGACTCTAAGTATACCAGTTTATTAATATTTTTATCAAGCACCTAATGTCACGGTGCACACACGAGGGAGGAACCAGGAACACGCAGACGAGGATATAAACTCAAATAACACATTTTACTGACATCAAGGCAAGACAAGGCAAGGCAAGGCAGGGCAGGGTAAGACACAGACATCCAACACCGGGGATAACGAGTAGACCAGACGAAATCTAACTAAACAGACAGGACTAATATACACCGGTAAATCATTGCTAACGAGACAAACACAGCTGAACAGAATGAACTACTAATGACATGACAGGAAACAAACCAAATATGGACACAAGGGGCAGGAACATGACACACACACAACAGTTCCCTGACATAACTCCCCCCTCCCGAAAGGCTCGTCCCGAGCCTTAACAGTTCCATCAGGGAGGGGGGGTGGGCGCTCTGGAGGCCTCTCAGGACAGACACGGACCACAGGACGGGGACCTCCAGAGCGGAACAGACAGACAGGACCCATGGCGGAGCAGGGCGCTCAGGAGGCCATGGCAGGTGGTAACTGTGGCCATGGCATCCTTCTTCGGCCCACCCACTCCACCCAGAGCTCTACTACCCCCCCCCCAAAATTTCCATGGGGAATCCAGGGGGTATCAGGAGCCCTCCGGGGCTAGACAAACAAAACAGTACAAGACACGACATGAAACCCTCCAGGGTCAGACAAACACAATAAGACATCCCACAGGAACCAGAAGCCCTCCTGGGCTGGCTAGGAAGCTGAGGCTTCCTCTGGGCATGACGAGGAGTCAGGGGCCCTCACAGGGTCCCTCAGCAACCTCCTCCACTTCTGCGACAGGGGGGGCAAGCGGCTGCGACTGGCCTCCATGGCCACAACCCAAGAAGCCGCCTGCCCCAGACGAGTCTCCATGGACAAGACATGACATGGTTTTTTTTAAAAATGTTCCTGTGGGCACAACAAACAAACAAACACGGCTCTCCTGGCCGAGACATGTGGACTTGATCCACGGAGAGGGTTAGAGGCGGCGGCCGGCAGGCTTGAGTCAGCGGCAATCCGGTGGGCTTGAGTCAACGGCAATCCGGTGGGCTTGAGTCAGCGGCAATCCGGCGGGCATGGAGTCAGAGGCGGACCGGCGGGCATTGAGTCAGAGGCGGTGGGTGGGCTTTCCCCACGGACGGCGACGTGATCTCCCGCGAACGGCGGGCTCGGTGTGCCGCGGGTAGCGGCGTGAATAGGGGGAGCCGCCTACGGTGGGTTGGCTTTCCCCACGGACGGCAGCGTTGATCTCCCGCGAACGGCAGGCTCGGTGTGAGCGGCGAGGTTGGGAGCCGCGGACGGCGGCGGATATCTCCCACGATCGGCGGGTTGGATGAGCCGCGGACAACTGCGAACTTCTCCCGCGATCGGCAGACTTGAGGGCTCGCGGCCAGTGGACTCGCGGCACTCGCGGTAATCCTGCCGAACTCCCACGCCGACTTGACGCGGGCTAGGGCAGAAGGACGAGTGGCGACTTCCATACCGCGAGGGACAAACAGAACCGGAACAAACAAAAAACTTTTCAAAAAACGGAAAACAAAACGAGGTGAAGGGGCGCCGCTTACTGCTAGGTCTGGTCTTCTGTCACGGTGCACACACGAGGGAGGA
Organism: Barbus barbus; assembly: GCF_936440315.1. Lineage (NCBI taxonomy): Eukaryota > Metazoa > Chordata > Actinopteri > Cypriniformes > Cyprinidae > Barbus > Barbus barbus. Next base: position 34,733,851 of record NC_136729.1, read on the forward strand.
ACCAGGAACACGCAGACGAGGATATAAACTCAAATAACACATTTTACTGACATCAAGGCAAGGCAAGGCAAGGCAGGGCAGGGTAAGACACAGACATCCAACACCGGGGATAACGAGTAGACCAGACGAAATCTAACTAAACAGACAGGACTAATATACACCGGTAAATCATTGCTAACGAGACAAACACAGCTGAACAGAATGAACTACTAATGACATGACAGGAAACAAACCAAATATGGACACAAGGGGCAGGAACACATGACACACACACAACAGTTCCCTGACACCTAACATGTATCTGTAGTGTGCTTAGCATTAAATAATTGCATTTTAAATACATTTTATTATATTTATTTTTCACAATGGTAGAAAACATTGCTGTTGTTTGTTTATTGATTATCTGATTATGACAGACTGTAATGATTATGAATGTCTGTAACAACTAAGTTTGTGACTGACATGAGGTGCATGTTTTTTTTTTTTTCTTCAAAAGGTTGTCCAAAAAAAGAAGAGTTGATGCATGTTTGACATGGCAGGATGAAACCTCTTTTATCCTGCCCTGTCATAGATCACACCGGATGACCACGTGAAAGAGAATAGGCTGATGAGACCGTTCTCCTTTCTCCATCCCACCTCTTGATCTGATGACAATCACAATGATTGGAGCTGAAGAGCTTTGTGAATGAGCGCACCTACTTCAATTACTCATGTCAAATACAATGCCTTTTGATGCTGATGTTCCCGTAATCTCACTATGGGACACATGAGTAACTTTTACAAAAAAATGAAAAATAAATTAATAATGCATTGTTCAACACAAACATTGTTTGCCAGTTTAGGGCGGGTGAGCCAATCATGGGTAACCTCTTCTTGATCGCCTAAGCTGTTCCCATGGCAATGGGGCGCCTGTGGGTTGCAGGCTAATCTGTGTGAAACAGCGTGGGCCTTGTGTTCCCTTGGTGACATCTGTAACTGACAGGCTGAAGACAACCTGCATATTACTTTTTGACCTCTTGAACTTTGTGGGAATTGTTATTAGGAGCCTTTGCTGCTTTAGTATGACAAAAACCCCCTCATGATTGTAAAGTGCTTTGGGTGTACGGTAATACACAATAAAAGTGCTATATACATGCATCATTCATTCATTCATTCATTCAAAACATTAAGTAAAAATTGTCCAAAAATAAATAAAGCCTCCATTCCTCAGTGATATATATTAGTGAGCCTGGAATATTCCTCTGTGAATTAGTTTCACTAAACAACCAAAACTTTGTGAGTGCTTAGCTCTTTAAAGATTTTTTCTTCCTTTCTTCTTGGTTTTTTTTTGTGCCAGAGAGAAAAAAAAAGCTGAATCAGATGGAGTTTCAGCTCTCAATCAAAGATTATCTCATGTTTGATGTCTGGCTAGACACTGAGTCCAAAGCCCAAGAAATTGGGTAGACCAGAGAGGAACTCTGTCAGTCACATATAAACAGAGCAGGCAGAAGATAAAGGATATCTTTCAACTGTGCTGTCACAGGCATTCGAATGAAAAAATGCATTGTAGTCTATACTTCTAATCATCTCTCTGCTTTGTTACCACCTTTGCATTCTCGCTTCTTTGTTCCATTTCACAGAATTTTATGCAAAGATGAACTTTGATCTTTCTTTCATCTACAAAACACTCCAGCTCAAGTAACAGAGGGAAAATACTTTCACATACTGTACTTCCCAGATGTTTTGATTCTTCTGGGTCATCCATATTACGGTTATCACAATATGTGATAGGTAACGTAGAATAATAACAGTTATTATAACAGTTATATTATTATAATTGTATTATTTTTTATTCTTCACAAAACAACAACAAAGCAACAACAACAACAATAATAATAATTATTATTATTATTATTATTGCTGTCAAATTAATCGCATCCAAAATAAAAGTTTTTGTTTACATAATATGTGTGTGTGTGTGTGTGCTGTGTATATTTATTATGTATATATAAATACAAACACATGCATGTATATATTTAAGAAAAATATGTTATGTTTATATATTTATATGTAATATAAAATATAATGATATAAATATATAAATGTATATGCATGTACATATTGCCAAAATATCTGCTGTATGTGAGTGTATGTATATATACATAATAAATATACACAGTACACACACATACTGTATATTATGTAAACAAAAACTTTTACTTTGGATGCGAATAATCGTTTGACAGCACGACGAAGAAGAAGAAGAATTATAATAATAATAATAATAATAATATGCGACCCTGGACCACAAAACCATTCATAAATACATTGTATGGATCAAAATGATTGATTTTTCTTTTATGCCAACAATCATTAGGATATTAAGTAAAGATGATGTTCCACAAAGATATTTGGTAAATTCCTACCATAAATATATCAAAACTTAATTTATGAATAGTAACATGCATTGCTAAGGACTTAATTTGGACAACTTTAAAGGTTATTTTCTCAGTATTTATTTATTTATTGTTGCATACATATTTTCAAATAGTAGCTCAGGCAAATATTGTTCTATCCTAACAAACCATACATCAATGTAAGCTTATTTATAAAGCTTATTTATTCACCTTTCAGATGATATATCAATCTTAATTTAAAAAATATATATATTTACCCTTATGACTGGTTTTGTGGTCCAGGGTCACAAATAATAATAAGAAAAATTACTTCTTTAGGTAATACTCTTCAGAGATGAAGTGAAGGATGAATAATAATAATAATAATAATAATATACAACATTAAGATATTTTTAATATATACAAAAATATCATCAAGAAGAAGAAGATGAAGAACAAGACTAACAACAACAACAAAAATCTGCTGGTATGTTCGTCAAAGGACAATATAGGATATGTGGCATCAAGAAAAATGTCCATAAAGCAAATTCAAACCATCTAGTCATTTATCTCAAATGCAAACATTTCCTGTGAAAAGTCAGGTATTCAAACCCAGTGACAAACTTACCAGTCATTGGTGAGCTAGGTGCTGAGGTCTTTTTCCAGCTAGAGGTCAGATGAGCCTCTGCTAAAGCAGAGCAGAGAGTGAGACAGAAGTGCCCTTCAGGTGCTTGATTGCAGATCAGTTCCAGCTGATGAGAGAGCTTCAGAGGAGACGTCAAGCACCTGGCGCTGGTCCTGAAAAGGTTTCAGGGTGCTTGATGCAGGTAGATGCGTTCACTGCACTGCAAATAGTGTTTATCACTATGTTGGTAGCTGCCACGCTTGCCTTTGAGGAAAGGTTAAGCATATGCCTCATAACCACATACAATATGACAATATCAATATGCCTCATAACAATATTACTTATTTGACTCTCTGAACATTTATCTTACAGTCGGAGCATATGCTTTTATGAATGACTGACACAGTAATGAAGACTTCCAAGCTTACATTGGTATGTATGTGTGTGTGTGTGTGTGTGTGTGTGTTTGTGAAAGTGATGATTCAGAAAGATCCATCTGCTGTCTGACATAGAAATGTCCTTAGTGGAGAAACAGGCGGACAGCTACATTTTCACATAGAAAAAAAAAAACAATTCAGGATGATATAGAATTTGATATACACAATATTATGTATGGAAATGGCTCAAGGGTAGGCCTAATTATCTTTTGTGTAACACAAAACTATGTGACAATTTGTTTTTGAAGGATGACATCATAACATACACCATTCTATCAGCAAGAGGCCAGCTGGATGAAAACAACGAGATAAGAAATTTCTAATGTTTTATGCATTTTCACAACAGAATGGAACAAAAATGGATGAAACTATTTCGTCATCATGGTCTGAATGTTTCACAATTAATTCATTAAATCATAATTATAATTACATAATATACAATTATACACAACATTATACAATCACAATTAAAAAATAATATTTAAAAAAACTATTTTAAAGATATGTTTAATTTTATTTTTATATAATTTTATATAAATACATTTTATCATTATGTTCATTATGTTGAACAAATAATCAATTTTTTTTTTTTTTTTACTGTTTTTAAGTCAATTTCTATGCTCTTGTTGTTATTGTTTTTATTAGGCCTGCAAGTTAAAATTTTAGACTTCTTCTGAGGCCAAGATTTATAGCAAGGACAATTCATTGGACAGCAGTAAGCATGCCACACTAAAAGACCTCAAATATCCAAGACAGTTAAAATCTTTTTCACGATTACAGAAATTTCTCTGAAATTATTGCAAAACCTAGTATGCACTATAGACCGTATGTGAAAAGTGACACAAATGGCCATCTCCTGTTAAACAAACAGTGGAATGCGTCTTTTCTGAGGCAGTATGGCGTTCTAGTCAGACGGAGGGAAACGAAAGCTTGTGTAACCATCAGAATTAGCCTACAGATGTTATTTTAATAGCTGTAATGCTGTTATGCCTCAGGCTCAATGTTACTGCAGCCCTACTCTAGCATTTAATTACTAATAGTCAGTTAACACAACATCATGTATTGGCTGGTGTTGAACAAATGAGAAATACAGGAAGTCTGAGAGGCAGAGCTAAAAGAAAGTGTGTTGGTGATTCATTATTTAATTTTTAAAATTGCATTTTGACATTGCATCAACACTTCTAAACAAATTTGCACTCGTAACCACTTTCTTCTAGTTTTCTAGTTTCATTTTAAAGTTCCTTAAGTCTCTTCATTTGGCTCAGTCCACAGTTATCTGGGCCTTGGTGGAGCTGGACCTCTATTACATCTCGCTGCCCAGAAATGACCTCACAGTCGCTCAGGTTAATGCCAGTCTGTCTAAAAATCCTGTGTAAATATCTACTCTGAGTGTTTAGCTTCCCTGCGTTCCTCTCTTGTCAGCTACCTGTTCACACTGCCTTTGCTGCTGTTTTTTCATTAAATCATTAGTTGTGGGCTAGATATAACTTTTTAATATGTTGAGCTATGAAGTAGGTTTTTACACTGAACTGAATTTTCAATCGATATTCTCAAATCTCCAACAGAGACAAAGGGGGAAATTCACTATGAATGATGTGCCTCATTCTTGTTAAACATGACCTTTGGAATGTGACTGTGTTTCAAGGTAAGTAGGCTTTTTTTCTATAAAGGATTATATCAGGCATTCATTAATATGTTTTGGCCGAGCTCAGGCACTTTAATATTTAATTGAATATTTATACAATTTATGGCATGAAGTAACAGAATGGAACCTAACAGGAAAAAGCTTTAGCCATTGGTATCCACTGGGGGGTTGTCAAATCGAAGTTAATTTTGATATTTAAGAAGTATATTTTGAAGTTTTAATAGTATTATACAATTATATGAACTTTTATTGAAGGTTTTAAAGTGAAATAAAACAGTGAACACCACAAAGCACCACAGAATTCATAAAAAATCCATTCATAAACTCCATGCTTATATTTCCTTCTATTTCCTTCCTTTCCATCTGTTGTTTTTTTTTATGCCATTTCCTAGACTTGCATAAACACCTGAATGGAAAGTACTTTTTTTATTTCTTCATACATTGCCTTTGTCAACAAATAACCAATGTAAAGGTACTTTTCTGTTCTTGCAATAGCCGTAAATAATGTCTGATACCTGTAAAGTCCTACAACTCTCATATAACAAACAATTCCTGTTGGGTGGTAGTAAATAAGATGCAGGTATTTGCACTGAAATATCTTGCGCAAAATGACTATTTTTGGTAAACTTTTCAGATTCTCATGTTTTGCTTCTCAGTTCTATTAATCACAAAAGGGGACAATAGCTGAGCAACATAACGAGACATATGAGCATGGGAATGAACACACACACACACACACACACACACACACACACACACACACACACGTTGGTTTATGTGGTTTATGGGGACTCTCCATAGGCGTAATGGTTTTTATACTGAACAAACTGTGTGTGCTATTGCCCTACACCAACCCTACACCTAAACTTAGCCCTCACAGGAGACTTTGTGCATTTTTAGAGTTTCAAAAAAACACCATTTAGTATGTTTTTTTAAGCCTTTTGAATTACGGGGACATAGGCAGTGTCCTCATAAACCACCTTCATATTGTAATACCTCTGTCATACCCATGTCATTATACAAATTTGTGTCCTCATAAACCACATACACATGCACAGTTAATCAGAGGAACAACGAAGACTGTGCTCACTAATGAGTTCCCGCTGGACAAACCTGATAGTTTGACAATAAGTGTACAAAAACACATATTTACACACACATGCATACACATACAACAAATACACTGTACACTAGAGTAGAGTAAATGCATGCACAACTTATTTGCCCTTACTGGCTTTATTTCTGCACAGGCACACACACAGTACTGCCAAGGTGTTCATCAGTTTAATTAGCCATATACAACAGATGGATAGGCAGCTTATCTTTACCTCATCTCAGCTAAAATATAGCACACTCGTGCTTTTATTGCAGTTTAATTAACTGTAAAGCATGTTGCTGTTTTAATGAGGTGCTATATAATTTTTTTTTTTTTTTTTTTTTTTTTTTTTTACTTACAAAGTATTGCGGTGATATCAGATGATAACATGTTACCAAATGATTATATACCACAATATTCGTACTTATAAATTCTACTTGACAGACATTTTTTTTTCTCCAAAGTGATGAGAGGAGAGGTGTTACAATCCTATACCTCCTTCCAAAATAACAGTATATAATATTTAATGTACCATTATGTCTCGATAAATATATATGTTTACAGTACAAGGGAAATGGGGGTTAATATGTTAATATTAGCGTAAACTTTTTCAGAAAAAAAAAAATGAGAAAAACAAAAAAAAAAAATACAATTATCTTTGATCACATATACCGCTATGCAAAGTACAAGACATTTTGGATAATTCTCCTAAAATAATCATATTCACCCTCATGTCGTTCTAAACCTCTTTGACCCTCGGTTTTGAGACGAAAACAAAGATATTTTGAAGAATGTTGGAAACCAAAAAGTTTTGGTTATAGACAGTTCATCTATACTTCATCTGTACTTGCTATGATCACAATACACATCCTCATATACCTGGCCACATTCTTAAATCAATTGATCCATTGATTTCACTTTACAGGCTGTGGTGACACCTTACTTACTTGATCAGTGGATCATGTTGGTCAATCATGTTTTAGTATGCATGAACAAATGTGTGAAAATTGTGAGCTGGCAGGGAAAATCTTAAAGGTGACATATCATGAAAACTTGTTCCATGTTTATTTGCTTTAATCGAGTCCCCGGTGCATCTATAACCCATAAAGGGGCTGCTCAGATTTCGCTTCCCCCGTGACATAGAAAGATATATTATAATATATAACATCTTATTATAATATAATATTATAAGTTTCCGCCGACAGCGCCGTTTTCGCAAGCGTCAACAGTGTACCAGTTGTAACGCCATGGCTAAAGTTCGAACAAAGCATGCTAACTGTTCTGTCTTTGGCTACACTGACAAGCATAGAACACTATTTAGAGTCCCAGCCTCAGAGGAGACAAGAGACCAGTGGATATATTGCTTTATTTACTGTTTATTATGCTGCTGCCACACAGATCTCATATAAAATGCAATTTCTTTCCCAGCTGTTTACCTTCACAGACATAACCAACAGTTTTTGTAACCCGTGTGGTTTTAGCGTGTGTTTAATGTGTGTATTTGACAGTATAAGAGCAATAAGACACGGAAGAGAACTTAGTTTAGTACTCACACGCCGAGTGACAACTGCTTTCTGTGCACGTGCTTCGGATGTGTGCACTCAGAAAATCATATATCAGGTTTAAAATGCATGATTTCAGCACAATAGACATGATAATCAAAACCAAACAGATATGGTTTGCCAGAACATCTGAGATACAAGCTGTAAAGGCACAGCCCTATTCTGGAAAAGGGGGTGGGGCGCAGCAGCTCATTTGCATTTAAAGAGACATTCATGAAAATAAGCATGCTGCTGCTTCCAGACAAAATAGGCATTTTCAAAATGATATAATAAATTATCTGTGGGGTACTTTGGGCTGAAACTTAACTTCAGGGACACTTGAGACAGGTGCATATTGTAAAAAGGGGCATAATAGGTCTCCTTTAAATGGAGAAAAGTAATATTGGTATAGGTGCTATATCATCTTGACGAATATAGTTGGCATGTTTTGGTTTATTCTGTTGCACCGTAATGTTCCCATTTTTTTTTTATATTTCCCGTCTGTTGTTCACATAAGCAATTCTGCTCTTGCCTTAGTTGTGTTGCCATAACAATAAGTTTCAGGGTGTTTCTTTAGGCTAGAGCTCTGGTCTCCGTGATAATGTGCAAATGAGGATGGATTCTCTGTAAGAAAATGCACACATACTGCTCACATGTTTTTATATGTTTGTTCATTCACAGTATGATATTTTAAACGGGTCATCGGATGCCCATTTTACACAAGTTGATATGATTCTTTAGGGTATTAATGAAAAGTCTATAACATACTTTGGTTAAAATTTCTCAACGGTAGTGTAAAAAACACCTTTACCCTGTAAAAATCAGCTCTGTTTTCAACACACTGTTATAGTCAATGTTGCTTTAAATGCTCGTGAGCTCTGCTGACCCCGCCCTTCTCTTCCGTGGCGTGACGAGCAGACCATAGATATGTGTAGATTCCCTATTCGACCGCTTCAGATACGTTGACGTGTCAGCCATCTCGCATTCACCATAATAATCAATGAATATTCAAGGATATACAAGCGTATTACTTGCTGTTGTAGACGCACACAGTCAATGCGCTCAAAGATTCGCAGACCGTTCCAAAAATGGCGGATGGCTTACGTATCGCGGCCCATAGAAACAGTCAACAATGAGGCATCTAGGTATATATATATTTTTCTATGGAGCATACTAAACTTCAGCCGCGGAACTGGCTAACTAGCACATTATTAGTAAAGGCAATTTGCAAAGATTCATAAAAATTCTTATACTCACTTTTTCTGTTGATAAAGCTGGATCACGAATGATTCGGGCGAACATAGACGCATTTATGTAGATCATGGATCAGCGAATTCACTTCAAAGCGAAAGTAACGAATCCTCAGCGTCTTCAGCGGCTCAGATGTCAGGAGTAAATGATGACTGATATATTCATTATGACATCCAACAACTAAACACTTCAATCACTTAATCTGAGACACCTTGCCTTCCCCTGCACCAGAGGCGGACAGCTCACAGCTCACTCAGGGCGGGTCTAAGGTAAAACAGTTTTGTCAATCAACTATCGTGGGATCGGTCTGTACAGAACTACAACAGTCTGACAGGGCTCTCAGAACAGCCTGATTTGAGAAAGGGGATTTTAAAATAGGGATTTAAAAAAAAAAAACACTGGGTGGATTTTTATCATTATAGGATGGATGCGTACACACACTTCCAACACACATTTATGTTCAAACAACTTGTAAAGTGAATTTTGCATCCGATGATCCCTTTAAGAGCTAATTCTTTATTATGTGATGCTTAATTTCAGAAACTTATTTCGAAGTCATTTTTGAAATAATTGCAAATGATTAGTCTTCTCTTATCACTGCACTCCAGGTGTCCTTCCATATTGATCGAAGGGCTTCATATGGTTGCCATGACAACAGTGTCAAATGATGTCCAGCTCTGAGGGTTCTCTCGCCTAATCAGAGCCCACAACAGCATGCATATAATGAAGACACACAAATGCTTTATTGTTGTAAACGCTGGGCGTTTTGTCATCACTTTCTTTATGTATTCTTCATTTCTGTCAGTTTCCCCGCAAGTGTACTGCATTCTCAAACAGCATTGTCTGCTTGTATAAAATTAATCAAAACTTTTAATAAAAAAACTACTGGAGCATTCAGTTTTGATAACAGTTTATTTTGCATTTGCTCAGCTCTTAGCTCTCTCTGACAATCAGCAATTCAAACGCATGTACCCATCGCAAATCCCCATATCAAAATGAATGGCTGGAGACTTCCCTCTGTGCATTCCTCAGCACCTCACACACCTTACTTGAAAACTGATAAATAAGTTCCGTTAAGTGAAATGTAAAAAAAATAAAAAAAACATCAAACAATTACCTGGACACTCTGAATTTTAATATAATTAGTTTGAAATGTGTGATGTGAATATGGATAATTATAATTGAATATGCTAACATATTCTAGTCTGGACCCAGAGCTGGGTAGTAAGTGATTAATATAATCTGGATTATGTAATCAGATTCCAAAAATTAAGTACTTGTAATTAGATTAAATTACATTTTAAAATACTTCACTCAATAGCAATACATTTATTCATAATTCACTGATTCTCTCTAATCCTTAATTTTTATCTTTTAAATGTTCCTTTCTAAAATAACCTACCGCTTTTATACACTCAGAAAGTCTTCCTATTTTGTGGAGGTTCACACAAAAACCAGTCACTAGTCAGGTGGATATAATTACACAGAAATTTGAAAGGCCAGCATTTAGCCACTGGATTTACAAAAATCATTTCAGTTTTAAGAAGTGTTTTCTTTGCATTTCAATACTACATCAACTACTGATGAACACATTTTATTTTATTTATTTATTTTATTATTTATTTTATTTGAATTGTCACTTGAGGGTTTTTTAATCATGTATTACTTTGTCTTTGGAAGGCTTTTGTCTTTCAAACACATTAAAATGCACAAATCCATGTTATTTACATGTAATGCAAGGATTCCCAAACTTTTTATTTTATTACATTTTTTTGGTCAGTTGAACCTCTTTCACCTAATACTATTCAAGCACCCCTGATATTTTAAAATTCATATTTTAATAATTAGATATCACATTTGCATGTTCACAGTTCTCTGACATTGGTTAATGGTCACATGGCATGCAGGTAAACAAATAAAATATTTAAATAAATGTTAAAAATTAAAGCGTTTGATTTGATTGATGTTATTTTAAAATTATTTATTAAAATTTTACATTTTTATGATTTAATCAATTATTTTCTTTTCATTAAACTCACAAACCCCCTGCAGTTCCTTTACAAAGCCCATTTTGGGAAACCTTGATAATAAATGTAATATTTAAAGGGTTACTACACCCTAAAATGACAATTTTGTCATTAATCACTTTACCCCCATGTCGTTCCAAACCCGTAAAATCTTCGTTCGTCTTTGGAACAAAATTTAAGATATTTTGGAAGAGGCTTGCGACTGCCCCATTGACTGGCAAGTAAATAACACTTTCAAGGCCCAGAAAAGTATGAAAGACATCATCAAAATAGTCCATCTGCCATCAATGGTTCAACCATAACGAACTGAAGCAACGAGAATACTTTTTGTAAGCAAAGAAAACAAAAATAGAGACTTTATTCAACCATTTATCACCGTAGCGCCATTTTGGAGAGTATCCACTGGACTCAAACTGCGTACGCTGTTCTGTGTCAGCTGCACCAAACAGATACGTCTTCAATGTTTATTTACACATTGATTTGAATGAAAACAATGTATCCGTGTGGTACGGCTGACACAGAACAGCATACACAGTTTGCGTCTAGTGGATACTCTCCAAAATGGCGCTACGGAAGAGGAGACGAATTGTTAAATAAAGTTATTATTTTTGTTTTCTTTGCGTACAAAAAGTATTCTCGTAGCTTCATTTCGTTTCCATTGAACCACTAATGGCAGATGGAATATTTTGACGATGTCTTTCATACTTTTCTGGGCCTTGACAGTGTTATTTACTTAAAGCCTCCCAGTTTTCATCCAAAATATCTTAAAATGTGTTCCGAAGACAAATTACTTTTACGGGTTTGGAACGACATGGGGGTGATTAATGACAAAGTTTTAATTTTGGGGTGGAGTAACCCTTTAATGCGCTTCATGTTGTCAGTAACAGTAAATGGAATATATTTTCTTTTGTCTTTGCATTTTTTTTATTTTGATATGGCAGAAGATTATCATATTTAAATCAATGTGATAAACGAGTTAGGTCAAAGGTAATGTAAAAGTAATCAAAAAGTAAAGTCTGATCATTTTATCTAAAATGCGTAATGTAATGGATTACATTACTAACTACAGTTTTTGTCATGTTGTCCAATTTGGAATCAGTAATGGATTACAATGTGTACGCAATCTGCCCAGCTCTCTCTGGACCTTCCTGGACACATTCTTGTACAACCTGTTTGGTCAATCTGGGGTACAATTCCCTAAAGCATTGTTAGCCAACTATGGTCACAAGTTCCATTGTCACCAACATAGTTCAATGTGTTGTGACGAGTCGGCTGCTTCCCCCCTTATCATCATCACCACCCCGTCCCGTATTCGCCGCCCTTCACCAGGCTACCGACGGGAGTGGGTGTGTGAGAGAGGAGGGGCGCTGAAACAGTCGAGTAGGAGGACTGCCGCACCCGTTAGACGGCCGACGGGCCAGGATGCCGGGCCGTCGAGTCCCCCAGAAGCTCTGGGGGCCTAGGAGTAGGATGTCGCCACTGGAAGAAGCCGCCGCCACTCGCTCCCGGACCCGAGAGGGGAGCGCGTGCGGCCACTGGACTCCGCCCCTTCCCTGGACCCTTCCCTCCTGAACACTGCCTTCCTTCACAAGCCCCGCAGCACGACGAGGACACCAGATCCCCTGTTTATTTTGGACACTTTTCCCCCTTGGACACTATTTTGTTTATTATTGTTTAATAAACACCTCTCCGAGGCCTGACGCCACGCCCACTGTGTCTGTCGTTTGCTCCTCCCGCCACAGTGTTTTGTGCTTCTCGAAAATATGCTTCCAACGAACACTTGAAAACAGCATCGCAAAGTTGTGTGGTTGGAACTACAGCTCTTGACCAGCAGTTAGAAGCATAGATTATTGTATGACAGTTGAACTTAATAACAAATCAAGCTTATTTTGTAAAATAAGCAAGCTAACAGATGCAATCTATATAATTAATTCTAGCTTGATTAAGTCAACCTCATGTCCTTCCAAACTTGTAACTTCTGTAGAACATGAAAGAATATATTTGAGGTTTAGTGTGATGACAGAATGTTAATATTTGGGTGACATCACTTTCAGAATGAACTTTTGGGTGTTATTTTGACTTGGGTGTTATTTTTCTGGTATAAATGGCATGACATTTTGATTGTTCTCAAACGCGTATGTCAGTCAGCAATTAATCTTGATGAAGATCATCATATTCTATACAATTAAAAAAGCTTAATCCAGATGCAGGCTGAATGGTGAGATTCACTAGGTTAAAACTGGAAATGATTTATATCCTGGATGTTTGTGTACGTATTGGAGTTGGTTTGTGTTATATCCGCTCAAACACCTGCCACTTCCTCCAAACGCATGAGGGAGCTGTCTCCTGAATTCTAACGTCCGGTTTTGTCTTCTCCTGCTCTTCCTACGTCATCCACTAGTGTATTTATAGGCCCAGTTGGCCAGTGCTCACTCGCAAAGTCTTGCTTATCGTTTGTTGTTAGCTATCTAAGCCTTCTCTCTGTATGACCCTGGTCTGCTTGACTCTGTTTCAATAAATTACCTCTGCACATGGATCCTTTCGAGTCTCCCGAGTCTCCCGTACTACAGAAGACTTCGCTGCAAGCAGATCCAGCGGAGTCCTCTGCGAAGGCAGCGTTCTCGTCTCAAGCAGCCATGTTGATTGAGCATCACCATCCCTCGTTCCCTCCAGGCCGAGCTAGCTAGTCGGGATGAACAGTTGTCCTTGGAACAATTCATCCAGCGCTCCATCAAGATAGATAACCTCAAACGATCTTGTTCTGCCCTGCCCACATGTCCTACCGTAAGCCTGCCTGCTGAACTCCCCACCCCCGAGCCAATGTAAATTGGACGAACTCGGCTTTCTCATGCGGAGCGACAGTGCCGCCTACAGTTGGGTTTGTGTACTTACTGCGGGGAGTCGGGTCACTTTTTGTCTTCCCGCCCTTGTCGCCCTTCTACTGCTACACCACGCAACACTTCAGTGAGTTCAATTGTCAATCAGTGCTTCACTATTTCTGTTATCTTCCGATTATCTTGGGTAATATTTGTACTCCAGTGCAAGCCTTAATAGATTCTGGGTCTGCTGGTAATTTCATTGATGTCACCCTAGTTCAAAAATTAGCCATTGATACTACGCCTTGTATTCCCCCACTTTGTGTTTCAGCGCTAGATGGGCGGCCGTAGGGGCGGGGCCAGTCCAACGGATCACTAATCAATCCCATATTCATTCAAGTTGGAGCACTACATCAAGAGAATATTCAACTATTCGTCACAGATACACCCACCAACTCTTTCATCTTGGGCTTCCCTTGGCTGGTCCTGCATAACCCTGCCATCTCCTGGAGGCAGGGAGACATTTTGAAGTGGAGTCCGTCCTGCTTCCACACCTGCTTGAAGGTTGTTTCACCCGTTTTTTGCCATTCTACTCAAGTTTTTGAAATGTCAGCGAAACTGCCACCAAATGTGCCTCACGTGTACCAAGATTGGCATCATATCTTTGACAAAGCCAAAGCCACTGAACTTCCTCCACACCGTCCTCAGGACTGTGCAATTGACTTGCTACCTGGCACACATCCCCCCAAGAGCCGTATTTATTTTTTGTGGAAAAAAATGATGGCAGCTTACGCCCCTGCATTGACTACAGAGGCTTAAATGCCATCACTGTCAAGTTCCCCTTTCCTCTTCCCTTGGTCCCAGCAGCCATTGAACAAGTTAGAGAGGCAAGAATATTTGGATCTGCGCTGTGCATATAATCTCATCCGAATTCGCGAGGAAGACGAATGGAAGATGGCCTTCATCACCAACTCAGGGCACTATGAATATTTGGTCATGCCCTTCGGGCTCTCCAATTCACCCTCTGTGTTCCAGTCATTTATGAATGAGGTCTTCAAAGACATGATTAACCGTTTTGTGCTCATTTACATTGATGATATTTTGATCTACTTCTCCTCACTAGAGTCATATATCCAACACGTCAAACTGGTTTTGCAACGTCTTTCTGAGCACCAGCTTTATGTGAAGGCTGAAAAATTTGATTTTCACGTCTCCTCTATCTCTTTTCTAGGATATGTACTAAGTGCAGGAGGAGCTTACATGGCCCAATCTAAAGTCCAAGCAGTGGTGGAGTGGCCGGTCCCTCAGTCAGTAAAGGAGTTTCAGCGATTCTTGGGGTTTGCAAACTTTTACAGACGTTTTATACGGAATTTCAGTACTGTAGTTGCTCCTCTCACCTCTCTCCTCCGTGGTTCCTCCCGAAACCTCCATTGGACCTCTGTTGCTTCCAAAGCCTTTTAAGAACTCAAGACCCTTTTTACCAGTGCCCCCATTCTGAAGCATCTTGACCCCTCTTTACCTTTCGTGGTGGAAGTAGACGCCTCTGACTCCAGGGGTGGGAGCTATTTTGTCTCAGTGTCATGGTTACCCCTCTAAACTCTTTCCTTGTGACTTTTTCTCTAGGAAACTAATCCCTTCTGAGAGAAGCTATGATGTGGGGAATTGCGAGCTGCTAGCTATGAAATTAGCTTTTGAAGAATGGAGGCACTGGCTAGAAGGAGCTCAGCACCCGTTTGTTGTTCTCACCGATCACCGAAACCTAGAATACATTCAGGGGACCAAGCGCCTCAATTCAAGACAAGCCAGATGGGCCCTCTTCTTCTCCTGCTTCAACTTTTCGATCATATATCGCCCCGGCTCCAAAAATGTTAAAGCTGATGCCCTGTCCAGAGTCTATTCCCGGAACCATCCACAATAAATGCACTACTCCATTCTGAAGCCCTCCCTAGTGATAGCTCCTGTCTCCTGGAACCTGATGGATGAGATTTGGCAAGCTCAGCTCCAAGAACCTATGTCCAACCAGTGCCCCGAGGGGGTGACGTTTGTTCCTCAAGGTCTGCGGCAACGAGTCATTCAGTGGGCCCACACCTCTTTAAGTTCGGGGCATCAGGGAGAGAACCGGACTGTACAGTTTGTCCGTAAAAAAATATTTCGTGAAAAGCTGCTCAATGTGCGCACAAGCCAAGTCATCCAAGTTACTCCCTGCTGGCCTTCTTCACCCTCTGCTCATCCTCTGGCACCCATGGTCACATGTGGGTGTGGATTTTACTACAGATCTACCACCCTCACAAGGGAACACCACAATCTTGGTGGCCGTTTGTCGATTCTCCAAAGCATGTCGCCTCATTCCTCTCCGTAAGTTGCCTTCTGCTTGGGAAACTGCTGAGGCACTCTTCAATTATGTATTTCGGCTCTATGGCATACCTGAGGATATAGTGTCTGACCTTGGCCCCCAATTTATTTCCAAGGTATGGAAATCCTTCTCTGAACTGCTCCAAATCAATGTCAGCTTGACTTCAGGATACCACCCCCAGTCTAATGGCCAAGTTGAGAGACTAAATCAGGAAATCTGACGTTTTCTGAGATCTTACTGTAGCCACAACCAACAAGATTGGTCCCAGTACCTTGCATGGGCAGAGTGTGCTCAGAACTCCCTTAAGAAACCTGCCACAGGCCTGCCCCCTTTGAATGTGTGTTGGGCTATCAACCTCCTCTCTTCCCCTGGTCTGGGGAACACTCCGACCTTCCAGCGGTCGATCACTGGTTCCAACGCAGCAGCCAGGTTTGGGATGGTGCTCACGTCCATCTACAAAGGGCTGTGCAACGTCAGACGATCCAGGCTGACCGCCACCGTCGTCAGTTCCCCAGTCTCCAACCGGGACAGAGAGTCTGGCTATCCACCCGGGACTTCCGGCTCCGCCTTCCCAGCAAGAAACTAAGCCGCAGGTGCGTTGGCCCCTTCAAAATTTTACAACAAATAAATCCTGTTTCGTCTAAACTATTACTCCCTGCTCACTACCGTATCTCTCCTGTTTTTCATGTTTCTCTGTTAAAACCGGCTGGAGAAAGGGGTCACCGACCCAGGCACAATCACACTCCTCCACCTCCGCTGGTGCTGGATGGTCAGACTGCTTACAAGGTCCACTCCTTACTGGACTCTCGACGAAGGGGCCGACGCATGAATTATCTCGTTGACTGGGAAGGTTATGGGCCGGAGGAGCAATCCTGGGTGCCTGCAAACGACATTCTGGACCCTTGTCTAATCACAGACTTTCACACCAACCATCCTGACCATCCACACCCCAAACAACTGCCACTCCCTCCAAACGCATGAGGGAGCTGTCTGCTGAATTCTAACGTCCGGTTCTGTCTTCTCCTGCTCTTCCTACGTCATCCACTAGTGTATTTATAGGCCCAGTTGGCCAGCGTTCACTCGTAAAGTCTTGCTTATCGTTTGTTGTTAGCTATCTAAGCCTTCTCTGTGTATGACCCTGGTCTGCTTCACTCTGTTTCAATAAATTACCTCTGCACATGGATCATCTCGAGTCTCCCGAGTCTCCCGTACTACAGTTTGTTGAGTTTAGCACAGTATATATAATTGAGTGTTGCTGTCAGAAAAGATTTCATGTCTTTTAGCACACACATCAGTCATGATTAATTGGCTGACAGCCTGGATTTTAATATGGAACTAAAGAGGTGTGTGTGTGTGTGTTTGGGAATGTATATTGCTTAATGTAAATTGAGCAGTTGATACCAGTATCTGTAAGAACCATTAGCTTAATCTCTGAGCCACAGAGAAGCCCTTTGACACACAGATGAAGGGATGCAAAAGAGAGAGAGAGAGAAAGATGCAGCAATGTTCAGATGTTCAGTAACACCACCATATACTACTCATGCTCTTGCTGCAGTTGTTTTATGTATACTATGCTCAGTATACAAATTGTCTGTGTGCATACAGTATAAATGAATTAAACTACATTTGCCAAAATGTGCAGTATACTATACTGCATGTAATAATTTATCCCAAAATGCAGAGCGCACAAGCTGTCTTTCCATTTCCAATATGACCAGTTAATAGGAAAGGATATCAATATATTCCTTTTTTTAATCTATTTTATTTTATTTTTACACAAAGTTTTAGTTAAAAAAAAAAAAAAAAAAGAATAGATATAATAAAAATGTATGCCACTTTTAATTAAACATAGTGAGGTCAAATGATGACAAATATATCATATTTATTTTAAACATTTACACACCCACTTATTAAATCATGCTTCTTGGTTTGAAAGCGGTTTGTGTGTGAGCTGTGCTTTATACAGTGCGTCTCTACAGTATTGAAAATAGACAATGGATCTTTTTTGTCTGTAAATGTATCTTTAAACTAAGTCAAGTATGGAATCTCCATTTCACATTCAGACACACACGCTCAACAAACACTTAGCATATGTCTATTTTCAATTTGATTCCAATAAAATAGTTTGTGCTTACGAATGTGACAAAAACAAACTCTCCCTCCCATCCCCTAGACAATAAACTCAACAAATGCAAATCGAAAACAGGGGATGTGTTTTATATAGTGATGCCGTGTTGACATAGTGACATTTTAACACTCTTTTCTCTCCTTTCAATAACATCAATAATTTCCTACAGCCTCTTTACACTTGTGCATCGATCATTTACTATAAACAAGGAAACTGATTAAAATGGCAAGCTCTGTTAAACAGCTGTCTGTGGGGTGTTGTTTATAATGAGTGTATGTCTGCGAGTGTATTTGCGTAATAATGACCTTGCCAGTCAATGGCGCTTAATGAATATTAGTAATTATGAGAAATACAAGGTTTAATCCTAGTTGACATGTTGTAGCCTTGCACTTGATTCTCGTTGCGCTTGTGTAGCGTATGTGTGTGTGGGTGTGTGTTTAAGCTCTAAATTAAAATGAGATGATCGTATGACAAAAAAAGCCAACAGAATGATGCTTTCCCCCGCTGGGTTTGCATTGTGTGTGTGTGTGTGTGTGTGTGTGTATGTGTGAGAAAGTAAGTACATGACCTTGTTTACAGTCTTTTCTTTTTACCTCTCTCATTAATAAATGTCATTTCTCATAATGTCTCGGAGGGTTTTCTGGTCAATTGTTTCTTGAAGGTTGATGGGCATCAGAACTTCCCACAGGGAAGAGTGTTCAGGGAACTGCATGTCCGGAATATGAGAGCCTACATGGCCCTATGTATATATGGATGTGCACACATGTTTTATGTGCGAGTGTGTGTATCTGTGTGTACCATGCTCATGTGCACAGGACCACACATGCACAGCTGTGAAAATAACGTCTATTTTTGGTGCCAATGGCCCCTCAGGATATTGAGCGCCGCAGAATGGTGCTCCTTTCAAGCGATTTACCCTTAGCCTAAGGACATTTTCTCCACAGGCAAAATTTGGTTCTGTACATCTAGTCATTGCCAGATCAATAAAGCTGTAAAACACATGGCTTTATGTACAGTACTTGTCTGTCTTATGATATTATATCATTTTGCTTAATTTGATATCTTAATAAAAACATTATCAGCCGTTTCTCACTGCTGATCTCATTTGTATCACACAATTGGACTCAGTAGACTGTGGGAGCTCAGTGGGGATAAGCTTGCTGTTAGCCTCCTTCTGTGTTCTATATAAATATTATAGTGTTGTCAATCAATTAAACAATTAAATATAATGTAGAATAGATTGTGTTACATTATATGCTAATCGATTCAGCAAATTAATTTTAATTAATTAATGTTACTTACTGTTTGCAGAAATGATGGGGTTAGTTCACCCAAAAACGTATCATTTACTCACCTTTATGTTGTTGCAAACCCATACTAGTTTGGTTAATCTTCGAAAGACAATTTAAGATATTGATATTGTGGTAAAACTTTAGAATAGAACATTTATTCACTATTAACCACGACTTTTCCCTCAATAAATTTCTAATTTGCTGCATATTAACCCTTTCAGTGGTGAGTTTAAAATATTCTAGCACCCTTTATTTTAGAACGTTAGCCCTTACTGTTTCCATGGCGATGCCTCATGCTTGTCACGTGACAAGGTTACCGCTCAAAAGGTTAATAGTTAGTAAGGTAGTTGTTAAATTTATGTATTGTGTAGGATTAGGGATTTAGAATAAGGCCATGTAGAATATGACATTAATATGTGCTTAATGTGTACTAATAAATGGCTAATATTCTAGTAATATGCAAGCTAATAAGCAACTAGTTAAGAGACCCTAAAATAAAGTGTTACCGATATTCTTTTTCTTTCTCTCTCTGCAGCCACTGAGAGTCCAGGTAACCAAAACTCAGATCAAAAAAGGTCGTAAAGACATTGTATAACAAATCCGTGAAGAGATATAATCACTTTTTATGATACACAGATAATACTCTTTTATTTAAATATAAGCAATAATTGACACACAAAAAGATCATGTCACATAAACATGAAAGCTTAAATATGTGTGTGCAATGCACAAGAACCAATGAGGTTTGTTCTAATTTGTTCTAACATGCTTCCATATTTACCATGTGTGATGCAATCTATGTATGTGTGTTTATATGTGAATAAATTCCTAAATTAAATCTGTATACTATAGTAATAGCAGTAAATTAGGTCATACTTTATTTATAGGTCCAAATCTCTGCATTAACAAACCACTAACTACGACTTTTGCCACAAAAAGTGAGATGGTCCTTAATGCAGAACACAAGATCCAGGGGGCGTGGTTGGATCTAGATCCAGCTCTTCCCACCTTACATATACCTGAACCTACCCGTCTCCACACCCTGATCCCTAAACCCACCCATCCCCACCCCTAAACCTACCCATCTCCACCCTTAAACCTACCAATCTCAATCCCCTAGATGTGGATCCAACCCCGCCCTCTGGATCTTTGTTCTGCAGTGAGGGGCTACTGCAAAAAGCTAGTAATTTGCTGCTTATTAATAGTTAGTAAGGCTGAGGTAAGGTTTAGGTATTGGGTAGGATTAGGGAGTTAAAATAGGTCATGCAGAATATTCATACTTTATAGCACCAATAAACAGCCAATATGTTAATAACAGGAATGGTAATAAGCAAATAGTTAATAGTGAGAATTGGTCCCTAAAGTGTTACTGTCAGTCATGTGTCGTGTGTGTCATGTGTTTCCCTCTTGTGCCCATATTTGGTTTGTTTCCTGTCCTTGTTTAGTGTCATTATTAGTTCATTCTTGTCGAGCTGTGTGTTACGACCTCTCATAAAAATATCAGCTCTAAGAGAAGAGATCTTCGTAACATAAACAAGAACGAGTAAATAGCTCAAATCGCTCAAATCTATTTATTCACTCACAACAGACGTCACAATAATAACGAACAAATCAACCAGGGAACGAAATTATACAAAACAGACAACAGCTAACAAAGAAAAATTAAACACAGATATAAAGACACTTGTTTGCTGGCTAGCCCACAAGATCTGTTGTCGCTCCTCTTTCTCTTCCTTGTTGGCGTTTATATCAATCAGCTCCATCAATCAGCCACTCAAATCACGAACAGGTGCGTCCACCTAAGAGAAAGATAGAGCGCGTACACGCTCCAAAAGGATAGAGCGACGCCAAGAAGAACAAGGGAGGGACATAAAGAAAACAGACACAGACCAAGCCACCGACAGTAACACTCCCCCACCTAAAAAAAAACATATGGTTTTGAGTTGAGTGTACACAAGAAGCCAAACAAGCAATTACAACATACATGGGAGGCTACATTATCCTCGCGAAAGAGCATCTGCAACGATATTGTCATTAACCTTCTTGTGCTTAATTTCCAAGTTTAGTTGTATTTTTGGGCCATCAAGGCCCAACGCATTAAGCGCTGGTTATGATTGTACATACGTGACAGAAACACCAACGGATTGTGGTCAGTAAAAACCACCACAGGTAAGGAAGCAGCCCCCAGATAAACATCAAAATGTTGTAACGCAATTAACATCGCTAAGGTCTCTTTCTCTATGGTCGAATAATTCAGCTGGGGCCGACTGAACTTAGTAGAAAAGTAAGACACAGGATGAAAAAACCCGTTAACACCATCTTGCAACAGGACAGCTCCCGCTTCTGTCGCACTTGCATCCACCTCCAAAGTGAATGGTCGGGACAGGTCAGGAGTTGACAGGACTGGAGCACTACAAAGAAGAGACTTCGCACACATGAAAGCATGTTGACACACATCAGACCAACAAAAAGGTTTCTTAGGACTACATAAAGCTGTCAAAGGTGCCACAATCGTAGATACATTTTTACAAAAGCACCTATAGTATCCGGCCATTCCTAAAAACCGCTGCAGTTCCTGCCGGGTCGTAGGAACAGGATACGACAGAATACTCGTCCAACTTGCTTACCTAGGTAAGTGACAGTTGCTTTCGCAAATTCACACTTTTTCAAATTAAGTGTGAGAGAAGCATTAGAAAGACGACTAAAAACAGTCTGTAGTGTTGACATATGCTCAGTCCAAGTGGCAGAATAAATCACCACATCATCCAAGTATACATTACACTTATCAACGTCTCTTAAAACCAACTCCATTAAACGCTGAAAAGTCGCAGGCGCGTTTTGCAGGCCGAACGCCATTCTCGTATATTGAGCAAAACAATCTGGTGTTACGAATGCAGCAATATCAGACGCACGCGGAGTCAACGTGACTTGCCAGTATCCTTTTAGAAGATCCAACTTTGTGATGTACTATGCAGTGCCGATATTGTCAATACAGTCTTCGACACGCGATTCCGACACGCGACACGCGATTCTTCGATTCTGCAACATATGCTCTACTTCTGTTTTCATTACCTGTCTTTTATCTATAGAACATCGATACACGTGTTGTTTAATTGGTGCAGCAGAGCCCACATCAATATCATGCTGTAGAACTGAAGTACAGGAGGGAACGTCGTTAAACAAAACAGGATAATTTTTAATCAGCTCCATAACATCCTGCTTTTGATCAACATCTAAGTAAGACAACTGCTCCTGTAGAGAATTTAAACACTCAGAGTTATCCAAAAGCCCACCAGTCAGCATCTCACGGTGCACTTCCAATCCATCCTCACTAACCTGTGCATTCAATACGAACAATACAGGGTTCATTTTTTCATTCTCTGTGATTAACTCAGAGAGGTCACGGCAGTGTCATTTGATCATTCCGAATACGCTTTCAACATGTTCACATGGTATAGATGCGTTTTCCTACGTCGATCTGGAGTATGAAGCACATAATCGGTCTCGCTCACTCTTTTCATAACGACATAGGGCCCCGAAAAACGTGCAGCAAGAGCAGCACCCGGCAAGGGCAGCAGTACCAGAACCTTTTCCCCCGGCATAAAATTCCGCACAACTGCACGCTTATCATATTGCCGCTTCATTTTCTCTTGGGATCGACCAAGTGCATGTTTTGCAGCGGCACAAGCGTTATGTAATCGCTCACGACATAGCGTAACGAAATCAAGAACATTTATTTTTGTCGCTTGCTCCACCGAAAGAAATTGAAAAAACAATTCAGCTGGGCTGAATCCAAGGGACTCCTGTCTCACCTTGCGAACAGCAAACAGCACCAGCGGGACACCATCATCCCAATCACTCTCAGTTTCGAGACAATATTTACGCAAAGAAGACTTTAAAGTCTGATGCCAACGTTCCAGGGCACCCTGGGATTCTGGGTGGAACGCGCTAGATACAACGTGCAAAATACTCAAAGCGTTCAACGTTTTTCGAAAAACCCTTGACAGAAAATTAGAGCCTTGATCAGTCTGAACTATCTATGGTAATCCAAAGGTAGTAAAGAATGAAAAGAATGAAAGAATGAAAGCGCTTTCGTCACAGTAGCTGTCGTGAACGGAACTGCCTCAGGGAATCGTGTGGCTTCACATATATTGTCAAAAGATACTGGTACCCTGTTTTAGTACGCGGAAGTGGACCAACAGAATCCACAATAACTCTTTCAAATGGTTCACCAACTGCTGGAATTGGGTGAAGCGGGGCTGGCGAAAACACTTGCTTAGGCTTACCAGCCATCTGACACGTATGACAAGTTTTACAATATCGAGAAACCTCCGTTTTTAAACTGGGCCAGAAAAAGTGCTGAAGAATACGATCATACGTTTTAGTCACACCGAGATGTCCCGCCCAGGGGTGATCATGCGCCACAGCCAAAACATGTTGTCGAAATTTAGAAGGGACAACAATTTGGTTCACAGAACCCCACTCATTATCTTCATCAATGAATGAGCGTGCATTCCATTTACGCATTAAAACGTCTTTGTCCCAATAATATTGGTGCTTATCTGATTGCGATTCTGCAACATTAGCACTTGCATGACATTTCTCAAGGGTATGATCGTTATTTTGATCTTCAATAAGTAACTCACGAGAAACAGGCAAAAATGCAGCCATTTCTGGCACAGCCACAGTTTTAAGATTTAACTCCAATTCGCCTATTTGTTCATTAAGCAACTTACCATCTTCAGAAACATCAGCCAGCAAGGTATCGCACAAATCGACTTCCTCATGCTGACATGCTGCCTTCCTGCGCTCTTGTTGACACTGCACTGGCTGAAAACACATCATGGAATTTCTGTGCGAGTTGATCAGGGTACGGTTCAACCTGTGGTATATTAGTAACATGTAACACTGGCATAACCTTACCACTGGCAATATAATTTCCCATAATAAACTCAACGCCCTTTACAGGAAAAGAAGAACGAACTGCCACATTGAAGAATCCTGACACCAAGTCAGATGTAAGCCATACTCGGGAACGGGCACAAAACCCATTTCAATTCCCTGTACAATAGTACTCGTTTCACATGCAGTCTCTGGGCAGAAAGATAACACAAAGGACTGCGATTCCCCTGTATCGCATAAGAGTTTCACCACACACTGATCCTCAACCTTTCCAGTCAAAGACACAGAACCCTCAAACACAAAAGGTTTGAAACAGTCCTCAGCACTATCACTCGGAACAGGAGAAGATTGAGGAGAGACGGTTTTAAGCAACACCACTCTCCGAGACTGACATGTCGTGTTTGTTTCTTTTTAAGACTATACCTGTCACGAATTCAGCCTCTGTGGCTCCCTCCGATCGCCACCAGAGGGAACCCTCACCTGAGTTCTAACTCTCATTCTGACTCCATTTCCCATGCACCCCGTACCTGAGAACTGATTACCTGCACAGGTGTCGCTCATTGACTCTGGACTATTTAACATGCTCTCCCACTCACCTCTGTTTGAAGTCTTGTTCTTGCCATGCAGACAATTCCGAGCGTTTATCCTGTGTTTGATTTCCTGTTGCCGACCTGGACTGTTTATCTGTTGCTGAATGAACTCTGCCTGCCCTATCTGACCCTGCCAGCCTTGTTAACCTGTTTTGTTATCTGTCTGCCGCCTGCCCTGAATACTGTTGATGATTCTGCCTTATCTACGTTGATCCTGACACTGGAGTGTGATTTAAGCCTGTACGACCTGTTTGGTGATTTAATAAAGCTGCACATGGATCTTAACGACTCAGCCTCCGCGTTACAATAACATTCAGCGATAGAATGCCCCATTTTATGACAATAACTACACTCCTTCCTAAACTTTACCCCTAAAGTCTTCACTTTAGAATCAATATGGCAAACTTTGTTTTCTTTTTGAGAACTAAGTCCTGATTCCGATGGAGATCTAACAAAGGTAGTTTTATGCATCAAATCATATTCATCGGCCAAAATAGCTGCTTGTTGCACAGTAGTTACTTTTTGTTCATTCAAATAAAGAGCTGTACATTCTAGGACTGAATTTTTAAACTCTTCAATAAGTAGAAGTTCGCGCAAAGATTCATAATCAGTAGCCTTACAGGCTTTAATCCACTTGTCAAATAATACACTCTTTTCCCGAATAAATTCAACATACGTTTGGGAAGCAGATTTCTTAGTCATACGAAAACGTTGCCGATAGTGCTCTGGCACTAACTCATACGCACGCAAGATGGCATTTTTTATGGCATTATACTGAACGCTCTCCTCTAAAGATAACGACGCGCACACCTCCTGTGCCTTCCCCGTGAGCTTACACTGCAGCATCAATGACCAGGTTTCGTTTGGCCATTTCAAAGCCATAGCTATACGCTCAAAAGCCTGAAAATTAGCTTCAACCTCTTTTTCTCTGAAAGGCGGCACCAGGGCAATATTTTTCGCCACACTAAACGCAACTGCCGACGAAGAATCTGATATAAAGGCAGGCGCAAAATTACCAGCATCATTTGCAACTGCTACGGAGTTAACATTACTCATTCTAGAGTCTACACACGATTGATTTTCTAACACCGTCTCCTTTTGTTTTCCCAATTCTATCTCTCGCAGCCGAATTTTAGTATCTGCCTCAATACGATACCTCTCCAACTGATGTTGCAATTCGTCTTTTCGCGCTTGAGCCTTATCTTGGGCCTCCAACTGCAGTCGAGCTAACCATACCTTCACACGAGCCCCTACCAGAGACACTGATGACATATCAGTAGAAATTGACAATGGCCCAAATTTTGGCATAGACAATGGTGGACCTACCATACCAACATTCAATGGAGTAACAGGAGCTATAGAAGACTGATCTCCCGTAACAGCGACTGATGGTTCACCCTGCTGCATTACTTCAACGTCATCAGGTAACACCCCTTTTTCAATAAGACCAGCAAGCAAACAAGCTTTCAGGGTTCCGGAAGGGTTCCGGCTGTAGTGGCCATGGACACAAGGTTCCGAGTGGAACGAGGCCATGGACACAAGGACCACCTGCCATGGCCTCCTGAGCTACCTGCACCACCATGGCCTCCGGAGCTCCCTGCACCACCATGGCCCCCAGAGCTCCCAGTTCCGCCATGACGCAATCTGCCCTGCCTTGTCTTGCCTTGTCGGATGTCATTAAAGACTTGAGATTTGAGATTTATCCTCGTCTTTGTGTTCCTCGTTCTTCCCTGCTGTGTGCACCATGACAGTTACCATAAAATATATTAAATTATATGCAACTAAAAACAAGCCCTAATGCTTTGGTAAGTATGTATTGTTAACTAACATTACTCAGAAATGTAAAATTAACATTACTCTTAATTACATAATTACACTGTAATGTAATTCTAAAAATAAATGTGTAAGTGGAAATAAAAAAATATATATTTTAAGTATGTCAAATGGCATGATTAAGCTGTTTAAATTATGATTAAGCTGTTTCCCTCTATTTAAATTATTTTTTAAAATATTTAAATATATATATTAATATCCTAAATTGGGTTGTTAAATTGGTAGCCTTAAATATATATTATATATATATATATATATATATATATATATATATATATATATATATATATATATATATATATATATTCATATAGCCTTATTATATATAAATATTGAACCGGGGAAAAAAATTAATCCTGCTTTATAACTACTGTGTACTTACATCAGAAATATTTAATTGTTTGGTACAATGTGCTTATTGTGCTCATGCAGTACTGCAAATCCCTTTTGCTGCTATTGAGGTGGGACAAAAAAAAAACAATGGTTAAGGTTTGGGTGTCAGAGAGTCACCACAGTCACCGCAGTCTCCACCAACGACACTCACCAGATCACAATCCCCTGATTTCTGATCACCGCCACCTGTCAGCACTAATCAGCAGCACTATATCCCTGCACTCCTCCCGTTCACTCATTGGCTGTGTCCAAATTCAGGGTCTGCATCCTCCTTAGGATCCTTCCTACCCGGTTGAAGGAGGAGGGATCCTCCGACGTCCGCAAAACCCGGAAGTCGGTGTTTGTGAATTTGGACAGCCTACCCTTCTTTCAGTTCCCTCCCTTACCCGTTGCTCATATCCTGTCGCCTAGTAACCGTGACAGCGCCAAGCAAGAAGCGGGAAAATGGACAAACAAAGAGTTATTCTCCTCATTTTAATTATTTTGGAAGAAATAAAGCAATTAAATAAATTAAATACTTTCTTTGCTCGTTGTCGGAGAGTTTTTTATATCAGACTACAAGACAGTCACATCCAGGTAAGCCATTATAGCCTATTTTTATTTGTTTTTAAGTATTCTACTAATTTCTCCTACAAATTCATTGAGCCGAAGCATAAACTTTAGCTTGTTTTGTCAGAGAAACTCCTCTCCCACTCCGCTACCGCTCGCTTCGTCCGCCATTACGCTCTGCCGAAAAGAATTATGGGATAGGTAGGACGGGAAAGGATCCACCACACCCATCCTTCCAATTCGGGGAAAAGGAGGACGTATTTGTGGGCCGCATTTGAAGGATCCTACGAATTTGGACAGCCTTCGTCGCGGCGCTGTGACGTAACATCCTTCAAATGAGTACTCCGAAGGATGCAGACCCTGAATTTGGACACAGCCATTGTCTGGTCTCAAACTTTCCATGTTGACTAACCTGACCCACTTACCTTTTGTCTACTTACCAGTTGCTCCAGTGTTCCTATCCCTGTTCTCCACCGCTCCAGTTATGCATTGTCTCCATGCTCCACTGTTACCTCCGGATCCCCTGGAAAAGGAAAAAGGACATTCAGATAAGCCCCTAGAGACATTTCCATTCCCCACCTGCGTACCTGGACATGCTGCTCATCTCGTTCCCCTCTGCTACTACTCAAACCTGTTGATTGTATTGCACTTACCTCTGTGTCCTGTGTCTATCTGCTGTCATCGGGACAGATTTGGTGCTATGTTTAGGTTTAAGGGGGGTTTAGGGTAGGGGTCAACAGCGTAATTATAGATACAACTACAGAAATTAATTACAGAAGTAATTGCAGGAAGGTATTTTTAAATATAATTACAAAATAATAATAATAATAATAATAAAAACATATTTACACAATCAGTGCATTGTATCAAATGATTCATTTACATGTGAAATCATAGTAGTTAAAGACACTTAACATAAAGTGGGCCCGCTTTTATGTTTTATAGCTATTTCAGAGAGGTACTGGTATTATTTAAAGCAATATATTAATTTCCTGATAACAAAATAGGCTGCATGCCTTTATCCTGTATCTTATTCTCTTTAAGCCATTCTCTCTCTGCTTTGCATTGGCTGGTGACCTGTGGCATCAGATGGCCTACTATTGATTGGTCTATGTTTGGCTCAATGTGATCTCTTTAGGTTTTGAGATCTTTGTGCCTTTTTTAACTGACACAAGATAACTTTCATGTTTGCTAATATTCTCTCCTAATGGCAAAGGTGGAATGTCTGATGTCAGATCAGTTCTTGAGAGGGCAAATTTGCTAGAACACAAATTAAGGTGTTTGAAAAGATTAAATTACCAGTAACACACACACTAAAAAACACTGTAAACATGTTTGACCTTCTTTGATTCCCCCTATTCCTGCTAGCATATAGATAAACATTTATAAGTTTTATAAATAAATAAATTAATTTAGTCATTTAGCAAACGCTTTTATCCAAAGCGACTTACAGATGTGGACAATGGAAGCAATCAAAATCAACAAAAGAGCAATGATATGCAAGTGCTATAACAAGTCTCAGTTAGCTTAACACAGTACACGTAGCAAATAAATACATAAAGTCAAGTAACACAGAAGACAATACTTTAAAATGACAACCCTTATGGAAAAGAAGTGAGCTTAATTGTATTGAATGTGCACTTGTATTTTTTTTTTTATATAATATGCTTGCAGATAATATAATATTAATTAAATAAAAGGCCACATAAGTGTACAGAAGTCAGAGCATGCTTTCATGATTTTGTGAGTGTTATTAGGGCACTATATACATAATATAATATAATACACATATTTTGACATGTTACTGTAGATGTAGTGTTACTTCCTATTACATTTAAAGGTCATGTATTTTAAAGGTGCAAAGTTGCAACTTAATCTTTACAAATGTGTAAATACAAATATTTAAAAACATGACATATGTTTCAACAGCAATGACATTAAAATATATTTTAGTGCCATAATCAGGAGTGAACACTTTAATGATAAAATAAAAATGCATTAAGTAGTCCAACTTAAGTGGGCCAAAAAAAGCACTATTACAACTAATTTCATTAAATATATATTTAAACCATAATATAATTTCAAGTTTTGTTGTAATCGTGAGTGTACTCAAAAAATAGTAGACACTTAACAGTTTCGATTGATGTATAACACTTATTTGTGTGACCAAAATCAACAGAGTATTTTTAGTGTCTTTTGCACTTATCTTAAAAAAACCGAGTTCGTATCGCCGGCGATACAGCCGACCCCAAAAGGTTCATTTTAATTTGCAATTAATTGTCAGATAATTTACTGCTTATACTTTAATATATTCTTTTAAAGAAAAAAAAATCCTGTAATAGTAATTAGTACACACAAAGTAATAAGTGTACATCTTTTTTTCACAAGGGAATGATCCAGGTGGAGGCTTTACCCTAGTAAAAATATCTGAAGAAAGCTGTTAACACTCACAGATGGTGTACAGTGCATCTACCAGCAGTGGCTAACTGGGTCATGCTAACCAGGCAAACCTTGACCCTTGGCTTTACCTGTCACAATCCCTAAATTAGACTGAAGACCACATCTACCTGGAGTCATTATTAAACTAACGTGTTGTATTTAATAATGACTGCTGGATTTAGCTGCTTAAAATCAGAACAAATTTGTCAGCACAACAAGGCTGAAGTCAAACATTCCATCAAAACAGCCCAAATCAATGCTAAACTGGAGCCGCTCAGTTTGAACGAAAATGTTCCAAATTGCCGTTGTCTTGTGTACTTTATAAGACAGACAGGTCAGGCCTAACATCTATTTCCTGAAGTCCAAATTAAACCCACACACACACTTGCACACATGAAACACTAGATCCAAAATTAAACCTCTTCCACTTCCTTCTGTGTTCAAATGACTGAAATGCACGCTGCCTAGCCTCCCCCGCTCCATCTTGTCTATCTTTATTTTTCCCTTTTCTGGTGCTTTTCTGTAGCAAACACACATACACAGATGTCGCTGTGGCCTTGGTCCAGCATTGCTACCTCTCAGAAAATTACCTCTGATTACTGAAAGAGCCAGTGCACAATCAATACACTCAGCCAAGGAGAAAATCTCTCCCTCTCTCCTTTCTTTCGTTTGTCTCTATGGTCACCCTTTTGCCCTCTTACTCATGCCCATTTTCTCATGTACATTTCAATAGGTCATAAGCAGGACCAGATGTAATCTGCAGACTCCCCACAAATGCATTTTCAATGCAGCATTTCTGGAAAAATAAGCAAAGTTCTATTCATGTTCAAACTGAAGCCCTGACCTATATTCACATTAGTGGTCGAGCAGTATTTTTTATTTGCTGTAAGTTCAGAATTTAACTTTTCATTAATGCATGTTAATGTTTGTACTGTGAAAAACATTATTATTATTTTTTTTTACCTTTTTATGTCATAACCTGCTCTTGCTTTGATATGTTTTCTCTCTGGTGATGTATGCAAAGCAGCACTGCATACAGTGCTAAAGGGGTCATCGAATGGCCATGTGTATAACAAAACCCTTTTTACCTCGTCAAAATCAGCTCTGTTTTCAGCAAGCTGTTTTTGTAAAAAGGCAAATGAGATGTGAGATGTGCGGATCCACGTGCAAGCTTTTATTTACAGGCATGGTCAATAACAGGCAGGGTCGAATAAACAGCAAACAGGCATAGAGAGGGCAAGACAGAAGAGCACCCAAGTAAACAGGTGTGGTCGGCGATCAGCGTACAATATCCAAAGGGCTTGACAGAAGGGGTAATCCAGGTATATGAGCAGTAGTCCAAGAGAGGTGCAAACAGAGTCCAAACGGCAAGGCAAAGGGTAAATCCAGGAAACACGGGCAAGAATCAAAACACTAGAAAAACGTACAAGGCAAGACTATGACAACAAAGTGGGTTCCGTATCGCAGCTAAAACTAGGACAATTATAAATGCAGAACAATACTGGAACTAAACAGAAAAACACAGAATGGCTCGGTAAGGCAGCTAACACTAGGGGAGTGATAAACGCAATACAATACTCGGCAGAGAGGAAGAGGAAGTCCATGGTTTAAGTAGGGTGTGTGATTGTGTGATACTTCTCAGGTGTGAGCATAATTAGTGCAATCAGCTGTATATGTGTCGTCAGTGCAATGGATGAAGGGAACTGTAGTTCGTGGGGGAAGTGCAACAGTAGTGTGGTGCAGGAGTCCCTGTGGTGAGGGAGTGACTTCTGGTGGTGAGCGAATGGAAGTTCATGGCCAGGATTCATGACAGTTTTAGTGCATGTTCCTTTAAAATGCTAATGAGCTCTGCTCACCCCATCCCTCTCTTCTGTGGGGTGACAAGCCATTCTCATGAGACTGTTTACTTTAGCCACAGAACTTGCTAACTAGCATGTTATTAGGAAAGGTGATTAGCAAAGATTCATAAAAGAACCTTATACTCACTTCTTCTGTAGGTGAGGCTGGATCACGAAACATAAACACATTTAGGCAGATAATCAGGTAATCAGGTAATCCACTGCATCTTTAGCGGCTCAGATGTCGGGAGTAAATGACAACTGATATGTTCATTAAAGTAAAAAAGTAAAGTAAAAAAAGTAAAGTAAAAAAAGTTTTGTTGTTGTTATTACATCCAACAACAAAACACCTCAATCGCTTAGGAGCCATTCTTGTCTACTGATGACAGCTCACTCAGGGCGGCTCTAAGGTAAAACGCTAATGTCAATCAACAATCGTGGGAGGGCCTGGATCTGTATGACATCACACAGACAGGCATCTGAGAATGACTTGATATGAGAAAGGGGAAATTATTTAACAAGATTAAAAAAACAAAAAAACACTGGGTGGATCTTTATCATTATAGGATGGCTGTGTACATACACTGCCAACACATATTTCAGTTCAAACAACTTGACAAAGTGCATGTCGCACCAAATGACCTCTTTAAGCTTGTCACATTCAGATATGCCTCCATTCAGTGATACAATACTCAATTGTAACAATCCAATGAGCAAAAGATAAGTCAATCTTTTATTCTTATTCAATAAGCTTATCGTTAAATAGGTTGTAAAAAAAAGTACATGTACTTACAGACTTTTAAACTTGATGTCAATTGAACTTCATTGAAAATGTATTATGCCTCAAATGTATATTAAATGCAATTAGTTGAACTTAAAGGGATATTTCACCCAAAAAAGAAAATTCTGTCATAATTTACTTACCCTGAGGTTACTCCAAACCTGTATGAGTTTCTTTTTTTTCGGTTGAACAAAAAAGAAAATATTTTGAAGAAGAAATAAACTTATCCAGGGTTGAAAGAACTTTAGGGTGAGTAAATGATGTCAGGATTTTCATTTTGGGATGAACTATCTCTTTAGGAGTGCTTTTTGAGCCATTTAATTTGGACTTATACATGAAAATTGTGCCATTTTTTACTCATTTTGAATTGAGTTTGAATGTTTATTCTCTTTCCTCTTTTAATGTTCTACAGAAGAAGAAACTCATACAGGTTTGGAACAAAGTGATGCTGAATGAATTATGACAGAATAATATTTTTGGGTGAACTATCTCTTTAAGTACATCGTTATACATCATTTTATTATTACTTCTATTACAGTAGTTAAAGTGTAATGCCAATATAGGCAAGTGTTTACAGTAAATTAAAATATACTGTCATACTGGAATTTGTGTCACGCATTTAAACAAATTTGTAATTACATATTTGTGATGATGAAGTTGCAATTTAGCATATTAAAATATATTAACTTTAAATGTAATATTGAATCACACAATATAGTTCAAATTAAGTACTTTAATTATGCTTTAGTAGTTAGTTAACACATAAAAATAAGTGTACGTTAAAGGATGATAAAATATTATTAAAAAATGATTTAAAATGTTCTTTTTTAAGTGCTATTTTTAAGAGTTAACTTAGATTTAAAGAACACTTTAAGAGTTCTGGGTAACACTTTATTTTAGGGTCTCTTAACTTATCAACATGCATATTACTAGAATATTAGGCATGTATTAGTAATAATTAAGCACATATGAATGCCTTATTCTACATCCCCAATCCTATCCAATACCTAAACTTAACAACTACCTTACTAACTATTAATAAGCAGCAAATTAGGAATTTATTGAGGGAAAAGTCGTAGTTAATAGTGAATAAGCGTTCCCTATTCTAAAAGTGTTGCTGAGTTCTGTATAAGTGCAGATTCCTTGTGGTTCTAGTACCAAGTCAAGAAAGACAAAATAATGGCCAAAATGTGATCCTTTTGATTACATTTCTTTGCCTCAGCATCTACTGCATTGAATTTAAATCCTTTTCGGTAGCTTATCTGGGCCTGCACTCCAAACGATATTCCAAGTAGAAATGCTGATCATGTATGGCTCCTTCCCAGCCATATAATCTCCAACATCAGCATGTGCTAGAGGTCTAAATGTTTACTGTAGAAATCCCAGTTCACTCAAATCAAACCCCTGTCTTTAATTTACTGACATGCCCTGTGGAAAATGATTGCATTGACTGATTTGGATCGCTTGTCGGTTGAACAGAGAATCTGGATGAGTCAAACAGCTCTGATGAGGAAAGGTATTCATTTCCCATGATTCATCTTAATAAAAGCAGCTAATGAGATTATGCAGTCTAGGCCACCCATATTTTTTGTCTATATGTAAGTGTGACAGGCCCAATAAGATGAGCACAGGGATGTGTTAGAAGGTTTTACTTGTACACACACAGACACAGACACACAACACACACTCAGAGTCTTAAATGGGCTCCTGGAGGAGAAGAGAGGAGTCAATAAAAGATTAAGGCACATTAGTCATCGGTTAGACAAACAGCCAATGCATAGCCTCAAAATAATTGTTGCTTATATAGTACACATGCAGACAAGCACATAAGCACAAAATACACGAATATACACACAAACCTACTCACTATGGAATGCCATTCCTGCCATAATTATAAATAAATAAATAAATGTAGAAAGAAAAGCAAAAATGAAATAATTATTTATAATTATTATAATTCTTATTTATAATTTTATTTCCAGAGGCATTTTTTAAACATATTAAATGTTTGCATCATGAATATGGAATGCCACTTTCTTAATTCCAATCGATAAATTCAGTTAAAATAATAAAGGGCTGTTACTAGTAAATAGCATCTATCGCTAATAGGCAAATAAGCAAATAGCCGCTGCCTTAATGTTATTTTGGATATAGGCTATGATAATGATGATGATGATAAAACTAACACTACTAATAATAATAAAAATAAAGAAAGGAAGAATATTAGGCTACATTGGCCTACATGGTAGGCTATGTGCAGTATGGGTTAATATAATAATTATTAATTTTGCACTTTCTTAAATTCAAAACATTTTATTAATGTATTCGTAATATCCGTTTCTGAATATCCAACGTTGCTATGGTCACGAAGGTTCGTGCATTAAACGCATGGCCACTAGAAATAAATGTAGTTCTCTCAACATAAGAAGTCGTGCTCCACCGAGCATGTCCCCTACCTGCCATCTTTTTGATAATTTTTTCATGAAAATATTTTTTTATTTTTTTAAATAACACATTAGACCTACATATAATTATCACAGAAATAAATCCACAGCTGAACCGTGGCAACAAGTAGGTGTTTTCATAATCAGTGTAACCTATTAGAAGGTATCAATTGGATTGA
Source organism: Barbus barbus (assembly GCF_936440315.1). NCBI lineage: Eukaryota > Metazoa > Chordata > Actinopteri > Cypriniformes > Cyprinidae > Barbus > Barbus barbus. The sequence goes on from NC_136729.1 coordinate 34,769,385, forward strand.
ACTCATTCATTAAGACAGTGACTTGGCGCCACATAGTGTATGTCTTAGTTTCATATTAAACGTATAAATTAAGTGACACATTGACATATTTCTGCCTTCAAAATTTAAAACATCAATTTCATAACATTTTATGCATTTGTAGGCTGATTGCAGTGTAGTGTAAATGCATTCAGTAATGATGGCTCTGATGGCTTTTGTTGACACTGATTGGATTTTTTAAAGTAGCAGCCCTTTACTATTTTAACTGAATTTAGAGCGTGGCATTCCATATTCATACATGCATACATTTAATACAGTTTTTTTTTTTTTTTTTTTAAATTCCCCTGGACATCAGTTTATGGGTTTGTTTCTGATGCTGTCAATGTTGTTTTGGTTTTTGGTTACATTAAAAAAATGCAGTTAGCTCAAAAAGCTGAGGGCACACGACAGGCGCTGTTTGGATGAGCATGATGCTTGTATGTCCAATGCATGGCATTTGTGTTTCACTAGTTCTGTCACGAATCCTGGCCATGCATTTCCATTCACTTGCCACCAGAGGTCACTCGTTCACCACACTGACTCATACACCACACCACAGGCACATTACATTGAACTACATTTCCCATCACCCACTGCATTGACACAGCTGTTCACACTGATCACGCTAGCACCTGAGAACCATCTCACAATCACCATCACCCAATCACACACACTACGGCTGTGTCCAAATTCAGGGTCTGCATCCTTCGGAGTACTCATTTGAAGGATGTTACGTCACAGCGCCGCGACGAAGGCTGTCCAAATTCGTAGGATCCTTCAAATGCGGCCCACAAATACGTCCTCCTTTTCCCCGAATTGGAAGGATGGGTGTGGTGGATCCTTTCCCGTCCTACCTATCCCATAATTCTTTTCGGCAGAGCGCAATGGCGGACGAAGCGAGCGGTAGCGGAGTGGGAGAGGAGTTTCTCTGACAAAACAAGCTAAAGTGTATGCTTCGGCTCAATGAATTTGTAGGAGAAATTAGTAGAATACTTAAAAACAAATAAAAATAGGCTATAATGGCTTACCTGGATGTGACTGTCTTGTAGTCTGATATAAAAAACTCTCCGACAACGAGCAAAGAAAGTATTTAATTTATTTAATTGCTTTATTTCTTCCAAAAAAATTAAAATGAGGAGAATAACTCTTTGTTTGTCCATTTTCCCGCTTCTTGCTTGGCGCTGTCACGGTTGCTAGGCGACAGGATATGAGCAACAGGTAAGGGAGGGAACTGAAAGAAGGGTAGGCTGTCCAAATTCACAAACACCGACTTCCGGGTTTTGCGGACGTCGGAGGATCCCTCCTCCTTCAACCGGGTAGGAAGGATCCTAAGGAGGATGCAGACCCTGAATTTGGACACAGCCTACATAAGCTTGGGACATTCTCTTGCTCTCTGCCGAGTATTGTTTAGGCCTGCTACTCTACGAAGCGGTCTCTGTTTATAGGTTTCCTGGTTAGATTTCCTGTGTTCTGATTCCTGCCTGGTCTCCTGGATTATTCTCTCTGACTAGCCCTCTGGATACTGTATGCTGATCGTCGACCCACGCTGCCCTTCGGATTGCTCTGTGTCTTGCCTCTGCCATACCTGTCTGCTGTTCATTGACCCTGCCTGTCTTGACCTTGTTTTGTAATAAAGCTTTGCAAATGGATCCGCACGTTTCACGTCTCGTCAACCCCGTAACAGAATACTCGGGCCCCAAAAGGATCCAGCAGCTTTTCCGGTAGATGTTGGCCCAGTATAGACCTGGCAGGTATGTTGCTAACCCTCAAGCAGGGAACGTGACCCCTTTAGGATTATATAAATGACTATCTAATTTTGGCAAATGGCTCTGATTTGCAGGACTGTCTGCTGATAGACTTTTTTTGTGAAGGCATTAACCAGCCGTTTTAATTAATCCGTGAAGGTTTAATTAATCCGTGAAGGTCCCCGATCGTCACTAGGCGATTTTATGGACTATGCCCTGCTGACTGTTGGTTCAGCGTTCACCGTGGGTGTTGCGGAGGAATGCGACACCGGCCCCAATCATGTCATCACAGCCGCGCTGGAGCATTCGCACAAGATGGCGGCCACAACATCACCCTGTAGCGTCAGTGCTGCCGGTCATGAGCCAAGCCAAGTCCCAGTTTATGTTAAAGAGCCAAGTCAAACCACAGCCCACGTTAAGGAGCCAAGTCAAGTCACCGCTGATGTTAAAGAGCCAAGTCAAGCCACAGCCTATGTTAAAAGGTCAAGCCAAGCCCCAGGTGATCGTCACAAGTCAAGCCAAGCCCCAGGTGATCGTCACGAGGCAAACCAAGTCACAAGTGACCTTCGTGAGTCAAACCATGCCACAGTTGATCCTCACGAGTCCAGCCAAAGCACAGTTGATCGTCACGAGTCAGGTCACGTCTCAGCTCTTCAGCCAGAGTCACACCACGTCTCAGCTCGCCAGGCAGAGTCACACCACGTCTCAGCTCTCCACCCAGAGTCGCACCAAACCACCGTTGACCATCATGAATTAACCCAACTCACAACTCATCAGCCAGAATCACTCCGGATCACAGCTCATCAGCCAGTATCACACCCCATCAAAGCTCCTCAGCCAGAGTCCCTTCATGCCTCAGCTCCTCAGCCAGAGTCCCTTCACGCCTCAGCTCCTCAGCCAGAGTCCCTTCACACCTCAGCTCCTCAGCCAGAGTCTGTCACACCCAGAGATTTAAGGTCAGTCCTTCGAGTTCCCTGTCTGATCTCCAGCGTGAGGGATGCACCGCTGGTGTCTGCACGCGCAGCTGGTGTTCCCAAATCCACCCATGTTAACCCTCCTGTCCCTGAACTTACTCCCCTGTCTGAAGCACTTCCCATGTTAGGGATCGCTTTGTTGCTTTTGGGCCGCATACACCACCTCTGAACTGTCCCAGGCGATGGCACCCGTTGCAGCTCCTCCAGAGGTGGCGGCACATGCTGCAGAACCTCCTCAAGCGGTGGTGCTCGCTTCAGCCCCTTGTAAGGTGGTGGCGCCCAGCAATGTACTCTCAGCCTGTCACGTTGTACTATCACCTACCACCTGATGTTACCACTGTAAAACCTCCAGAGGTGGCGGCGTTTGCTGCAGAACCTTCAGAGGTGTCAGTGGTATCCTCCCCTCAATCCTTGTCCTGCCCAGTCACGCCTATGGAGGCCGTCTGTGAATCCCTGTCCTGCCCAGTCACGGCTATGGAGGCCGTCTGTGAATCCCTGTCCTGCCCAGTCACGCCTATGGAGGCCGTCTGTGAATCCCTGTCCTGCCCAGTCACGGCTATGGAGGCCGTCTTTGAATCCTTGTCCTGCCCAGTCACAGCTATGGAGGCCGTCTGTGAATCCTTGTCCTGCCCAGTCACAGCTATGGAGGCCGTCAGTAAATCCTTGTCCTGCCCAGTCACGGCTATGGAGATCATCTGTGAATCCTCGACCTGCCCTGCCACAGCCCCTCTGGTCCCGTCTGCTCCGCCCTGGTGAGCTCCGGTCCCATCTGCTCCGCCCTGGTGGGCTCCAGTCCCACCGCCTCCTCCCTGGCTTCCCGCTCTGCCTCAGTTCCCTGCCTCTCCACTTGCACATGGACCTGGCCCTCCATCCCTCCCACTGTTCCACCTCCACTCCACTGCCCTCCTGGATCATATTAAAGCGTCTGGAAGCCGCTCCTTGGGGGAGAGCTATGTCACGAATCCTGGCCATGCACTTCCGTTCACTTGCCACCAGAGGTCACTCGTTCACCACACTGACTCATACACCACACCACAGGCACATTACATTGAACTACATTTCCCATCACCCACTGCATTGACACAGCTGTTCACACTGATCACGCTTGCACCTGAGAACCATCTCACAATCACCATCACCCAATCACACACTACATAAGCTTGGGACATTCTCTTGCTCTCTGCTGAGTATTGTTTAGCCCTGCTACTCTACGAAGCGTTCTCTGTTTATAGTTTTCCTGGTTAGATTTCCTGTGTTCTGATTCCTGCCCGGTCTCCTGGATTATTCTCTCTGCCTAGCCCTCTGGATACTGTATGCTGATCATCGACCCACGCTGCCCTTCGGATTGCTCTGTGTCTTGCCTCTGCCATACCGGTCTGCTGTTCATTGACCCTGCCTGTCTCGACCATGTTTTGTAATAAAGCTTTGCAAATGGTTCCTCACGTCTCGTCAACCCCGTAACAAGGTCCATTCCCATGGACACCTTTTGTTTGACCTAATTCTGGCTATTTCCAGCCTATGACATATGATTATCTAAAGACGTGTCTTCACCAAGAGAACCCATTATAATCAGTTGATGCAGTGACTGTCCACACGGGAAGTGGCATGAGGCCATCTTGGATTTCCGGTCTAGCGAGTGTGTGTGTGCATAGATACTTCCAGTTGTGCTAAACGCCAGTGATGAGAACCGGAGAAATCCAAATATTACCTTCTAGCTTTATAATATCACTTCAAATGCAAAAAAAAAAGATCTACACTGCTATTATTACTATACTATAAAAGTTAACTGAGTCAGTGAGTGCATTTGAAACATGGGTATATTTGGGTCCGGTGAATAAATGATATACACTCCCATTTATGAAACAAATGTTTTAAACACAGCTACACGATATATTTTTCCCTTGTCAATTATGTAAATGCACACATTACTTTAAAATGTTTGTAGTTTTTTTTTTTTTTTTTTTTATATTTACGTTGTGAGACATGGGCTGCGATTGATCTCCATAAATATACATTTCTCAGATGTGCACATCAGTTTGTTCCATCATTTTCACAACATATTTTAATATTTTACACAGTTAACTTTGCCTCAAACATTTTTAAACAAAAAACAGGTTGTAAAAGGATACAACTAATAACATGACTAATTTAAAGATTTACTTTATCTGAAAATTAATGCAAAAGAAATCATAAAAATATACATGTGCTGCTTATAGGCAGATAATGATTTATGCAACAGATCAATGCAACAGATAAATATTAATAAAAACACGCCGGGAAATGCAAACACTGATCTTTTAATTAATGCAAACCTAGCATAATTACATTTTGTTAAATTGTACAGTTACAGTTATAAATTATGTTATCAAATAAAGTTAATAAAACAAAATAAACTCTCAAAAATGTATTGCACATTTGAGTGGTTTGTGTTTGAATGAAGAGATCCATGTGGACTGACTAAACAATGACACTGAACAGCATAATGAAGAAGAATTAATCTTGATGAATTTCCACACAGAGGTACGCAATAATGTAGGAACAATGTTTTCTCTTGTCTTTGATATACCACTATCTGCTATTTAATTTTAAAAACATTAAATCTATCCAGCCAAAGTTTCACATTGTAAGTTTCCCTTGCAGTAAATGGAATGTCGCAAGACCGAAAGTAAGTATGCCCACACTCGGGTCGCCGAAGCTCACCGGTGCCATCTTGTGCACCGAGCCCATTCCAAATCTTCAACACATGCGTTGTATGCATTGAAAGTGAAACCTAAAAAAACAGCGCATAACAAAGAAAATGCACGCGATCACAGATTGCATTCTTCCCAGCCGAAACAACCCCCCATGTGAAACTGAAATAATAACCCATGATATAAGATTTTGGCCATATTGCCCATCTAAGTAATTCTTCCCACTCTATCAACAGGCACATCATGTAGGCTACACTTCTTGTACTTTGTTTAGTCACCACAAGGTGTCACTGTGGCCTCAAAGCATACCCCTTGACTACTCTGGCTCGATTGATATTCCTGAGGTAAAACACGCCCTCCTCTTACATTCATACCCTAAAGACAAAGAAATGTAGAATAAATAAATGTGGAAATAAATAAATAAATAAATATGTAAATAAATACATAAATGTGAAAATAAATAAAAGTGGAAATAAATAAATGTATACAGAAAAAATATATAAATGTGAAAAAATAAATAAAAAAATACAGAAATAAATAAATACAATTATAAATAATAATAATAATTTTGCTTTTTTTACTTTTCTTTGTATATTTATTTATTTATTTTTTCTACATTTCTTTGAACATATATTTATTTATTTCTAATTATGGCAGGTTGGCATTCCATAACTATAAAAACATAAAACACAAGCATACACACACACAACCAAGAATCTCCATTAAACTGCAGAAAGCTATCCATTTGCATTCAAATTCATCTCAGTGGCAGTTGTTTGGATGGTGCAGGACCCCTAGAAGACCTCGAATCACCTGAGCTATACATGCCATTTGATTATAAATGCACAGGAAAAGTACTGGCTGATGACAACCCAAGAATTCAGTCTCAAAACCATAGCAGAGGAACAAAAATATAACGTCATTCAAAAGTTTGGAGATTGGTAAGATTGTGTGTGTGTGTGTGTGTGTGTGCATCCTGGTATAGTAATAGTGGTAAATTGTAACCTTGTTGTGACATTTTTGGTCCCCATGAGGAAAACAGCACATAAATCATACAGAATTAAGTGTTTTGAAAATCTAAAAATGCTGAAAGTTTTGTGTGAGGGGTAGGGGTTAGGGTCTAGAAAATACAGCTTGTACAGCATAAAATCCATTATGCCTATGGAATTTTCCCATAATGATAGGAATACCAGTGTGTGTGTGTGTGTGTGTGTGTGTGTGTGTCCAAAAATCAAATAAAAGTAAAATCAGTAATATTGTTAAATATTTTGACAATTGAAAGTCTTTGGTGTCACGTAATCCTTCAAAAATAATTATAATATGCTGATTTGGTGCTAATCAAAATGTTTGGCGGTAATCAAATGTTAGAGATTATGTCTGTTGCTTTTGTTAATCAGAATAGCCTACACAGCATTTTTAAAAGGTCATCAATGGAAAAAAAAATATATATTTTTTAGAATCGGCAAAACCTCGACTCTTTGCACACATACTGTATACAATCTACATATGCAGAAACAATCACACACAAAAGCGCACAAATTTAGGAATGATGTAGTAGTTGTTGGGCATTTCATGTGGTGAATTTATTCTATTTGAATAACTAAACCACATCTTTCTCTTTTTTTAAACTATGCATGCAGAGGATTAGTGGTATGCAAACACAAATGTGTGCCTGTGTGTGAATATGTGGTATTAATTGCGTATCCTGAAATTTCCTTTATGAAGAATCAAGTATCTGTACAGTCACGTTGCTATGGAGACAGCAGGAGAGCTAAGAAGTTCATGGACAGGCTTAGCCTTAATATTAACACTGTGGCCTCTGAAAAGTGTGTGTGTGTGTGTGTGTTTCAGCCACTTCAAGGTCGAGCAGTATACATTCGACATAAAGAAATTTATAGTCAATGCAAGTCTGGAAGGAAATCATGCAAAACCTTTCTTATTTGTGTGTGTGTGTGCATGTTTGTGCACACACACATTTTTCCTTTCTTTTTCTATTTAAATTAGAAAATGCTAAAATCGCAAAGAGGAAATGCTAATGCAAAGCTCATAATGAGGAATTAGGTACCAAACATGAAAAATATTAATATTAAAAACTTTTTAAAAAAGGCAGGACTCGTTTGCATTTCAATTAGCATTGGTGTGATTACGCACCACACTTGAGAATTGTGGAAACTTGGGAAAATGAGAGATTGTCTTTCTAAACTTTCTCTTATTCACATTTTTAATTATTATTATTATTATTTTTTTTTATCTTTTTCTGTTTTATTTCTATTATTTATTTAATAAATGCTTTTGTAAAAATTCTCTATAGTGGCCATGCTATAATATAACAGCTGATGTTAATAAATGCATCAAACACACTATATTTTGTTATATTTGTATTTTCTTGACTTGCTTTATGACAGGGGTCAGCAAGTAAGTTTGGCATCGGGCCAAAAAAACTATTTCACCACTAGATGGTGGGCCAGAACATAGTCAAAGGATAATTTAATATATTAATTGATGAACAATGCAACCAGAATTGCCTTTGACTGACTGTTACAGTGTATTTTGTAACTGGTAGTGAGCTGTTACTCTGTGTAAAATCCTGCGACAGGTCATTAACAAAAAGCCACATTTGTGTGGCGGTGTCCGATCAGAGTATGTGAGCGGAGTGGAGCATCAACAATTTCCCCTCCGCACTCCGAGCATTTAATAATCACTCCGCTCCCGCTCCACTCTGAGCTCACTAGCTGGGTTTCCTTCACCCTGTTTTAATGCGCATTTTGAAGTATCGCATGAGAAATGAGTGATGAAAACGCCAAATTTCGAATACAAATACAACGTTTTTACGCTCTCTTGAGGTGGTTTTTGACTTGTACTAAAAAGGGTTCATGCGAATAAAGGGAGATGGAAACGCATTTTGCGAATAACTTCGTTTTCTATAGGCTATTTGATGCCAGTTTACCAGGAAGTGACGATTTTGTTCTCTTTGACTCGTTGGATGGAAACGGTGCTCGTCCGCAAATATTTTATGCGATATTCCAATTTTGCGCATAAGTTAAATTTCGCAACTTTGGATGGAAACCCGGCTACTAATATCAGAAACACTGCTCTGCGTCTAAAGTATTTCAGTATGTTTGAAATATCACAGTTCTATGCACGTTTCCACCACTGAATAAAAAATAGAAAAAGGTTATTGCGACTTTTTAACTCGCAATTCTGACTTTATAACTCGCAATTGCGAGTTTATATCTCACAATTGCGAGTTATAAATCAGACTTGCGAGTTAAAGTCCAGTTTTGAGGGGGGAAAAAGACTTGTATGTTCTCAGAATTGCGAGTTTATATCTCAGAATTATGACTTTTTAACTCGCAATTGCGAGTTTATATCACACAATTCTGAAAAAAAAAGTCAGCTGTCAGCTGAAAATATTCAGAATGAACAAATAAATTTCTTGATAACTATAACTTCCCGCTCATGTCCACAGTCCACTACAGTCATAGCCTTCACATTCTTTCTGATTTGAGTGATCCTTTTCTATCTATATGTTTAATATGTGAATTCTTGCTAAATATGCAGTTATATTACGGGTCGTTGGCATGAATTGTACTCGTGATGGAGCGCTCTTGGAGAGAGTGAAAACCATGACGCTCTAACTTTTAAAAAATCCGCTCCTCGCTCCATTCAAAATCACACCACTCCACTCCGCTCACATACTCTCATTGTAAGTAACTGTTGCTGTCATGACAGATCTATTTCAGAACCAGCCGCTATCAAAATAATCTGGCTACTGTCACAGATCTGCCAGGCTCTGTCACCAGCCAATCACAGTGCATTCCCTCACCTGAGTACTGATCACACGCACCTGCACATCATTGGACCACTCATTAGCCATATCATAAATACACACACCTCACAGCACTCCAGTGTCTGGTCTTGTTCATGTGAAGAGGACTGCCATAGCAATCACAGCGCTATGCCTTGTCTCCTCACCTGCAGTGTCTCCTCCAGCAATCCCCAGTCAGTCTGCTCCTGTGTTCTGTCCCAGTCTGCCATCTTGGTGAGGTGTGTGTCCAGTTCGTGTTACAAGTTTCCTGTCAAAAGAAAATACTCAAGTTAACATTTCTCCAGATTACCAAAGACCTCCAGGATCACCACTCACCTGTCTCACTCCCTGTTGCTCAGCTAGTTGTCAATAAATACCTGTCTATAAATCCATCTCTCTATCTGAGTCCTACTTCTTTAACAGCTACGGGCGCGGGCCAGATATTATTGCTCGCGGGCCACCTGTTGCCGACCACTGCTTTATGATGATTGTATGGTTAGAAAATTTAAAATGACTTCAGTGAGATGCAACAGCAGGGATATTTCAGGGGTGAGTAGATAATTTTTTTTCCCTTTTGACATAATGTCATGATTTAATGAAATTTTAGAAAACGATACTTTAAAACAAATGTAGAAACAATACATATTCAAGTTTACTTGTCTCTGGGAGATGTTGATTAGTCGCTAAAAGCTGACTTGGCTTTTAAAGAAAAAAGAAGAAAATAATTGAGGCACATTCACTTCACTTCACTTCACTTCACTGAATGTCACTTCACTTCACATGATACATATGATCACCAAATCTGAATTGATGGATTAAATGTAAATTTAACATCCAGTGTAATCTTTTATATTAAAAGGGGCAATGAATTTTCTTTATTTGGTCTTACATTTCGGTGTTATGCTTCAAATTTTAGAGTTGTTGGAAGTGTTTTCTACATGTTTAGTGTTTTTAAGATTATTTGATGTTTCTACATGGAAAAAATCACCTCGTATTATACAACATTCCCCTTTGAGACAATGAATGTAGATATTTGATAGGTCACTGTGGTGTCTGCTAAATTCTAGACAAGCCAAAATTAGAATATTATAAAATCTATAAAATATTAGATGACCGATAAAAGCTACAGGGACTTTTTTTGCCTGCATATTGGAAATATCTAAATATGTATTTTTTGCCACATTCAGTGCCTTGAGCCCTGGTGCATTTCTGATCCTGCTGCCAACCCCCCAAAATACTTTACTTCAGAAGAACATCCGTAAATGTAGTTTGCATCCACAAGCCTTACAAGAGCTTTACCAATATTCATCAGTTTGCCTATTGCCAATGTGTCATGCTTTATTTTAAGGTCCAATTCTCGCCATTAACAAACCATTAACTATGACTTTTGCCTCAAATTCCTAATTTGCTGCGTATTCATATAGTAAGGTAGTTGTTAAATTGAGGTATTGGGTAAGATTAGGGATATCGAATATGCTCATGCAGAATGTGTGTTTGATAACTACTAATAAAGTCAATATGTTAATAAGCATGCTGATAAGCAACTAGTTAATAGTGAGAACTGGTCCCTATACTAAAGTGTTATCGCCAATGAAGCCTAGTGGATTGGTTGAAAGTCTGTATTCAAACAATTATGTTTGACTAATGAAAGGCTTGCAACCCTAGGTTGTTCCAGGACAACAGTCCCTGTAACAAACATACTAGGTAAATCATAAGCAGAGCATCTTTTTAAATGTTTTAAGAAGCATTTAAAACCATTTTTGTCCTTGTACTTTACTGTGATAAACTAAACAAGCACTTCAGCGGTGGAGGAGTTTAATTTGATAGTTGTTTTCAAACACATGCTGTTGCTCTGGCATAATCACAATGACTATATTTCCCATGGGACGCACATGGGGAAAAATCATTTGATTGTATTTATTAACATTAATTTCAATTTATTTGGGTACATTCCTTCCTGTAGGGTCTCAAAAGATTTAAATTTACATTCGATTTTAAACATCCCCGACTAGACAGTGGTCTGCACTAATTATATTAATGGGGCCACAGCTGCACAGTGCAGTCTGGGAGTCAATACAGTCATGGTTCAATACGTAAATGAGGCCTCATGAGCCCATTCATGCACACACAAACACGCACATATTGAGAACCAAATAAGTTAAAGTCACAGAAACTCAATGGTTACTAGGTACCTTACCTCTCTGGAACTTGTGGATGCACATTATCTTTCCTCTTATTTGCTCTGTTGTATTTTCTAAAGAGTGTCTGTTACATGTGTTTTGTATTCATCTGACACAGCTACCATAAACCATCCTCACTGATAATTATAACCTGACAGCATCACCACAGGCTTTGCCAAAGGCATGCTTACACAAAGGTACAAAATGGATCATGTTAGTTAGGCATTGTTGTGAAGTATCATCTGAGTATAGTCATCTTTTAGATTTACTGTCTACTGAGATTACTTTAAAGATTCAAGATTCAAGAGTTTTATTCGTCACATACACAATTATACAGAGTATAACCAGCAGTGAAATGTAGGTCAGGTCCGCTCCAAGGACAGTGCAATTATAAAGTATACAAATATTAAGAGAAGAAAAGTAGAAAAAAATAAAATAAAATAAAAAGAATAAAATAAAAAGATAGATAAAAAATATAAATATAAATGTGCAGGTCAGTATGTTGTTGACTTAAATAGTACTAAGAGGAATGTGCAAAATAATGTGCAAAAAAGTTGTACAGGGTATATAATAGCAGCAATATGAGGTAGAGAAAAATTATGAATAGCTTATTGATATGGTGATATTTACATGGAGTCAAGTGATGTTATGACACAGAGTTAGAGTTTAGGAGCCTGATGGCCTGGGGGAAGAAGCTCCTCCTAAGTCTCTCAGTTTTTGCCATCAGGCTACGGAAGCGCTTACCAGAAGGAAGCAAAGTGAATAGCTGGTTACCAGGGTGATTTGAGTCCTTGATTATTATGATAGTGATAGTGAGGTAAGTTTAAGTTAAGTTAACAACTTTATTAATCCCACAAGGGGCAATTCAAGTAGGGTAGCAGCATCACACAGCAAACACAAGACCTCACATAGAAAATACAAAAAAATAAATAGGAAAAAAAAAACAAAAAACGACATGCTTCATAATTCAATTCTTCTTGGAAAAAAATAAAAATTAACAAGACTTTGAATTACAAAAACGAATCTGGGGAACTTTACTTAATAGCATTTCAGCCATTTCCTGATGACATTTCAACTTCATGAAATAATCTTTGGTTTCCTAATGTACTTGATTCCACATTTTATTCATTTCTAACAGTGTACAATGAGACAAGGAACTTTCTAACAGCAATGCCAAAACATAGATATAACTGGACAGTATGAGGAAATATTCAATTAGCCTGATTAGCTGACAACAGAATATTAGCATATTCAAGTGCACTGGAACCGTACACATTGAGACAAATGCAAGGTGTACATTTGAAGATAATTTTCTCCTGCAGTCAAAGTTCTGTTTATCAGCTTCCATCTTATCAGGATAATGAGAAAATGTATGAATCAGACACGAGGAGAGAGAAGAAAGGCTAAAATGCTACGCTAACTAAATGCTGATCATTTAAAAACTCGTTTGGCTCTAAGCGAAGGCGGACGCTTTTTCTCTCCTCTCCTCCCCTTATCTTCCCTGCTTGCTTCTCGTCTTGTCTATTGTCTAACACTTGAGAGATTCTTTCTGCACTGCTCTACAAACCGAAAAATCATGGATTTGATCAACTGGTCTCTCAATGCAATTGACACCACATTTTCTACAAGAGCCCTGGGTTCAGGGGAGCCCAATTGTCCGGCCGGAACGTTCGCTACTGGCATGGGACGCATGGGAGAGATGGCGGGTCGTGTGTCTGGCGGCTCTTTTCATGGAGGACATTGAAGACATCTACCTATTCGGAACTATGATAACGGGTTTTCTGCTGATTGGATTAGGCTTTGCCCTGGGTTATCAGAGAATTCAGAAGACGGGAACAGCTGTCCAAAGCCTCACAAGGCTGCCCGTCATGATTGAAGCAGTGGGCAGAGCGGTCAGCACTGAGACTGAAACTATCAACCGCAATATGGATTCTATCACGGAGAAGCTCACGGCTTTGCTGAGAAAAATTGATGGATTTGGAGACCAGAATGGACAAAGAGAGTAGCTGTGAAATTGGTATGCAGCTGCTCGCACCAAGACCAAACAATTGCAATCTTATCTTCTTTCGGCTTCCCTAAACAACCAGAACTGCCTCGGACAAGGTCGTGCTGGAAATAACCCCCCGGAAGAGCACTGCAGTGAGACGCTCTTGCTTCCTGACCCCTCCCACAGACACCTGGTGATTGTCGACTCCGTCTGGGTCCCGATCAAGGCCGTTTCCATGGCAATTGCTGTGTCGCTATCACAATCTGCGGACTGAGACAACTTGTTTTGAATACCAGCGTGGCGGATCTCCAGGCCTACAAATACACAAACTCACATACACATACGCACATATATACAGATATGCATTCACCTCCCAAACCCCCATCCAACGCCTTTGCCGCTTTGTACCGCCAGTCTGACAAGCGGGTCTGTGATTAGCGCTGAGAGGCTGCAGGTCCGGATGGCTGCTCGTCTGAGCTGGATTACCCACCCCCCTGTTGCAAGTCCTGTGTCTCTGTATTGATTGTGCTTTTGTTGCTGAGGTGTTTTTCCTGTTCTCACACTGTACTCCCGAAGGAGCATAGTATGGGGATTTTGTTCTCCTCTCCTTCCTCATGTTATGCTGTATTCTTCTTCTCTATTGTATGTCGTTGCCTTGTACCCACATGTGCAATGACAATAAAGTTGAATCTAATCTAATCTAATCATTCAGTTATCTCAATTGGTAGAAACGGCTGTGCTTGCATTACTTGTCAGAACTTTGATAGTGTTGTTTCTTTGAGCTGGATTTGCATCTGACATCTGACAGTGACAATGCGCTTGCCTAATTACTTTGTCTTTTCCATCTTTTTTTCCCATACAGACTCCCTAGATGTAAAAGCATAAATGGGAGTTATGATGTTTCTAAAATCTTTTAGATAGCTGAGCAACATTGCTCTTTTGGGGATGCAAAATGGTCTCATCATAACATGCAAAGAGCTGAATGCCAGCAGCAGGCCTGTCAATATAATCACTTATACATCAATTATCAACAGAAAATACCAATGTTGCCATATGATTAACATATGAAAGGCACTGCATAAAGCCAAATGCACATGTAAGAGCACTTTTCCATCAGCTTACATTAATAAATGGCTTTCTGATTCATGTATGTGTGCATATTTGTGAGTGTGTTAGATCAGACCTAAGGCATCAGACGCACCATTGCCAAAACCCAAGCCGTCACAATGGTTTAACTCAATATAGAGAAAAAAGGGTGAGCAAAGGAGAGAGCGAAAGAGCGGGATCATCGTAACCATCCAACATCATGGCAAAAATAAATGGCTGGGGAAAAAATAAAGGCATAAGAATGGGAAGGAGCGCATAAACAGAGATAATGAGTGGTGCTGTTGGATGTGTATGGCCACAGGTAGTGTCTTCACAGCTCCCACCCTCTGATGCCTGTCAGGGTTATTTTAAGACTGCACAACAGATCACACATACACTGTTATGACAGTTGGGTGCCCTGTTAAATTAGGGATAGCTCCTCTCTTTCTTTCCCATTTCCTTTCCCAGCTCAGTTTAACTAATTTAATGAAGTATAATTAATTTAATTTCAAATTCTTTGGTTTCAAAATATTGACAAGAGACAGGATGTGCATGTTTATGAACTCTTACATGCTCTTAACATTACAATGTTTGTTTTTCAGTCATGACTTTCCATTGTTGTACTGAGCTAATTAAGTTTTTTATCCTCTCTCTATTTTTAGGTTTTCATTATTTATTGTGTTTATCAAGTAATTTTTTCTTGTGGAGACCATTTGCTGGTCACACAATGTGACACACAAATCTGACACACACTCTCTCTCTCACGCTATTCTTTGAAATTACATCAGACTGAGACAGACTGTTGCTGGAGTGTGGCTTGAAAACCCCAATTAAACGATGTTTGTTCTGTTCCTAAACTATGACACATTGTCAAATATTATTTTACAGTTGCTACAGCTTGATTGTTTTTCCTTCTTCTCTGTAGCCTAGTAATTTGGACCACTCGCAGAGTTTTTTTTTTTGTCTAAATAACAAAAAGCCACATCCAATGTTTACAAACCTGATCCAAACCACATCCATATGTGATTTGAAGTCCAATTAAAATCAGACATTTTGAATCAGATTCAGATTTTAAGTAGGTTTTTAATCAAAAATTAGGCCTAATGTGTCCAAACACATATTTATGCTTAATTTTCCTCACATAGGAACTATAGTATGAGACATGTAACGAACACTGTAGTGTAAAATGCCTTTCTCACATATGTTCTCTCATGCATTTAGTGAGTTCCACACTGCGGCGAGTTGTCATGATAGACATGAAACAGCATTTCCAGTTTTCCGTCCTGTCTTTCCATACTGACAGCTACTCACCATTGAGAAAGTCTCTTGGCATCACTGAGTCTTAGTTCTACAGCTGCACTACTAGCAACTGATGCATATACAGTACTGTATAGCAGAAACATATAGAGTATAGTGTATAGAGTACACTGTCTGAACAAATGAATGTGCTTTACCATGAGATAACATGCGCATTACACTGACATATGTAAAAGCATCATCAGGAACTGGTTGTCCTGTCAGATTTCTGTCAAATGCTTTAGAATTCTTTGTGATACAAAACCAAACTAAACCAGACTGTAAAATTATGTAAAAAAAAAATCAATATAATCAATATAAAAATGATGATTCTTATCAATAGAGTATATATTAGAAACGGTGGCCCAGTAGTGCACAACACAATAAAATGTTCACAACACATCAAAATTAGCACAATACAAAAAATATGTAAGCCGCGGAAATAAGCTGCAACACAATGGAAACATGCCACAGCACATCGAAGTTAGCACAACACAATGGAAGCAAGTCACAACACAGCGAAATTAGGGGATTTGGGGATTTTTGTTGGCTGATTAGGACTCTTATTATGATGGGTCCACCTATAAGGAAGGAAGGGTGGCCATTTTGAAAGTGTGGTATGTTTGGTGGGGTGGCATGTTGCATTGCCTTAACTCCAAAGCGATGGTCCAAAATTATCTCTTATAAAAAAGGCTTGGTGTATTAGACTTAGGAGATGTTTTCTTAAGTGCATGCTCTGGTCTGAGATATACAGATTATGACTATAATCTGAGGACCTTTTTCCCCAACTGGAGGATAACCTGTTTTTTGTGGGGCCTTGAACCAGTGGATTATATATATTTTTTGGGGGGACGTTGTATTTTTTCTCTGTCTCATCTGGATTTTCAGTTTGCGGTCCACCCTGAAGGAAAAACAAAGGACTGAGACGACAGACTGATAAGTACTACTATCATTTATATTTCTTTTTCTTTTTCCCTTCCTATGGACTAATGGACTGGTGGGACGCAGCCAACGAGCCTGTTTATGAACTTTCTCGCTTGGGACTATTTTATCTATTTTGACTAGTTTTGGTGGTGTTTGGTGTTACTGTCTCACAAACAAGTAAAAGGGAACAATTTAATCAAGCTCTTCCTGTGATAATAATTCTACCCTTTTGTAAAGAGTTGTAGTTGTTATAGTGTTGTGGTGATTTCTCTGTGTTAAGCATGAGCGACTAGTTCAATGTGTTACACCACGGATCCCGCATGCTACATGTTGTAGGTTAGCCACTCAGTGTGGGGGCAGTCATAGCCTAATGGACTTGTAACCTGAAGGTCATGAGTCTCAGATCCGGCAGGGATTGTAGATGGGGGAGTGAATAACCAACACTATCTCCACCCTCAATACCATGACTGGGGTTAGACCCTTGAGCAAGGCACCAAACCCCCAACTGCTCCTCGGGCGCCGCAGCATTGGCTGCCCACTGCTCCGGGTGTATGTTCACTACTGTGTGTACACTTGGATGGGTTAAATGCAGAGCACAAATTCCGAGTATGGGTTACCATACTTGGCCACACACCACTTCCCCTTTCCCTTTGTGAAGATTTCACTGTGTTGTGCACTACTGGACCTCCATAGTAATGCAATGTTTATCCCATGTTTATTTTGTAGGCTATTGAAAAGAAGAAAAAAAAAAACTGGCCTGGATGTAAAACAGATTGTGATAATATGAGCCTGCACTATAATTTCTACACTGGGTACATTGTTCTCAGTGAACAAGCATTATCTTTATGTTTTTGGCAGGAGCTTAAGGGCGTATTCACACTTGGCGTCTTTTTTGACTAGAAAAAGTTGATGAGTGCTTTTTTAGTAAAATAAAAAGCTGGCAGCATTTTGGTTACAAATAGCAGCCAAGGGCGTCTTTTGTTACTATAAAAACAGCTGCAAGGGTAGCCTAGCGCTGTGTGCTGCAGAAATGTTGACTTTTGAAGTTAACGGGGAGGTTGTCAGTTTACAACGGCGTTTGTGGGAGCGCGACATTATACGGGGAAGGAAACTGTATGGTGCTTCCAACAATTTAGTCCAGCAGCTCCGGTTGGATGATGCACAGTTTCATACAACTCCCTGTGGAGCAACTTTCTTGTTGTTTTTGTTATGGAAACGACTCGCCACTCACTTGTCATTGGTCAGCTGTCAAAAAGGCGCTTGACATAGGTCGTTTTTTTTTTTTTCAGAAAAGTTGAACTTTTTTCAACTTGAAAAGACGCTCTGAGCTGCAGAAATAGACGCCGGCGGTGTTGTTTTAAAAAGCGCTCTGGACTTTTTTTGAAAACACGGTTTACTCCATAGGATTTTAATGTAAAACAGACACCGGCAGCTTAAAAAAAGACACCAAGTGTGAAGATAGCCTTACATATCTATGGTTTATGGGAGTTATGGTGAAAACTATGGTGGTTTCAATCTCCTAAAGAAGCAAAAATGTACCGTAAAAGTATTCCATGTTGTATCTAATAGTCATACTTAAGTAAAAGACATGATACCTTTATGGAAAGTAACTCATGAGAAAAATCTAAGGCTGATTATAGTAATGGAGCAGTGGGTGGCAACAGGGTGCTAGAGTCTGTATTAGGATAAGTAGGAGTTGTAACTCGAAAACCACTCTAACAGATTTCAGTGAATGAATAAGTGTTTTACTACAGTGCCCCAGGGTTAAACAACACAACAAAATAACCAAGCTAACAGAAGTTGAAAACACAACGGAACTGAGTTGCAATAACGATTAAAGATTTTAACAGAGGAAAATACTACATGTATGCACTCACCTCATAAGTGCTCTGGACAAAGCATATTTGATATACGTGTATGTACCCAAATTCTCTATTATGAGCTTTGGAAACACTTTATTTTGATGGTCCCTTTTGAACATTCTGTTGACACTAAGTAATGTTGCAACTACATATCAACTAACTCTCATAAGAGTATCAGTAGACTTTCTGCTTCATATCTACTAACTCCTTATTGTGTTGGTCTCCTAACAGATATTCTACTGACTATAAGTATCTTTGCAAGAGCATGCCAACTTATTCTAACCCTAACCCTACCAGTCAACTAATACACTACTAACACTCTAATGAGAGTTCGTAGAAATGTAGGTGCACATTACTTACATTACATTAGTCAATAGAATGTGTTAAAGGGACCATCAAAATGTGGAACCTGAGCTTTAACCTGTTTTCACAAAGTAACAATTTGGGTTACATTTATATTTGTGAATTTATATTATGCCATAGGATTTTAGCATAGATGAGATTTGATGATTTTATATACACTGAATTAAAGCGAAAGTTCACCCAAATATGAAACTGATAATCATTTACTTACTCTCATGTCATTCCAAACCTTCATTCATTAATTCACAATTTTTATTTTTGGATGAACTGCATCACAGGGACATTAGTGTTGAAGCCCAATTACTATAGGTTTTATCGTAAAAATAAATCTTCTTTTACACATTCTTCAAAACAGCTCTTGGTTAAAATGACTGCTTCCAATTTTGGATTATGGTGATGTAGTTTACAGGTCTGCTTCAAAAACTCTACTTCATCGATGTTATTTACCATGCTGCAATTCGCTTTGCGACTGGAGCTTCATTTAACACTCACCACTGCCACTTGTATTCTTTATTGAACTGGCCTTTTCTTCATTCTCGTAGACAAATTCATTGGTTTCTGTTAATTTATAAAGCTCTTCTGTTCATTTATAAAGCTCTTACACTTCTTAATATGCATAATACAAGTCGTAAGCTGCACTACTCGCTCTAGTAGTTTCACTAATTTCTGCATACCTAAAGTTCGTACCTCCTTTGGTCATTGCTCTTTTCAGTTTTCTGTTGCATATGATTGGAATCACCTGCTGCAGACTTTAAAGCTTTGTTCATTTATTTTGCTCTCTTCCTTCAAAAATTCAATTCAGTCAATAGTACAAGATCATTGAACTTGTTTTTAGTTATTTGTTATTTGTTAGTTATTCGTTATTTTTGTTTTATGTCACTGTTTAAAATTGTGTTATTTGTAACTCTTATGTTTTTATTGTATTGTACCTGCTTTTTATGCTGCCTCTTGGCCAGGTCGTCATTGTAAATGAGAACTGGTTCTCAACGGATTTACAGTACCTGGTGAAATAAAGGTTAATAATAATAAAACTATATTCCCTACTGTTGTGTTCATAAGTAGCATTGCACTTGACTACTATTTTGAAATACTAAGTCATGAGCTGTTGTATCGCGACAGATGTGATGTAATGACGTTGAGCGTGAGTTGAAGAGAACTGAGTAAACATGCTGAGTGTTCGCTACTACTGTCTCGTCTGCTTTACTTCCCAATTGTACGGCTAGATACCACAAATTGGCGACGAGGATTAACATTTTTTTTCTTCCGCTATTTTTGGTCGCAGAGATGGCTGTTGCCAACGTGCCTTTCCCGAGTTTTTTCCTGCCTTGCCCCGGCGAGCCTGCTATGCCATTCTGCACATGGTTGCGGATCTTTGAAAACTACCTACAAGTGATTGACGCAACGGGGGACTCCTGGCCGGACGAAAGACGGAGAGCTGTACTGCTTCACTGCCTCGGCACAGAGGGCCAGCGAATTTTCTACTCATTGCCTAACATAGGTACGACGTATAAGGCCTACTTTGTGCCAAAAGCGAACATAAACGCTGCCAGGCTCCTCACGAGACAGTTATACAATACGTTGCTGCTTTGCGTGAACTTGTTGTTACATGTGAATTCGGTGCCTGTGCTGACGAGATGATTCGCGATCAGTTAGTGGAAAATGTGCTTAGCCCACGAATACGTGAGAGACTTTTACTGGAAACTGACCTCACATTGGACAGAGCTGTCACGATAGCCAGTCAGATTGAATCTGCTTCTGATCAGGCTAAATCCATTTCAAACTCCCGCCAAGTTACCGCCCCCGTACAAGCAGTGCAGCACGTAGTAAAGCGCAGGAGAGGGAAACCATCACATGCGCCTCCTAATTCTGTTCACGGGGGGAAAAGGAAGTCCTGCTTCCGCTGTGGCTCGGAGGCACACTTAGCTGATGCTGCAACCTGCCCTGCTGCAGCTGCAACCTGCAGAAAGTGTAAGAAGACTGGACATTATGCTAAAGTGTGCCGATCCGCTCAGTCAGGCACGCGTGAGGTTCATGAAATTGAATTACCAGAGGTTACTGTTCTGTACACAGAATATCCAGCTCGCCCGCCCAGCATTACAAGTACAGTAACCATATCTACCTCTGCCAATCAAGCCTTGGTGGTGAATTTGGTGGTTGACACCGGGTCCTCTGTATCCATCTTGCCTTATAATACTTATGCGTGCCATTTCAGTAATGTTGCACTGTCACAACCAACAGCCAGGCTTGTGACTTATGCAAAAGCTCAAATTCCAGTAGTTGGGTGTTTGCCAGCAAACGTTTCGTTACATGACCACACAGTACCTGCTACGTTCTTCATTGTGGAAAAAGGCACACCACTAATGGGGAGGGACCTCATGTCTGCACTGCATGTGAGGATTGAGAACAATCAAGTACTGCCTTCTAATGCCCTTTCTTCCCTTGCTCCTCCTGTGCCAGTTGTAGGATATCAGAGACTGAATCAGACAATTTTAAGATGCATCAGAACACTGAAACCTGAGGAGCTGGAATGCAGAGAGGCCTCAAAGCTGTAACAGGACAACGCCATAAATCGGATTCCTGCCTCCTAACCAGCGAGCCTCTTTCACCAAACAACTTGCAACACTGAGACAAACGAACACTTATTGATAATTCCAATTAAAGAAGGAGACTGTCAAATTTGTTGCAAGTAATCAATACTGATGTTCACACGTAAACCTGTGATAGAAAATCATTAGCTACAGACTCTTTCGGGCGTGTCTCCACACATAAAAGACCGTCCAAACCAACATTCCTTCTCTAAAGAACATGCATTCGTTCTCCTTAGAACTATACAAAAACTTTCTTCTCCATATGCACATAAAATCATCCTAAAAGGACATTTTTATGTTGTACCCACATATCATGTTTTAATCAAATAATATGTATGTCTTTTTAATCATTATTGAATAGCTCGAGCCTTAAAGATATATATTGCATATTTAGTATGTATGAGCTCTCAAATTCATGCTGTGAATGTTTCTTCCAATCAATTCTTTGTCAAATGCATCATAGTCTTATTATGAAATCATGTTCAAAAAGGTATACTTTGCCAAAGCCTGTAAAGTTTGGACCTCTGACTGAACAGATAACAAGTTAATTTATGATTTGGTGGAGAAACAGACCAACACCCCAAGCAAGGACAGTATCTGATTGGTCAAGACATCCAGAGGGGATGTGTCCAGAAGCGAGTTTAAGACTGTTGTCCCTCCTCCATTCTCTCTCTCTTACTTTTTACGCCCCTGCTCTCTATCTCTCGTCCCTCTCACTGCGTGCTCTGGCCCACGTGCCGTAATGAGAAAGAAAACAACTTAGTCTCGTTACATCCTTTTTTTAATTCTTTTACTTTAGTTTATTTTCTTTCCGTGGAGTTTCGTGTTCTAATGTAAGTTTGCTACAAAGTCCAGCTCCGACCCGCTTCAAACTTCAACCAGAAAGAACTCCGCATCCTCAGCCAACGCCCAAGAGACATCACTTCAAAGACTACTGAACTTCCAGCCAATCAGACACTTCGGGGAACCCCCTGTCTGCAACGAGGACACAACCCCGTTACACAGGCAAAGCAAGCAACACACCTCCAGATTCTAACAGGTTCTAATTGGTGTATTTAATATAAATTTTAGCCTCATTGAGAAACTCAAAGCGAGGGTTAAATAAGTGATTGATGGTTGTTCAGGTCTATGCAATTGAACATATTGCTGTAAACTTGGGATTTCACATTTCCATTCTCTTAAACTCATCCTTTCCTCACTCTCTCTCTTTCTGTAATGTGTGAATGCTTGTGTTCATGTGTTAGATTAGTTTATGTCTTAGGTTTATATAAATAAAATCTGATTTATATTTTAAAAGAGAAGTATCTTGTGTTTTCTGCTCACAAGTTAATGCCTTAATCTGTCGATTTCGTTACTGTGCTATTTAATAGTGTTTTCACTATATTTTGGATTTTAATATCCAGTACAGAGTTTGTCATACAAAACTCTGTACTGGAATCAGTAAATCGCCGTAACACTGATTCTGTTCAAATCACTATAAAATCATAAATGATTCCCTTTGAGCTAAATTAAACTATTTCTTTAAATTATGTATTAATATTATAAAATGTGTTACCCCTACACAGTGTTACAGTGCACTGTTGCTGAGTTAACAGAGTTCGGATGTGCTAAAAACTTTGTACACCGTGTAAAACTGGATGAAACTGTCACACCTGTGCGCCAAAAACTTCGCCGCCTACCACTCTCTGTTCGCTCCGCATGGGTTTCACCAATTGTTGTTACACAGAAAAAATCAGGGAAAATCAGAATGTGTGTTGACCTTAGAGAGCCAAATAAAGCTGTAATCGTGGACTCTTTTCCGTTGCCACACATGGAGGAACTGCTCGCTGCTCTTAAAGGTTCTGCTGTCTTCACTACTATTGATCTGACTAATGCTTACTACCAAGTACCACTGCACGAGGACAGTCGCGATCTCACGGCCTTTATTACCCATGATGGACTGTACCGATTTAGCCGTGTCCCCTATGGATTGGCTTCAGCGCCTGCAGCATTCCAGAAAATGATGACCATCATCCTGGCTGGCTTGTCAGGGGTTGAAAATTATCTGGATGATATTATCGTTCACGGACTCGACATGGCTTCGCATGACAAAACACTTCAAGCGGTATTACAGCGCCTAGAAGCCGCTGGCTTACAACTCAAAGACAAGTGTCATTTCCGGCAAACCAGCCTACCGAGGGCCTTCGTCCTGATGAGTCACGATTGCAGGCAATGCTCGATGCCCCTGCACCTTCTGATGCATCTACTTTGCGCTCTTTACTTGGACTTATGTCGTGGTACAGTAAGTTCCTTCCTGATTTTGCCACTGTTGTAGCTCCAGTGCGCGCATGCTTACATGCTCCAAATGGATTCAGCTGGTCAAAAGAGGCTGAACAAAGTTTGACTGAAGTAAAACCTGTTGCTAGCAAACAGCCCTTCTTTGGCGTTGTTTGACCCTGCAATGCACACCATTGTCTCCACAGACGCTTCCGACTATGGTCTGGGCGCCATACTTTCCCAGGTCGGCCCAGATGGCATTGAACGCACTGTAGCCTTTGCTTCCCGCACTCTGTCGGCTGCCGAGCGTAAATATGCCACCGTAGAAAAGGAAGCATTAGCATGTGTGTGGCCTGTTGAGAGGTGGCGTACTTATCTATGGGGCCGCCGTTTCACTCTACGTACAGATCACCAGGCTCTGACAACCCTGCTTACCACTAAAGGAGTTGGCCGTGCTGGACTTCGTGTAGCAAGGTGGTCTGCACGCCTCATGTCATTTAATTATGATGTGGTATATCGTCCAGGTTCCCAAAATGCTCCTGCTGATTATCTGTCACGTGTGCCCTTACCTGCTTCTTCCACAGATAATGCTGTTGCTCAGGATGATGATGATGTGGATGAGGAATTTGTTGCTTTTCTATCAGCCACCTGTAATTCTCTGTCTGCTGCTGATGTTGATGCTGCATGTGCTTCCTGTCCTGGACTAAACAAACTTCGTACACAGATTTCTAATGGTTGGCCTCCTTCACCCAAGGGACTGGATGTTGAACTGTTGCCGTACTATCAGCTGCGACTGGAACTGTCTGTTAAGGACAATTTTGTCTTCCGAGGCTCACGACTGATTGCACCTGTTGCTCTTCGCTCTACACTGGTCTCCATAGCGCACGAAGGACACCAAGGGGAGGTGCGAACTAAACAGCGACTCCGTGATCTCTATTGGTGGCCAGGGATGGACGCTCAAGTTCACGATGCTGTCCGTTCCTGTCATGTATGTCAACTTAATGACAAAACTGCGAAGTCACATCCTGCTCCTCTTCAGCCGGTGCCGCTGCCAGATGGACCATGGCAGAAAGTAGCTGTGGATATAGTCGGACCATTTGACACTGCTGCATCTGATTGCAGGTTTGCTATTACATTGATCGATTATTACAGCAAATGGCCTGAGGTCTCCTTTACTCACACCATCACTACGGACGCTGTGGTTTCCTTTCTGTCATCTGTATTCAGTCGCCATGGCAATCCACTGAGCATAGTTACTGACAACGGTGTTCAGTTTACATCTGCTGCCTTCGCTGCTTTTCTGGGAAAACGGAATATACGTCACCATCGTTCCTCTCTCTACTATCCAGCAGCTAATGGTGCTGTAGAGAGATTTAACCGTGTGCTTAAACACACTGTCCAAACAGCCATCCAGCAACATCTGCCGTGGAAACCTGTTGTAACTGACTTCTTGCAGGTGTACCGTGCCACTCCACATGCTGCAACTGGTACTTCACCTTTTCAACTCCTCTATGGCAGGCAAATGCGCACAAGGCTGTCTATTCTGCCATCTCCTCCTGTGTCCTCACCCACTGATGTGACTGTTCGCCAAAGAGTTGCACAGCTGCAACAGAAAACAAAACGGTATACTGATGCCAAGCGCGGTGCACGCCCTCCTTGCTTCCAGGAGGGGGATAAAGTGAGAGTTCGGAACCATCTGCATGTTTCTAAGGGACACAGGAAGTTCACAGACCCTCTCGAAGTAAAAAAAAAACTGGGAGTGGGAACATATGTCCTGAGTGATGGGAAAACTTGGAATGCTTCCAATCTCACTGCATTCCCATGCACAACAACAACAACAACGCCTGCTGAGAATGCTGGTCACTGTACCAATACTCATATTCTTAGACCTAAACGTAACACTCACAAACCTAGTTGGTTAAATGATTATGTTCCTTAGATCTAATGTATCGCATGCACTGTGCATTGCATATACATTGCTTATGCTATACATTGCTTATGCTACTAAGTTGTGTTATCCTGACTCAGTAAGTTCTAATAATACAGAATTGTTACAATCTATACTACTGTTTTCAAATATGTTACAGTGTTATATAGAGTAGAGAGTTAAAGGTTGGTTAAATGCACAAGATGACTCTGCTTCAGATTAATAATTGATTGATTAAGCGATTAATCTTGCTGTCTGGTTACCCCAACGTATGTTCTTAAAAAGGGGGAAAATGTTGTGTTCATAAGTAGCATTGCACTTGACTACTATTTTGAAATACTAAGTCATGAGCTGTTGTATCGCGACAGATGTGATGTAATGACGTTGAGCGTGAGTTGAAGAGAACTGAGTAAACATGCTGAGTGTTCGCTACTACTGTCTCGTCTGCTTTACTTCCCAATTGTACGGCTAGATACCACACCTACTATATACTGGATAGGAAATAGTATGTTTTTTTTGTTGTTGGTTTTTGATGGAGTCAGACCAGAGTACTTAAACATACAGTTCACTAAAACTATTAGATGCTATTAGCTTAAAAAAAGCTAAATGCTTTTTGTCTACTTTAACCAGCCCCTGCCACCTAATGGAAAGACAGTTACTTCAGTAGAAGAGCATCTTTACATTATGATTTAAGATAAAACACAGACAAGCATTTATTTTGGAAGAACATGTAGAAGTGAATCAAGTTAACAGGGAATTTATGTTGACTGAAAGCACATTAAGCAGAAAAGGCACTGGGAATAGAAAAGGACAAATGAGTGTCATGGGTAGTTGGCCGTGAAGGTCATTCCTGTATCGAGGGACACCATGCGCAATTTGGAAAGCGACAACTGGCTGGATTCTGGCAAGAAAATATTAAATATTAATAAGCTTGTCAATTAGCCATGGTTACTGTTATTTACCAAATCTGTCAGAAAAAAAAAGAAAAGAGAAAAAGTTGATAGAGGAAGTAGAGGAAAGAATATGAGAAAGGATTTTATCTTATATTTGAAACCACGTGAAGTGATGAACACCTATATAATGCAAGATATCATGATGACCGACCTGTATTTTATTTTAATGTGTCTGACCAAAGGATAAGTTACATAAAGAACAAATGTGCTTGTCCAACTCAACACACACACACATGCTTGTCACAGTCTGTTTACCCCCTCACAAATAAGTGCTGCTTGTCAGGTGGATTTTCACTCATACATACAGCTGATTATTATTAGTGCTGTCCTGATGGAGTGCTGGGGTTCTGATTATCAGATTATTGGCTGTCTGTGATGGAATGGTCCTCGAGAGAGAGTGAAAAAAAGAGCGTGACCTTCAGTAAAACCCAAAAGAAAAAAAGTGCGGGTGACTCACAATGCTTTTGTTAGCATATTCTAAAGGGGACAAATGGCAGCACATTTAAAGCCAATAGTGAAGGTTACCTTTGTCATGGATGCATGGTTGTCACTTTGTTTTAAAGGTGGTGGGGACAACCACACCATCCTGCATATTCACTATGACAGGATATTCATGTCCTGTATGCTTTAGTTGTATTGTATGCATTATACCAACTTGCCATCATTCATGTTTATTTTAGTTTCATGTTCAATTCCAAGTCAAAACTGGAATGCAAACAATATATAATTACTAACAGTTATTAAAATAAGCCTCAAATGACATTGATTCAACAGCATTTATTTTTTTTTTTTCAAACAATCCTTCAGGAATCATTCTAATATGCTGATTTGGTGTTCTTATAATCATTTTGAAAATTCTCATGTTTCTTAATATTTTTATGGAAACCACAATATTCAGAATTCTTTGATAAATCAAAAAGTTCATGAGGCCAGCATTTAGTTAATTTTTTCGGTAACATTATATAAATGTATTTGTGGTTATTTTTGATCCATTTAATCCATCCTTACAAAATAAAATATTGTTTCTTAAAACACACACATTCATATATTCATGTATGTTCATGGCTTTACACCTACATCGGTTTTCCTTATTTACATTCCATGTTAAATTATATAAATCTCATAGCAGCGACCCCCCCCCCCCCCCCCCACTATCCCAATCGCCTCTCCCATCCCCTCTGTCCCAGCCTCTGTCACACACACATTAGCCCTTCAATCTTCTATTAATACACACAGTAATTTCAGCTTCCCTCCATTCCAATTACCTTCTGCTTTGCACTTTGTAGGCACATTCATCTAATTCCCTCATGTATGAAATGATCTCTTGTCTGCTACAGGCCACACCATTAAGTTTAGGCTTGTTCTTGACTGATAAGCGTTAGCATTATTAAATGATCACCAAAGCCACTTTCCTTCATTTCCTCCATGGAGGATTTTGCTGCTTTCATTCAAACACTTTCTAAGGAGTTTGCAGCCCTTAGAAGAGGGCAGAATTATGGGAATGTGTCTGCAGTGATAAGATGAAGGCCATATCCTGAGAGGAAAAGCTTTTCAGATGTCACTCGGCGGAACGATCAACATATGTCACTTGGTTAAACTGATCAGTAAATTGCTTTGTAAAGCTTTCAAGGCCATTACAAGGATTATATTTAGGTTTAGAAATAACAGTCTCATTCATGTTTCATTTTATGTAAAAATAAATACTAGTAAGCATGGTGCAGTTTGGTGCCAGATGTTTTTTTGTTTGTTTGTTTTTTCTCAGTTTATTGCTTTTTCTTAGCTCCGGTGAATGGAAAGGTAAAACTATGAAAATGAGTATTAAGTGAAATTTTATTGAATGGAGTTTTATTGAATGGTTTTATTAAATGTCAACTTTATTTCAGATTTTTCTATATAATAAAAGTGGACACAAATAGCACAACGGTTGAATATGAATATAGAAAATTAATGTAGATAGCACATATAATTGACTTGGGAAAATTTTAGGGGAAATTCAAGTTCAAGGTAACATTGAAATTCAAGTTAAAATTTAAATATGTGACTTTTGATTGCAGAATTTGGTATCTTGACAAATCTGAGCACAGTTTGAGACACTGAGATTTCTTCTGAAACTCTGAGAAAGACGTGTATGAAAGATGACTTTATATTTCAAGAGAAAAATCTGATAAGCAGGACTCATTTGACTTAGAAACAACTGAAATATTAACGATTGACAAATTACAGAGAACATCTTGGGATGGCAGTCAGATAAGAATTTATGTGACAAAGAAATTGGAGAGTTACTACGATAACAATTCTGCTTATAAAATAATAGACCAAAAACTAAATATCTAACCACTAATGGTCACTGTATTTTATTGGTACAGTAACTGTATTTTACTGTATACAGGGTCTATTGAATCACATTAAATAATTTAAAAGCAAGACCTTGGATTGTTCAGTCTTTAAATAGCAGCGAAACAGTGAATCATGAAGAAGATAGCGAGGCCCCTGGGACAATGGGTCCATCACCAATAGCGCCTAAACACACATATGTACACACAATCAAAGGCCTTAGGTCTCCTTGGTGAAAGATGCTGATTCACTCTCACAGGAAAAATGCTCATCAGAGAACAAGCAAATGAGGCAGTTTAAGTACCATTGATTTGAAAGGAAAGCTAATCCTCCTACAAAGCAAGACCCAACAGTAATTTACCTCGTCAGCTCAATTAGCAAATGAGAAATACTGGTGTGTAACAGCACATACAACTGTGCACTGACTCGTTCTCGCCCTCTCTATTTGAAAAGGCTTCATATCTGCAGACTTTGAAGGTAGACGTTATTTCACTATAAAGGTCAGGACTCTTCGGTTTCAAACAGCGGATCTCTTCTGTATTTATGTCACATGCTGGGGCACTTTATTGCAATTTATCACATTATTTATGAGCAGTATTTTTATTCATAAATACAAATAATTCATTTATTTAGATGTAGTACATATGATATTCACATGGACAGAGATCAAGAACACCCATGCAGTAAAACTGTGTAAAAATATAGGATTTCATATAAATAGGATATTTTGTGCATTAACACATATTTTTGAATGTTTGTTCATATTAATATGAACATGCATTTAAATTTTTAAATGGAGGGGACTATGAAAGCAATTCTGAACATCTTGGTTTTAACCATATGCAACTCAATATAAGTGTAAAATGTAACCAAGTACAGTATCATCCAACCAATTTTCAACCATTATCAACTAGCTTCTATTATAATCTTGTAAATCACAGAGAGACAGATGAAAGCAAAAAGGTGAAGTGGTGATGTTGTGCCGAGGTCCATGCTGCAAGCAGTAGCACTGCTGTTTAATAAGATGATTACTCAGGGGAAGACGGGTCAGCGTTTCCACTCTAACCCGAGGGCACTAAACCATCAGCAGAAGTTTATGGCACACAGCAGGAGCTGAGTACTTCTGAACTCACCAATTCATGTTCAGTGGACACCTAACATGCAATTAACCTTTCTGGTTGAAAGTAAAAGGCTACATATTTACAGAATTACAATTTACAGGGTTCATCTGACCGAGAATAAATTATACACTGATTATAATAAAAGTTTGAAAGTTTAAAGTTGATTCTGAAAGTTCTGTTTTGAATTCTACAAAGAGAACCATCACTGTAACACAGCAAATAAAGTTCAAACAATTCAACCCATTCTCACGAGAAAATGTAAATAGATTATGTGGTGAACATTTTGTGTGAATTTGTAAAATGTGATTTGTGCAATGAAAACACTGTTGAACAGTTGACAATTGTTTAGATTTGTTTTTTTTCTTTTGACCGAAATATCCCTTACATTTTGTCAGTGTCAATATTTTGATATTTCATATTTATTAACGTCAGTAGTTTTACTCTAAAATTGTTAATCTTCAGCGCACACAGGTTAAGCATGGCAATGATTTGAAACTTACATTTATTCTTGATTTTTGTTCCTCGAAAACATTGTTATTGCATTGTTAATCTTGATGTATTGTTGTCATATTTGGAATCATATTTTCATATTTTTATTATATCAAGGTTATTTTTTTACATTTAATAATACATTTAACTAAAGTTTACTTAAATAGCATCACGATACACACTGTCCGCTTTGACTTCATCATCGTTAACTTCATTATCATTACTGTCCAACTTCGCACCTAGGTTTATGATTTTCACATAATTATGGCTCAGCATCCTTGAGATGCTAGATATTTTGGTAACACTTTCTATGAAGTCCATATTTATAATATATTATAGGGGTATTTTTAAGGCATTATAATGAATGCATAATGCATTATAAAAACCTTATACACTGTAAAAAAAGAAAAAAAGTTGAGCCAACTTAAAATTTTAAGGCAACCAGCTTCAGCAGATTTGAGTTTTCGCAAAAAAATGTTTTTTAAATTTATACATCAAAAAGTTGAGAATCTCCTACAAAAATGTTAAGTTGGCTCAACTTTTTTTTTTTTTTTTTTTTAACAGTATAATGTTATATCATCTTATGAATATTCATAAGAACAGTTTTAGTGTATTATAATATTTACTTATTAGTGGTTATAGCTTTTAAGAGTATGATGATAACACACAGTTAACACATTGCATCCACTTAAATTACAATGGATTATATTTATCATAGTTATAATGTATTATAAGTCTATTATCTTGCCACCTTTCTTGTGCTATACTTAAAGCCATCAATATTACTATAAGTATAGTAATAATAATATATTTTTTTTCTCTCAAACAGCCATAAGATCAGTTATCAGATCAGATGAATGTGTAATATGACACATTTGCTTTGAACTATTTTTTTTTAATATCAGATTATTTTGATGGTACACTTTAGACAGCTGTTGATAAGTAACTCTGCAACTACATGTTAACTAGCAGTCATTAGAGTATTAGTAGTATGTCTGCTAAATATATGCTAGCACTTTATTTTGATGGTTCCCCAACAGACAAACTGACTATAAGTAACTTTGCAAGTACATCAACATTGTACCTACCTTAACCTAAGCCTACTAATACTTTAATGAGAGTTGACATGTAGTTGCAAAGTTGCTTATAGTCATATAAACATAAATATTGCATTTTTTTTTCCAGTTGAAATTATTAACTAGCACAGGTCAAACCTCACAGAGAACACTCAAATAACACTCCACACCTAACCACTTACAAGATGTACTATAGAAAGATACTATGCAGATCATAAATAATGTCAAGGTATATAGTCCAATATCAATGTAAAAGTAGATTTAATATGTGTCAGAGAGTCACCACAATCACCGCAGTCTCGACCAATGACACTCACCAGATCCCAATCCCCTGCTTTCTGATCACCGCCACCTGTCAGCACTAATCAGCAGCACTATATCCCTGCACTCCTACTGTTCACTCACTGTCTGGTCTCAAACTTTCCATGTTGACTAACCTGACCCACTTACCTTTTGTCTACTTACCAGTTGTGTTCCTATCCCTGTTCTCCACCGCTCTAGTTCTCCACCATCTCCACGCTCCACTGTTACCTCTGGATCCCCTGGAAAAGGAAAAAGGACATTCACACTCAGATAAGCCCCTAGAGACTTTCCCATTCCCCGCCTGCTTACCTGGACATTCTGCTCATCTCATTCCCCTCTGCTACTACTCAATAAACCTGTTGATTGTATTGCACTTACCTCTGTGTCCTGTGTCTATCTGCTGACAATATGGTGTTTGTGTTATAAATAATCATAATCTTAAAAGTTATAACCACAAATGCATAAGCATTATAATGTATTATAATT